>NC_050576.1:396994240-397298407 GCF_011100635.1 Trichosurus vulpecula
GGATCCCATCCAGGTATGGATAGTTGTTTGGCCCCATCCAAAGACAACAGTTATTTTAGCTTCCATCTTTTTATCAGTAGCTCTTTTACTCAACTGTCAAAATGTCTAGGCTCGCTCCTTCTATTGATTTGTATCCCTACTATCAAGAGCAGTGTTGATCCCTACCATTTTCTTCCTTCTCCTTATTCTCTTGTCTCTTCCATTTCCTGTAACTTCTCCCTCACCATTCTGTTTTTATACAAAACAACTGACATTCTTCTGTTGTTAACAACTAAGCAGAATATTTCTTCCCTTCCAAACAGCTCACTGTTGAATTAAAACAAGCTGGCTCTGACCTTTTGGTCTTAGACTCTTGAAAGGGATGATACAAGAATTAGACATATGATCAAAACACAGTTATGATGACTGACCTCACTCCTTCAAAAAATAGATATGAGAAGACATCTTCTTTGAAGAGGTGAGGGATGATGGTTATGGAATTTTACATATAACGTCAGATTTCCTCAATAAGTTGATTAGTTTTGCTGAACTTTTTTTCTTCCTCTTTTTCAGTCTTTATTAAAAGGAATGACTGTCCCTAAAGGGGTGTAATGAGAGACACCTCGGGAAACGTAAATCCTTTAAAACAAGATTATTTAATTAAATGAAGATATTGAAAGGAAGAAAAAGCACCAAAGACTAACTGGTGAAGTTATTTATCACCAACCTTATAGGGCTGTAGAGAGGATTAAATGAGATAACATATGTAAAGTACATTGCAAATCTGAACACACTATGCAAATGCTAGCTATTATATTATTTGAAATGCAAAGAGGCATAGTAGATAGAAAGATGAAAAGCTGAGAAGGCACGGTTTCAGATAGGTTTTGGCTCTGACATGTATTATGTGAGCCTGGGCAAGTCACAACCTCTCAGTGCTCTCTAACCAGCTCTCTAGGTTGCAAAGAAGTTACTGATCTGGAAGAGCAGAGGGAGTTTTCTTCCCTGGGAGTTCTGTATGCCAATGAAATCATAGGTCCGGTCTTTACATTATCATAATCATCAACAACAAACACAAAAACAACAAATTTTTCCTACAACCAGCTCTTATGCCTATTCTCCTCTGACCAAAACTACCACAACTAATAAAAATGATGTGCCCATGCTTCACTCTGGAGAAATTTGCTGACTCCAATTTCTCCAAGGACATCACAAGCTCTTGAAGGTCCTACCAAGCTGAAAAGACTTCATGTAAAATCATAGTTATACATTCCATTGCCTGCTGCCCAAAGACCATCTCAGAAAGTTCTGAGCAGCTCCTAAGGAGGCTGACTGCAGGGTGAAGCACTTTTCACTACAGTGATTCTTGGGAGGAAGAATGTGCTATAATGATGAAATGTCAGATACAAAATGTTTTTATTGAAATCACGCAAATATTGAACTGCTAACGATACCTTAGAGTTCTTTAAGGTATGCAAATGCTTCCCTTGTAGCAGCTCTACAAGGTGTGCAGTAAAGATGAGGAAACTGAAGCTTAAAGATGCAGTGTGGCAGAATTATGGTCACACAGCTAATAAAGGACAGAGACAGAGATCTGAATCCAGGTGGCCTCAGTTGTTTATTGCTTGTCACTTGGGGCAAGATGCTATTAAGCATTGATAGCAACAATAGAGATGTTACAAGGCAGTCCATGATTTATTGATGAATGACTGGTAAAGGCAATGAATGCAGTTGTAATTCCTGAGAAAGAGAGATTGCTTAAGACTGGGGCATTCAAAGTAAGCTCCATGGAAGACTAGGTAGAGTTACTACAGAGGAAAGGTAAGCTCCTTGAGGATGGGGGAAGGGGAGGGAGAGAGAGAGAGAGAAAGAGAGAGAGAGAGAGAGAGAGAGAGAGAGAGAGAGAGAGAGAGAGAGAGAGAAATTATAGATAAATAGATAGATGGATGGATGGATAGATGAATAGATAGATGGATGGATAGAGATTTTTTTGGCCTTGGTATTCTCAGACCCTAGCAGATAGCCTGGAACACAGTAGGCACTTAGTAAATGCTCAAACAAAAGAGGACACAACATAGAGCAATGGAAAGAGGTCTGTCACCTACTGCCTTTTGAGTGTTACCTCTCTGGGTCTCAGTTTTCTCCCCTGTAAGCTTTAGGGAGTAAGATAAGATGATCTCTCAGTTCTAACAGATGGATGATTCTTAAGAAGAATCATTTGGTTGGATTGCCATGAGGTAGATTGCAAAAAGAAGAAAAAAAGATAAAAATCATGTATGGGTGACTGTGGTTTAAAAAAAAAAACAAGAAAAGAAAGTTTATTAGTAGATGAGGGTTTTGTTGAGGAGTAATTGAAAATAAACCCCCAAATATCTAATTTAGGACCAGAATATGAGAAGCCTTGAATGCTAGTGGGATTGTACCTTCCCACAGTAGACTGTTCACTCTCTGAGAGAAGACTAAAGAGCTTGTATTTTTTTTTTTCTGCTGGCAACAAAAGACATTGGATGTTCTTCTCCTTTGGAAATGACATCCAAAGCAATGAGAAGAGCCATCTACATCCTCAATTAGTCAAGGATAAGTAATTGCCAAATGCTAGGAGGTTGTAGTTTCTGGCAGAATATTTTATCAAAGGGCTATTGGATAATTTTTATCACAACTTCAAAAAGGGGAGCCAAGGAGAAGTAGAGGCTAATTCCACAGCAAGGTGATCATTTTGAGAAGATGGCTTTACCAGCATGCTTCTGTGTTGCACTATTATAAATATAAGGGCTCTGAGGACAGAGCCTTATCCTAGGCATATATCCACCATTAGTCAGGGGAGTATGGTCATCTTCTCTCTTTTGATACTTCACTATTTATTGTCTATATAGCTTACTTTGTATGTATTTGTTTGCTCATTTTCTCCTCCATTAGATAGCCAGCCTGAGGGTAGTCTTCCTCCTCCTTTTTGTACCCCCTTCGCTTACTACAATACCTGACACATAGTAAGCACTTAATAAAAGTTGATTGATTGACTGATATAAGTTGGAAAACTAGCTATTTGACTCTATTTCACTCCCATTATTGGTTTGTCAATGGAGAATCCAGTGTATGCAGGATGTATTCTCTCTTGCTCTAGATCCATGAAAGGTCAAGAAAGGCCTAGCCTCAATGCCATTTCCATCATGTTGCCTTCCTCAGATCTTACTAATACAATTTGTGTAGCCCTCACTTTTGACTCCAGCACATTCAACAGGGCATTCCTAAAATCTGGACCCATAGGCAAAAATGCATATTTTCAAGAAATGAAATGAATGAGATTTTCAACATCATTTTATTTAATTGGAATATTAAATAACATCTTCAATATGATTTCCATCATTTGTGATGCAAAGATTGATGCACTTTGCAAGATTCATGTGAATTCGATGCAATAACTCCACATTTCCTATGTGTCCAGACTTTAGGAACACCCTGTATCTTGTACCGAATTTATTCTGTACTTTGTATCTCCCCACAACACATTGTTCTTTGAGAGTAAGGATTGCCATTTTTTTAAAAAATCTTCATCTCCCCAGTGCCTTTCATAAAGCCTTGAGAATAGTCCACTAGGCATTGCGCTGAGTGTTTTATTTGTATTGTCTCTTTTGATCCCCACAACAACCCTGGGAGATAGACTTTGACTTTGCATCTAGTACCCTGCCTGGTTTCAACTCCAGGAAACAAAATGTCCCTCCCAGGAAAAGTTTACCTCTTCTAAATTCACCGCCACGCTGCTAACACAAGCCTCAATTGATACCATCTTCCACAGCCTCCACTCCCCTCTGACTGGAGTGCTAGAGAGCAGAGTAGCAAACTTCTCCCCATGCCTTTCTTTATCGAGGGCAGAAACTGGACTCAGCTCACTCCTCTTTGCATCTACTGCCCTACCTGTTTTCAAATCCATGGAACAAGATGCCCCCATGACAAGCACCCCCGCCCCCAGTGTGGGAAAGGAGTGGGCCTTTTCTGCCTCCTTTTGGGCATTGTCTCCCTCTTAGCTTGTAAGCTCCTTGAGGGCAGAGATAGTCTTTTTATTAATTATATCCCCAGTTGTCATCACAGTTCCTGGTATATAGTAGGCATTTAATAAATGTATATTGGATTAGATTTATTAGATTTTACAGATGAGGAAACCGGGGCAAGCAGAGATTTAGCAATTTGCCCAGGGTCATGAACCTACTAATGTGTGAGGCCAAATTTGAACTTAGGTCTTCCTTAGTTCCTTGAAAGACAGAGCTGGAGGCAGCAAGGTTAATTGGAAAGAGCACTAGTTCTATAATCAGAAAACCAGACTTTGAAGCTGCTCATTGATACTTAACTACCTGTGTTACCTTGAGTATTGTTGTCATTTGTCTTTCCTTCTCATTCTTCAAGAGGACCAATAATATCAGAATAATGATGTCTTGACTTGCAAGTGAATTGGTTTAAGTGAGGCAGGGCTGTGCTAAGTCACCAGCCTCCCTCTCCCCTCTGGATCCATCTGGGTCCAGTGGCAAGATATAGATCAGGATGCAATGGCCTTTTGAAGCTAAGATCTTTCCCAGGTTTCAATTTTTCTGAGGCATTGCTCATTCAATGATTAGGGCTAGGTAAGAAATGAGTAAAAAAACATCAGTCTGGAAGGGAAAGTCCCTCAGATTTCTATCCAAAACAGAAACCATTACTATTCACACTCACTCAGAGCTATCAAAGCCCAAACAGTGACCGAGTGAGGCTTGGGCTGGGACCTATTGTTGGCCAATCAGTAAGAGCCAGAGTGACTTAGTTTTAGGCATGGTCAAGTAGCTCCATTTCATTCCCAATGAGTTTTATCAAAGCCTGGCTTTCTGATTCTGTATTTTAAGAAATCATAAAGGAAACTCTATGGGGCAAAAGAGTTAATGTCCTAGTTTTTCTTTTTTTAATGGTAGAATAAATAAGCAGCAAAGAGAAAAAAAAATGAAATCTAGCCTATAAACTCCAAGATATCTTGTGAGGTTTCAGTGATCAAAATTTACACTCCTTTGGGCAGAGCACCCACAGGTGAAAGTATGATTCCCTATGTGGACAGAGGGAGAGGAGGAAGAGAAGGGAAGGAGGAAGAGGAAGAAAAGAAAGGAAGCGGAAGGAAGGAAGAAAAAAGGAAGAGAGGGAGGGAGGAGAGCAACATTGCCCAACTGGAACTGGCCAGTTGGGTCCCCAGTGAGACAGCTACTACTACTTGTAAATCGTTGTTGTCCTTTGTTCTCAAAGAGGACAAATGCCATCAGAATGGTGATGTCTTGACTTGCAAGTGAATTAGATTCAAGTGAGGCAGGTCTTTGCAGTCAACAGCCTCACTCTCTCCTCCAGAGCTATCTGGGTTCAGTGGCAAGATATAGATCAGAATGACTGGAGATGGCTCTGGAGGCAATGGGAGACCTTGGCCTTTTAAGCTAAGGTCTTTCAAAGTCATTTAACTACCCTGAGTCTCAGTTTCTTGATGTGTAAAATAAAAGGATCAGATTAGATTGCCTCTAAGATCCCTTCAAACTTTATGAAACCTTAGAAACCATCTAGTCCAATCCCATATTTCATTGATAAAGACAAAAAGGAGACTGATTAACTTATCCAAGATTATATAAGTCATAAATACCGGCTGTAGTGTTCTATCTTCTAAATCTCACTGCCTCTTCCTCTTGATACCTACCTAAGTTTAAGGGCAATTTGTTTTAAACTGTCCCGAGACAGAGGTCAAATAAATATGATTTGTTTCACTTTATATAAAAGATATGATCTTGAAAAGTTGTGAATTTTTAGTGAATTGAATTCCAGCTACTCATTGCCTCACATTGTAATTTCAGAGGTCCTTTACATAAAGAGTAACAGCCGAAAGGAGCATTACTTGGGGGCCGACCTGTACCTGAACTCTGTAACATGTTTCGCTCATAGGTTGGAAGGATTCTAAACCTTTCATTTTAAATTTTCTTCCTTCTATTGAAAGAATTTATATGAATTAGGGATGTCTCAGCCATCAAAAATCTTTCAGCCAATATTATTAGTTAAAATGCCTGTCTGCCTGAGCTCCTCAATCGTATAAAGAGAACTGCATAAAGGGCATATATGATACTTCTTAGATATACATGTATGTATATAACATATATATGTAAGTTACATATGAGGGTATATATGTTTATAATATGTATATGTTATAATATATTGATTATAACTGTATATATGTATGTATATATAACATATATGTATATGTTTACATGTGAGAAAGTATATATATGTAATATATATATGATTTACATGTGTTTCATAATATAGAGATATGTAATATATATATATATGATTTATATGTGTTTCATAATATAGAGATCTGTGATTCTTTTGGTATAAAAATCTCTCCAGTTTCTTCTTTTCTTTCTCCCAGTATAAGTTGGCACTTTCTCTTCAATTTATATTTTTAGGAAATTGCCCAAAACACCAAAAGGTTAAGTTACTTATCCAGGGTCATACAGCCAGTATGTGTCAAAGGAGGACTTGAACCCAGATTCTTTCTAGCTCTGAGGCCAGATTTCTAGTCGCTTCTCATGCTGATTCAACAAATATATGGATTTACATGTATATATTTAATTGGGGCACATCTACATAGGCCAGGAATTTCCCAGGTTAACTTAGCAGGATATAAAAGGGAAGCTCATGCTAGTTAAAGAAGGACGCCTACTGGAAAGAAGCCACACGGATGTTAATGAGTGAACTCCTAGGGGATCAGAAAAAGGTGAGCTACAATAAGGAACTGAAGTCAGAAATAGAAGCTCAGGGCTGATTAGAGCCGAACTAAACCTGCAAACTGGATTTTGTGCTTGTAATGAGGCTAGACTTTGGGGGGAAAAATTCCCTTGTCACATTCCATTTTTTGCCAACCTAGTGCTACCATGTGTCAGATGATTTTTCTACTGAGAGACTAAAGTGATCAAAATAATTCCAATTATTCTGAATAACCAGAATGATTGTATGTTTTCAGGTGAGTGAAGGGAAGTACTGAGGGGAACAGAGAGCGTTAATGTAACCTAAGCATTTGCTGCTTAATATAGCTCTTCAGGGCAGAGAAGAGAGCTCTTCGAAGACTAGGTCTTTGGGGTTCTTTGCCTTTGTATTAGAATGTGACTCAAACATATTTTGTTATTCTATTTGTATTTATGTACATGAAAGTATTTTTGCAGGAATAGAACAGACAGTAATTTCTTCAGATTGGTGGTGTAGTTGATAGAGTGTCAGGCTGCAATCAGGAAGACATCTCCTTGAGTTTGAATCTGGCCTCAGATACTTATTAGCTGTGTGACCTCAGGCAAGTCACTTGACCCTATTTGCCTTAGTTTCCTCATCTGTAAATTGAACTGGAGAAGGAAATGGCAAACCACTCCAGTATCTTTGCCAAGAAAACCCCCGATGGGATCACGAAGAATTATACATGACTGAAAACTACTGAACAAAAAGGTATAGAAATGCCTTCCTGCAATGTAGATCACAACATTAGGAATTTATAGTCTTAGAGAGTTGCTGTGGAAGATTAAGAAGTTTAAGGCATTTGCCCATGACTGTATAACTAATATGTGTCTGAGGCAGTTTTTGAACTCCCATCTTACTGTCTGCAAGACCAGCCTTCTATCCACCACATCCCAATGCCTTGCACACAGAGTAATTGTTTATTTAACAGAATTGCACTTGTTTAATCTAGGTGGTCTGAGGATTTTTTTTTTACTCAGAGGGAAAAGGGATGTCTGCGGTTTATTTGGAGTTAAAAACAGCCCATCTACAAAACCCATCAACTTAAAGATGATGGTTAAAGAAGAATCCACTTTTCTTCTGTTCTGTCCTATGGAAGGGCCCACATCAGGTGGAGTTGTTGGCTGTTGCTGCTCATTGGGTTTCCTCACAGACTCACAAGTTTCTCACTGAGAGCAATTTGTAACTGGGTTAAGTAAGGTAAGGTAATTCACCATCAACAGACCTTTGATGTTGCTGTTCAGCATAGTCTTGAAGTCCTCAGGGGGCAATCTTGGGAACTTGGTTAACCAGGCCCACAGTGTTATCAGCTGACACCTTTCCAGACAGCACATCCTTGACATGCAACACTGCGCTTAGAGTATCCTGTATCTGGGCTAATGCCCCACCAACTTGCTGCAGACCACTTGAAAGGCCAATCACAAGGTTGAGTCTGAAACGTGTCTTCAAGATCAGGCCAATTATAATTCTCTCAGTATCGTAGTAGACATATTTCATTGCCAGGGGAGTGAACATCTCTCCCATCGTTTTTCCAGGAACTCCCGTGGAAGCACTGACATAGGCTTTGATGCTCATTGTCCATTCTGGAGGCTGGTGTCCACAGCGAGGTGAGTGGGGCTTTGGGCTTCCTCGCTGTAGTACTCGTGAATCAGCATGGAGTGTTCTGTGATGTCATGGCCTGTGGCATACCACCCCAGAATAAGCTCACTTAGAGAGACTTTCTTATATAATTCATACATATTCTTAGCAAATTCCATGTCCACAGAAACCTCATCCTCAGACTCATTATGTAGCACTGAAAAGCATTTGGTGACTTCTACTGAGTGTTTGTCAATTGTTCCCAGCAGAATGATGAGGCCCGCACCCTCTTTGAGACGCTCGTGTCTGTCCATGATGGAGGCGAAGATGACCTGCTGCAGGTGGACCACATAGCCGCCAGAGAACAGCCTGAGGAGCCCAGGCCCAAGGGAGGCTAGGGTCAGCACAGCTGGCAGAGGAGCTGAAGCCAGGACCTGGCCCTGGGCCTATGGTGGGGCCGGGGCAGAGGCTGGGGTTGAGGTCCCAGGCAGGATCAAAGTCAGGGAGGACCCCAAGGCTCCCATGTTGCCGTAGCACGGAAAGCTTGTCTGAGGATTCTTGAGCAGCTAGATTGCAGTCCCTTCCATCAGGATGGCCAGTCTCACTTGGGGAGGATGATGCTATCAAGGCTAAGATAAAGCATAAAACTCATTAACTGAATAAAAGTTAGGGACAATAACTGCATCAGAAGTGACTTAAGACCATCTGTAGTGACCACAGAAATTGGTCAAGAAAGGTTCCTGATAGCAAGGGTATAAAGGTTCCGGATAGCAAGGGTATAAATGACCTAGCTCCAGTGATAAAAATTTACAAATCTCTGAAAGCAAGTAAGACTATTCCATTTTTTGATAGATCTAATTAGTATAAAGTCTTAACCTACATTGAGCACATATCTTTCTCTCCACAACTTCTATACATTTCTTCCAATTATAATGTCTGGGGCCAAACAGACCCTTCCTACTCATTTCTGCATTCTGGCTTCTCTGGCTTCCTTCAGCTGAAGTCTCACCTTTTTCAAGAAGGCTTTGCCAGTCATCCTTAATCTTCCTGTCTTTCCTCTCAGTTTATGCCCAATTTAACCTGTATATAGTTTGTTTATACTGACTTATTTGCACGTTGGCTCCTCCATCACACTGGGAGCTCCTTGAGAGCAGAAACTGCTTTTAATCTTTCTTTGTATCCCCAAAACTTAGTATAATGCCTGGAAAATAGTAGATGCTTAGCAAATGCTTGTTGACTGAATAGCTGAAACCTTATGCAATCTTGTGTACTTCTTCATTTCAATGAAGAAATTAAATTGTATTTACCGGGGTGCAATCCAAATCAGTGGTTTCACTACAGCTCAACTGGCCAACATTTCAAGGTTCCTTAGTAGGCTTTCACAGCTAAAACAAAGCCCCCACTATTCATTGCACATATGGTCATTCCCTTTGAGACACTTTAAAGCATTATCATTATTAGCTCATTTTTTTCATCTTTTTGATGGGGTTCAGATTGAAAGTTCCTGGAATATCACTATCTGTCCATTATTTGAATATTAAATATCCTATGGACAACTGCACATCTGGATAAAATAACATTTTTAATTGAACAAAAATATTAGAGAAGGCAGATAGGTGGCTGAATAGACCACTGGGCCTAGAATCAGGAAGACCTGAGTTCAAGTTCGACCTCAGACACTAACTATTTTATCTTTTTTTTTTTTATTTTAGACTTGAATACTAAAACTTAAATCCGTGATAAGAAAAGAAAAAGAAGCATTATAAACTTAAATATAAAATGAGGAAAAAAAACATGTCATGTGCACAGCAGAATGTAAGAAAGGATTCAAAATATATAGCAATAAATTTCCATTTCAATAAAGCCTATATATTAAATACTGCACATTGTTTCAAAAGCTGTCCATCTTTTCTTTGCTTCCTTGGAGGTTTTCTTTTGTGCTCTACTGTATACTTTTTATTTTGTCCTTTTTCCCCCTTCCTCCCCTCTCCCTTCCCTCAGGCTACAATTAAGCATGAATATTTTTATAAATAAATATTGATATATGCATACACATATACATATGCATACATACATATATAAATATACGCTTTCCCTAAGAGATTCTACCCCTAATCTTTGTTTTTATATTTGTGCATACCTCTTATTCCCTATCCCTCCTAACTCTTCTACTTTACTTCTACCCACTACCTTGCCCTCCTATTACTTAACCTACTCCCCTCCAATAATCCTTACTTTGTCCTCCTATTCCCATAAATCTAAACTTTATTCTCCTTTGACCTCACCCTCACCTCTATAAGATCCCTTCCTTGTCCTCTCCCCACTCTATTTCTTTCTGAATTTTGAAGACTTTTATACTCTTCTGAATGTATATGTATCATTCACTCTTGAACCTATTCCCAATTAAAATAGGTTTCTGGAACTACCACACCTCCTCCTTCATCTAATATCTCTATATCTGTTCTTTCTCTCACATGCCATTTGTATAAGATAATTATTCTTTTTAGCAGTTCCTGAACAGTTTTAATTTTTGAAGTCATATCATGCTCAAGTCTACCCCAATCTTTCTTATGAACCACCCAATTATGAATAACAATCTTAGATATATGTTTTACATTTTGCATACATAAAAAGTAAACAGTCTATCCTTATGGAATCCCTTGAAATTAGTCTTTGGTTTGTATCTTATATTTCTTTTGTCTCTTGCATGTTAAATTTTCTATTAAGTTCAGGCTTTTTCTTTCTTTTTTAACAAAGTCCTGAAAGTCTGGCAATTCATTGAATGTCTATTTTTTTTACATGCAGGATTATGCTTAGCTTTGTTGAGTATGAGATTTTTGGCCAGAAGCCTAAGTTTTTTGCTATTCAATATATGGTGTTCCAAGACCTGCAGCCTTTTAGTGTTGCCACTGCCAGGCCTTGTATGATTCTAATTGTGGCACTACCATATGTAAATTGTTTTTTTTCTTATTGCTTGTAACATTTTAACCTTGACCTGGGGGTTTCAGAATTTGACTATAATATTCCTGTGGGTTTCCCTTGTAGGATCTCTTTCAGGGAGTGATGAGTGGATTCTTTCTATTTCTACTTTCCACTCTTGTAATGATTCTGGACAATTTTCTTTTATTATTTCTTGTATTATTTTATCAAGATTCTTTTTTTGATCATAGCTTTAAGGTAATCCAATTATTCTTATGTTTTCTCTTCTTGATCTGTTCTCTAGATCAGTTGTTTTTCTTATGAGATGTTTCCCATTCTCTTCTATTTTTTCATTCTTTATATTTTGTTTTATTATTTCTTGGTCTCTTATGTCTTTGCTGGGTTCCCTTTGCCCAATTCTGATTTTCAAGGAGTCATTTTCTTCCTTAAGATTCTGGATCTCCTTTTCTAATTAGTTAGCTTTCTTTTGCTAACCTTTTCTTTTTCTTGTATTTTTTTTCAAGTTTTCCCTTAATCTCTCTCATTTCATTTTTGAAGTCTTTTTAAAGCTCTTCTATGACTTCTTTTGGGTCAGGTGACCATTTAACATTACTCTTAGGGTAGAAGAGGGTTTCTTTGCTTCACTATCCTCCTCGGAAGATGAACCCCAGTCTTCTCTATTCCTATAGTAACTCTCTATGGTAGGATTCTTTCTCCTTTGCCTGTGTATTTTTTTAATTTTTTTTGGTAATAGCTTAATTTATCACTTCTAATCCTGGGGTATGGGAGATGGTGCCTCTGTCCTCCAATCCCTTGTCTTCTCTGACCTTGAACCCAAACCAAGACCTCCAGCCTCTTGTTAGTGCCCACAGCCGGGGATGCCTGCCCCATTGCTTCTGCTCTCACTGGGCACGTGCTGCTTCTTTATTGCACCCAAATGCATGTCTCCACAGAACAGCTGGGTCTGGTGTTCTTGGTTAGCAGAGGTTCCTTCAATCTTCCCAGGCTCAGACACCCAACTCCATACACTGTTCCAGGGGTGGCTGAGGTGGAAGCAGTCTCCCAACCCAGCTAACACCAAGGCCTGCTACTTGTTGTTTAAGTAGTCCCTAGCCTAGAGGTGTTCACTCTTCAGAGGGATCAATCTTTGTCCCAGGATTTTTCTGCAGATCTTCTCCAATTGTCCCAGGAGAACTCTTCTGCCCCTTCTCTTGTTTATTTTTAGTTTTCTATATTTGCCCTAAGGAGCTGTTTTATCTCTTTTGTGGAGGAAAATCTCTAGAGTTTGGAATTTTCAGTCCTATTTTGCCATCTTCCCCTCCAGTATCTTTGTCAAAGACGTTATTGGCATGCTATGGTCCATGGGGTCATGAAGAATTGTACGTGACTGAACAACTAAATAAGAACAAAAATACTGGAATGTAGACCATTTTCTGTACACTCACTAAAAATATTCTTGGTACAACTCCCACAGCATACAGAAAAACAGAAAATATAGTCACTCATTTTCCACATGATTTTTATCTAATCTGCTAGATCTTTATTTTTTTTGAAGACTTTTCATTCTGAGTTCTTGGAGATTGTGAGTATTTGGATGGATATATCTGTTAACAATGTTGTCCTTAAGGTTTTATGTATCAATGTCATGTTTGGGGAAGTGTAGGCAATAGTTCGTCCTATGATAATGGTCCAGTTCTAGTACAATATATTGATTAAGATTTCCAGGATATTTTGATGCCAGTATTAGTGATGCTGAAATATGTCAAATCCTTCAATTGTTATAGTTCCATTTCTTGGGTTAAAATTTTTACATTTTTCTGGTGCAAAGAATATTTTGATATAATTGAAGGAAGATTCCAAAACATGAAACAACTATTTTATATTGCTTTTCACTGTAACCATATACTTGATGTAATCTATATGAATATTAGCTGCTTTTATTTGATTTCCTCTTTTGTTTGGACACAGTTGCTTAGTTTTATTTAAAAGAGATGTTAATGGAGTAAGGCTAGGAAGAAACATGATAGCTCAAACCATCTTCTGGAAAAATAATGCATTTCATAGAAATTGTTCTTGAAATTATTATGTTGGTGGCATGTTTTAAATAGCAGTTTTACTTGTGAAAATTTTGTTCTTATAAATAATATTCTTAGAAGGATCATTTTTCTTGGTACGGAAAACAGAAGCAAAATTGAGTATTTCTGCTTTCTCTTTGTTATCCAGTATCATTTCCCAACCAACCACAGCCAGGAGTCTCTGGCGCTGGCTCAAAGAGAGCTATAAGCTCTTCTTTGAGCCCTCCAATGCCCTCTAATAAGGTTTCCTTTTTTTAATCTGTGTGTGTTATTCTTATATTCATTACCAAATTTGGGTCACTTAAGGGTCTTTAGTAATCTTCATAACATTTTTGCATAACTGTTCCATGATTGGACTTTTCCCATAATTTCCTGTCCTTATTCCATCTTTCTTAATAATATTTCTTTTCCAATTACATACAAAAATAATATGTAATATTCATTTTTTTTAAATTGAGTTCCAAATTCTCTCCCTTTCTCTTTCTTCTCCACCCTCCCTGAGAGAGTAAGCCTTTTAATATAGGTTTATACATGTGCATTCATAATATTTACATATTAGTAATGTTGTAAAAGAAAACACAGAGCACCCTCCCAAAAAATAAAGAAAGTGAAAAATTGTATGCTTTGATCTGCATTCGGGTCTTCATCAGTTCTTTCTCTGGAGTCTGCACAGCTCTGCCTCACTTAAATCCATTTCACTTTCAAATCATCAGTCTTTTGGAATTGTCTTGGATCATTGTATTGCAGAGAATAGCTAAGTCATTTACAATTGGTCATTGTGCAATATTGGTGTTACTGTGTGCAACGTTCTTCTGTTTCTGTTCACTTTACTCTGATCAGTTCATGTCAGTTTTTCCAGATTTTTCTAAAACCATTTCACTCACATTTCTTATAGCACAGGAAGTATTCCATTACAATTATATGCCACAACTTGTTCAGCCATTTCTCAATTGATGAATAGTACTTGGTTTTCCAATCCTTTGCTACCACAAAAAAGAGCTGCTATAAATATTTTTGTACAAATAGGTTCTTTCGCTTTTTTTTCTTTCTTTGTCTCTTTGGGTTACAGTGGTGGTACCTTTTCCATCTTCTGCAGATGTTTCCTTAAGGTCTAAGTTGGTCACTGAGATCCTGACCACTTATAGATGTTTCTTTAGACAGCTTCTTCTTTTTAGCTTCACTGAATTCATTTCATCCATCATAATTCTGTTCCTGAGAATATCCTCATAGGCTGACTTCTTTCATGTAATTTCAGATCATGGTATTCTGCTTTTCCTTTTTCAAAATTATATGGCATCTGTTGTCTTAAAATTTGGAATCCAGCTATTATCCTCTCAACTGGCCACAAATTTCAGTATCTTGTGTTCCCCTTCTCAGTCTTCCCATCATTTCTGTTCAGGCAACTAGTTCTTCTTTATTAATCCAACTCAGGCCTAGAACATCAGTTTCCCTCATTTTTTCCTTCTTTTTTGGAAGATGAAAATCATCATTAAGGTCAGTCAAGTATGTGTAAACTTCTATGCCTTTGCCAAGATGTCCAAATAGTTATAGTATCTCATGACTACCAGATCCTGGCTCTGTGCCAGGTTTCTGGTTTTTTGTTTTTTGTTATAGGCATCCATTTCTTGACATATAGTCAATCAGCCAACCATTTAATAAGTCAGAATTTAATAAGAGTCTACTGCGCATCCAAGTCTGTCTTTAGTTTATTCCTACCAAAATTTCACTTCAGTTTCTCCATTTCCTTCACACAAATGTGTTACACAATGTTTAGGTTCATGAATTTCATTATAAACTATGCCCTCTTGCTATCCAATGATATTCTACAACTACTTTTGCCTAATCTTTTCCCTTTGATGAGGCTATGTCCCTCTATTGTCATATTCCAATTAAATCAAATTCAATAAGCATAAGTAACATAACAAAAAGTTTCAGTGACACATTGAAATTATGTCCTTCACCTAACAATGCCAGTTTATCTACAATGAGCCTGTAGAAAAGACATGTCAGTTGAACGCCCTATAGACCAACCCATCACCCTTTTGATGGCTCAAAATGAATGTAAATACCAATTCTGGTCAGAAGCTCTGAGGGTCTTCCCTTC
This sequence comes from Trichosurus vulpecula, assembly GCF_011100635.1. Taxonomy (NCBI): domain Eukaryota; kingdom Metazoa; phylum Chordata; class Mammalia; order Diprotodontia; family Phalangeridae; genus Trichosurus; species Trichosurus vulpecula. The sequence continues at coordinate 397,009,670 of NC_050576.1, forward strand.
CTAGATTGATTCGTTTGTGAAGGCAGACTAGGCAATTTTTTGCCTCAATTCCTAGCTAATCTTCAACTACTGAATGGGCGTTGCCTCAGACAAACTGAGATCTGGGAAAAACCTTATCTTAAAAAGACCAAGTCTAGCATTGCATCCCAGGCCATTACCCAGTCACCAGTCACCTTGACCTATCTATGTCTTGCCACTGGACTCCTGTGACTCCAGAAGAGAGAGTAAGGCTGATGAGTCAGCACAGCTCTGCCTCACTTAAATCCAATTCACTTGCAAATCAAGGCGTCACCCTGCTGATGTCATTGGTCCTTTTTGAGAACCAAACTGTTTTCCTAGTCACCACTCCTCTATCTTTTTATTTGCTCTCTCCTCTTAAGCTCCTGGAAGGAAGGAAACCTTCAAATCTGTAGCTTATCTTTGGAAATTATAGAGAATTGAAACACTGTTGATTTAACTAGAATTCATAATAGGCCCCAAACTACGATGAACCAGAGGGAGTCAAATCTACTATGTAGGGTTAAGTAAATTGTGTAACCTCTCCTCATTTCCTGTAGCTGTAAAATGAAAGAGTTGAACGGAGGTGATCCCTACAGTCATTGGCAGTAGGGAAATTCTAGGAGTCGATGATTTACATAAATTGGATTGGCAGCCAAAAAGATCAGAAATGAAACTCTCAGTCTCATACTTCTATTTGATTAGGTATTCAGAAGTAGTTTAAGTGGGAGTGTTTTTTCATTTCCTTCAACTTTGTTAAATGTCCTCAGGGCATGAAAGTGAGCATGAGGCCCTCAGAAGTTAAGATGGGAAAAGAATTCACCATTTCAAAGCACAGAAGTTCATGCACATCATCCACAAAAGAATGGGCAAGACAATTTGACCTGCCAGAACCCCAATCTAATAGGAAATATATAGATAACCAGTAAAGTTATGGTAGAAAGAAAGCAAACCAGGCAAGGAATCAGGACAGAGATATTTTAATCCCACCACTATCATTAACTAGCAGGGTGACTTTGGGTAAGTCTTTTAAACTCTGGGTCTTAATTCGCTATTCTGGAAAATGAAAGAATTGGACAAGGTGATCTCTAAGGCCAGTTCAACTCTTATAAGCATAAAAATACTGTTAAGCCAAGAAAAGATGACAACAGTTTAAAGCCATTTATCTAAGTGAAAGCAATTTAAACTGAAACCCACTCCCACAATATAAAAGTTGACTATTCTTACAATATATAGGGCAGTCATTGTAGCGAACAAGCATTTATTAGGAATCTCCTATATGTCAGGCATTATGTTAAGTGCTAATAAAACAAAGAAATGAAAAAAAACTATAATCTCTACCTTTAAGGAGCTCATATTCTGATGAGGTAGAATATAACATGTCTATGTACATAATATATAATATAATGAAAAAATAATTTTAGAAAAACCTCTTGGAGAAGAAAGGATTTGATCTACATTTGAAGGAAGCTCAGAAAAGCAGTAGGTAGAATTGAGCAGGGAGAACATTTTAAGTATAAGATACAGTCACTAGAAAGGCATCAAGTTGGGAAACGAGTTTCCTGAATTAGGACCGGAAAGAAGACCAATGTAGGTTGGCTGGATCATTGAGTAGCTATATCGTACTAAACTGCAAGAAGCCTGGAAAGGGAGAGATGGACCTGGTTGTGGAAGGCTTTAAAAGCCAAATCTAAAATTTTTATATTTGATCCTAGAGGTAATATTTGAATTTAGTGAGTAGAGGTGTGACATGGTCCAACCTGTGCTTTAGGAAAATCACTTTATCAGTTGAATAGAAGATGGATTGGAATGGGGAGAAACACGAGGGAGGAGAGGAACTCTTGACTTTCAGTTCTGAGGCAATCAGAACCTGTACCAGGGTAGCAACCTTGTGAGTGGAGAGGAAGTAATGTGTAGGAGAAACTGGAAGGTAGAAACAACAGTACTTAAAAGAGCAAACATTTGCATGAAGCCTGAGTGTGGGTTTCTCCCCTAAAAGTAATAAAGTACAGGAATTCCATAAGCCAACAAAATCACAAGTCTGAACTAGTAGCAACAGTAATACATTGCAAAAACCTGTCATATCTAATTGTGTCTTAAGAACATTAAACATAAGAGAATATTGGAAGATAGCAACTTGTCCTAAGACCTATTCTATGAGAAACTCATTCAAGGAAAATTGAGAAAAGTGAAATAAGAGTAATTTTAATAATATTTTATAAAGAGCTTTAAATTTTGCAAGGTGCTTTACATACATTATCTCCAAAAAGGCATAAAATGTAAATAAATATTTTCTTGCACCATCCCCTACCCCTCTACTCACTTCCTGAAAATAAAAAAGGAACCCAATTTATGGGGAAAGAAAAGGAAAGGGAAAAAAGCAAGCTCACTGGCAACTCTGGTGAAAAACTATTTCCTAAACCAGTTTTGTTTAAATATCCCTGAAAGTGAGAATAGTCCACTAGTCAAGCCATTTCATGATTTAATTTACCTTGATTAGCATACCAATTTGCTATACCTTCTTCAGAAAGTGCTAATCAATTTTAGCAACTAGTCGACTGAAGACAGACCACAAATTGCTAATAGTCCCCAATTGCTAATCCATTCTGAAAACCTAAATCAATCTGCATTTTACACTGTCATATTTTGCTCAACACTTTTAATGCCTCTCGTGACTCTGAAGTCTGAGGAATGAGTTTTCATTCTGAATAATGAAATAAAATGATTTTGCATTGGGGCACAAAGATTGTCACTTTTATCCTTTCCTCACACATTCACACTTCTGACTTGTAAAATTCTGTGTGTGTGTGTGTGTGTGACAGAGAGAGAGAGAGAGAGAGAGAGAGAGAGAGAGAGAGAGAGAAGGAATAGTTATTTTTAGCAATCAAGGTCATTACAAGGTAGCACCAATTCTGTTCCTCACCTCAGGAGGGAAATTGTTGCACTTAAAATAATTTGAGTCAAAAAAAAATGAATGAAGTGTTGATGTACATCAAAAGACCTCTAAAAACTATGAAAATCACAGAATCTTAGAGCAGGAACTGACTAGAAAGAATCTAATCTGAGCCCTTCAATGTATGGATGATGAATTAAAGCAAAGGAAGTGAAATGAAGTGTCCAAAATCACCCCTCTGGTTAATGGCACAGGGAGGATTCATATGAAAACTGTAGGACTTTGAAAGGACATTGAATGTCAACTAGCCTTATCTCTTCATTTTACAGATAAGGAAAGTGAGGATCTGAGAAGTCTTAGTCTCCCTACCAGCAACCCTGGGCATTCTATGACACACACCTCCAGAGATCATCTGCCACTCTCTCCACCATCCCTTCTTCTTCCTCAAGGGAGTCAATCCTCTTAACTTTGGGATTTGAGTTTGAGCTGCCCTGACTTGTGGATGAATGAGTAAAAGCTCATCCTAGATATACTTCATATCCCATCTTGTCATCCACCAGAAGACTAGGACCAACCTATCACAGGCCATCTGCCCTCATGCTAAGTCTGTCCCCTACCCTAACCTTTCCTATAACAAATCTCCCTTCCCTGTCTGGTCAGTGCTGCTTCCCTCCATTAGAATGTAAACTCCTTGGGAGTAGGAATTGTCTCTATTTTGTATTGTTGTATTTCTGCTATAATATAGTTCATGGAGCATTGTATGTGCTTAGTCAATGCTTGGGGGTAGCTAGGTGGCACAGTGGATAGAGTACAGTGTTGTCTGGAGTCAGGAAGGCTCATCTTCCTGAGTTGAAATCCAGCTTCAGATACTGTCTAGCTGTGTGATCCTGGCCAATTCATTTAACTCTGTTTGCCTCGGTTCCTCATATATAAAATGAGCTAGAGAATAAAATGGCAAACCACTCCAGTATCTTTCCCAAGAAAGCCTCAAATGGGGTCAGAAAGAGTCAGACTCAACTGGAAAATGACTGAATAACAATAAGTCAATGCTTTCTGATTGACCAATACCACACAAGTAATGAATAGCAGAGTTGATATTTGACCAATTTACTACAGCAATATTCACTAGACTCATAGAAATCCTATTATTCGTGGCTCTAGTAAATATGACATTACACCCAAAGAATGCTAGGAACCCAGCGAATGTGCAGGTATGAGTTGTAATTCAATATCTACATTGTCCCTCTAGTGCTCCTGCCTGTTTTCACTGATCTCATCTAATCCACCAGAAATTTTGCAGTATTTTAGGCAGAATGAGCATGCTTCCAAAAATGGTTATTTTTCAGATGTCAGAAGACCAGATTTTTTTTAGGCAACTGAATCTAATCATCTGCCATCTGGAACATCTTTCAATAGCACATTTATTAGATGAATGTGGGGACAGCTTTCTGTTTAGAAGTGAAGTTTGAACATCAAAGTTCTACGTATGGGTGTTAACTTCATTAAAAACAGTTTGGTGCTTACATCCTAAAGCTTCCTGCTTTGTTTTGATAGGCCTGTGCATTTTTTTCACTATTATAAAATATGATACTGGGACCATGGAGAATGACAACACAAGAAGGCTTGCAAGACAGAGATTCAGACCTGGGAAAAACCAAGGCAAATACATGAAGAGAAGGTTGAAGGCCAAGGTAAAGAATTAGATGGGAGAGTGGAAGAACATCAGAACCCAGGAGAACAGTCAGGAGAAAAGTAGTAGATAGATATAAGCAGACACAGCAAGGAAAAGGATCTGAAAAGAAGGAAATACACAGGTCAAAAACCAAACGAGGAAATTCAAAGCACTAGTCACAAAGAGGATTCCAGGTAGAGGCACCTCCTGCCTCAGACAAGAAATGTCTTGTGTGCTTCCTTTTGGGGGCAGTAGTCAATTTCAGTACTTGTCCGAGGCAGAATCTGCAGATAGTGGCTAGTATGCCACAATAAAGACACGACAAATATATTAACCTTGGGAGATTGAGATCATAGAAGAGTGTTATTCAAATGAGCAATAATTCCTCATGTCTAGTTGAATTGTGAATTGACATAGAATGATAGAAAATATCAAAGGGATACTTTACTTGGGCAGTTACACACACCATGTATCATTCAGTAGGACTCTTCTTCTCCCTTATAGACTACCCTTGGAAGTCAATGGCAATTAAAGCCAGGGTAATACAGATTATAGCATCTACTGTTAGAATCTAAAAATATGCTCAGACCTTGTTTATTCATCTATTTGCCAACAAAAGGTGTATAAGGGAACTGGAAGCCTTTCAGGGCCATTGCTAATTAGCAGAGTTTGATCAATGATAACATGGACTAGACTGTAGAAAGTCAGGCCCAGACATCAGACAGAAAGACCTACAGAGGCAGAAGAGCTAATTGGTGGAAATCTCAATGGCAGACAAAAAGAAGAAATTTAAATAGTATGCAAGTCAGGCATTAAGTAAAAGTCTAAACAAGCAGGCAAAAATGAGAGACCTGGGAGCAACCAATGAAAATTGTCTTGTATTTATTTATCTGTAGATTGAATGGCTTTAGAAGTTAGCTGGCTAGAAAAGTACTAAGACAAGATAATAATGTGGTTCCGCTAAGACTGGAAGACTGGTTCCATTAGTTGCATCATGGTGATGGGTCCAATTGTTTTTGTCTTTGAGGTTCACCACAGAGCAAAGGAAAAATACAAGTGACTATGAATAAGGAATATGGAAGAGTAAGTGTGGCTTTTTCATCTGAAAGTTCATACATGCTAATACAGTTAAGACAAATGGAAGTGAGGGGGGAAGGAAACCTATTTTTTTATATTAAGCTACCCTGAAGGGCCAAAGCCAAGTATGTATGATATAGACCCAAAAAGAGGTTTTGACTATAGGTATATTAAACATTACATGCTTATTACCTCTTCCATGCATTTATTCATGCTCCATCTTATTCCCCTGCTTGCAATAGCATACCTTTCTTCTCTTAGTCAAAACTTAATCTATTTTTCAATTCCAGTTAAAATTTCCCTCTGTGAAGAGAAATGTTAAAGTCCCTCCACTGACAACCCCAGCCCAGGGTGAATCTGGAAAATAGAATTGAACTGAATTCATAGAATCCTAGAAATGAAAGGACTTTAATGATCATATTCTAGGGCTCCCCCTTCCTCCATTTGTTGGTGAGGAAACTGAGTTACAGAAAGAAAAAAGGTGAAGTGACTTGCTGAAGATCGCCAAATTTATTAGGGACAGAATCAGGACTAGAACCAAGATAGACTGCCCTTTTTATGATTCTATTTCTTTGTTTTTGAGCCTTTGATTTCTAGCAGAGTCAGATTATTCTCTAATTGCTTCAAACCTGTCTGTCTTGTCTTCCTATTTATTAAAGTCTTTAAGGGCTGGGACCATGTTTTTTTTTTTTCATCCTTTTATCTTCCTTAGTACTAGACATAATCTTGCATACACAATAGTCAATAGATAAATATTTGTTGAATGCAATTGAGTGTATTGGTGTGTTTAAGTCTGCAAAAGGAATATCTTTCATCATTCTAGTTTGCTGTTGAGTCATTTTTAGGATCTTTCCCATTTATAAAGATTAAAATCCACTCAATTTCCTGATAACTCTGTTCTCCTTTTTTCTCCTCCTTCCACTTCCCTTGGTATATACGGTTGTAGCAATTATTTTTGCATATTCTTTTTCCTCCTTACTCCCTAAAGAGCTGTCTCCTTTTTAGGAAACATACTACCCTCCATCCTTCTCCCTTAGGTTAATTACTCAAGTATGGTGTTGCTTGTGAAGAGATCCAGAAGAGCAGGATGAAGGAGTAATGATAATGTCATCTTTTAATGAATTCTTGAGTATCACATAGGGATGGTAGTTGTTATATCTTTAAGCATGGTAGTGAGCACCACCTGATGTTGTTTGTCATCTCTCCCCTGAATTTTCACAGTGATGTTATCTCTTGCCTCTCCTACTATGTCTGGCCACTCCCTTTGAGTGTCTTTTGTTTGTCATCTTTGTCCCACTCTGCTATATGTGGACTGTTCTAGGACATTTTTTCCTCTCTCTTTGTGATCTCCTGAGCTACCATGGGTTCGACTCTCACTCTATATAAATGACTCCCAGATCATTATATCCATTCCTAACTTCTCTCTAGATATCCAGTCTCACTTCACCAACTGCCTCTTAGACATTTCCAACTGGATGACCTGTGGTATCTTAAAATTCAACATTTCCAAAATAAAACCCATTACCTTGTCCTTCTCTATCCTTCCATCTTCCCAACTCCCTACTTCTGGGGAAGGCACCTCTATCCTTCCAGTCTCTTAAGCATACAGCCTGGTTATTTCATTTTTGCTTTATATTACCAGTGCCAACAGTGATCACACACAGATGGCACATAAGTGTTTGTGGAATGAATGAATTGAATGACCACACATGGATAGAATTTTATAATTTGAAGTTGCCTTAGAAAATATTTGGTGCATTATTCCCCAAATTTTACAAATGAACCAACTGAGTCCTGGTGATATATCCAAAAAAAGGAAGGGAAATGGGGAATGGAATAATCATTTATATAGCACCTACTATGTACCATGTACTGTGCTAAATATTTTAAGATTATCTCATTTGATCTTCATGCAACTTTGTGAGGTAGGTGTTCTTATTATCCCCATTTTATAGCTGAGAAAGCAGAAGCAGAGATTAAATGACTTGCCAAGGGTCATATGTCTGAAGCTGGATTTGAACTTGAGTCTTGGCCCTTTATCCACCTGGTTTTATCCACTTCACCAAGAAGAGGCAAAGCAAGAAGAGCTATGATAGACAGAGAGAAGATATAGCATATTACCACCAATGAATTATGTGCAAAAAGTGGCACAAAAGAAATTGTCAAAAAGATACATAATCAGAAAAGGGGGTGGTATACTCATGAGATAATAGTAGACCATTAGTCGTCAGTTCTCATATCCACATGACTTTGAGAAACCCAACACTAAGAATTAACCACTTATGTAAGATATTTGGGAAAACAACAGATAAATATCACACAGTTAATATAACAAGATATAAATGCATTGCAATCTGTACTTTGGAGAAAATAACTCTAGTAATGTCATCACAGACCCCTTAAAAAAGTGTATAGATAGGTGGGAATAAGCACATAGATGCTTCTATATAGGTATAGGTACATATATGTTACTTATTACATGTGTTGCCTTGGGCAGTAAATCAACATATTTGATATTATAACAACAATGCTGCTTGCCACTACAGTGGCTGTGTAAGACCAACAACACCAGCACACAGAAAGGCTGCCAACACAAGTTCTTTGATCTGCTTTTCTAAGGAAAGCAACTTTAAGGGGTTAACAATCTTACTTTAATTAAACATACATATATCACTCACTTAGTTCAGGGAGAAAACCATCACCCTGAACTTCAGAGAGAATACAAACAGAAATTACAAACATACCTTATATAAACAGAGCAAATAAACACAAATCAACAGACAGATTTCTGTCTGACAAAATCACAATATCCACTTACAAGAGAGGTACCAACATCTGGGTTTTTTAAAGCAGGAGAGCTCCAGCAGCTACCCAGAGTCTCTTCTGGTCAAATCACAAGACATTCTTCCAGTGAGTGAGAGCCCTCAAAGACCCCAAAGACCAACTTCTCAGTGTACATACCCTGTTCAGGGACAAAGGGTATCACAACCATGAGACTCAAACCTATGTGAACTAGGCTTTCCCTTGACATAAGCAGGTCATCAAAGACCCTGATTAAATCAAAGAAACAAAGGCCAGGCTCATCAAAGGCACTTGATTACCCCAGCATTCTAAAAGGGAAAACAGTAAAAAAAAAAAAAAAAAGAAAGTCTCACCCTAATTACCATAACACATATACAAACAGAGATAATTCATATACATTTGTATATGTGCTTATACCTAATCTGGGCCTATACCTCCTCCTTTTTTACCTAGATATCCCCAAAATTCTAAATTTTACTTGTCTCAAATATAACTTTATCTTTCTTCTTAAATTCACCTGTCCTTTAAAATTCCTTATTTCTCTTGAAAGGGATAGCCAAATTCACAGATGTCTAATTTTACAACCTAAGGGTCAGACTTAATTAACACTTCCTTCTTCATCCCCTCAAATTCAGTCTTTGTTGAGGGTTGGTGATTCTACCTCCATAATTTCTCTCACATGTGTTCACTTCTCTTGACTTAGCTGACCAACAGCCTATTCCATTCCCTAACCCCTCTTGCCTGGATTATTGGAACACCCTACTAATCAGTCTCCCTGCTCTCAGTGTCTCCTTTCCTTCACAGAGCTGCCAAAATAAACTTCCTAAGGAACAAGTCCAATTAGACATGTTGTTCTCCTGCTCAACATCCTCGATGACTCCCTATTTCCTTTAGAATAAAACATGAACTCCTTATCCTATCATTCACAGCTCTCCACAAAGGAGCTACAATCCACTTTTTTTTTCCAATTTTATTTCATACTATTCCCCTTCACTGTTGATATTTCAATCACTTGGAAATATGAGCTGTTCCCCAACCCAGCATTCTACCTCTTCTCACAGCATTCATTTACAAAAACTCTCGTCTGTGCCTGAAATGCACTCGTGCCTCATCTGATCCCCTCAGAATCCACACATTTCTCCCAAAGTTCAGTTTAGAGGATACCGTTTCATCGGTAGAATGTAAGCTCCTTAAGTGCACAAATCTCAGTTTGTCTTTGCATCTCTAGTACTTATCCCAGGACCCTGTACACAGTAGGTACTGAATAAGTGCTGATATGAGTAGTTTACAATTCAACTTTTTGCGTATGGCTGTGTTGACCTTCCTTTTTTAGCCAATAATACTGGATGGTCCAGTAATATCAATTTAGTTCAGAGTCAGGAGGTGACAGAGAAATTATCACAATGTTAATCCTAAAAAATATTTGCCTTGGGACATTAATATTTTAATTGTGTTCTTGCATTTTGTAATAATGGTCACTTCATGCTCTGGGTGGTTGAAAAAAAGAGGCATAAAAGCAGCAGCTGAGATTTCATTATATGACAGAAATATTAGGCTAATTTGCTACCAATTAACTTAGTCGTTCTCAAAAAAAATCATAAAACAAATCATTTATTTTTACTCAACACGAGTAACCAAAAAATGTCACCAAAAATTATGTGTCTGTATGTGTATATTTGAGGGGAGGCGGTCAAGATTAAGGTGACCTGGTATTAATAGGAATATTCATTTCCAGCAGCAATCTTTATGAGCAGCTCATCAAATTCTACGTTTTATTTTCCTTGAGTTGTAAAAAACAGGAGTGCCATTTTTCACACTGTGAAAAGCAACTGTTTTTCAATTAGAAAACAATTCCTGGCTTTATTTCATGTCTCCCAAATCCCGTGTTTCTGTTTATGATGCAAGAAAATGAGAGTGAAAGCTCTTAAATGGAGACTCTTCACCTTGTAAGCATTCACAGGGAAATTAACCCCATCTTTAAAAGAGCTCCCCAAACTGCTGCTAACCTGTAGGAAGCGTATTAACCTGATGAGTCTTTTTTTTTTCATCTAAGCTTCAAAAAAAAATAGAGACCAAAATGGTAAGGCCTCATTTCACCCATGTTTGTAGCCTTGCTTATCTATCACATTGGTCTGTTTCTAAGTTGCACGTGATCTTCCCAAAGGAGATTTTGGAATTTCTGAAGGGAAAATTGCTCCCAAACTGGGGCATTGTTTGCCAGATTTGGGGGCATGAGATATTTGCAGGGGTGAGGGCACCATCCTGAGAACCAGAGATTGAGAATTAGAATACTTATCAGGTATACGAAAGTAGGGATTCTTTTTTGTGCTATGACTAGATTAGCTTTTCCAAGGTCCCTTTCAGTTCTCAAATCCTATGATTCTATGATGGAAAAGACAAAGTCTTCTGCCTCAATTAGCTGCTTTTTTCTGCATTACTACTACAGTCAAAGGAAGGAACTCATCTACCCAAGGGTATCTACCAGTTGACCATAATGTCTGACTACTCCATAAAGCCTTAGTTAAAAGGTAAATAGCTTATTTGAGAGTGGTAAATTCTTACTCTATAATAGCCATTAACATCTTAATCTGGATTACAAAAATAGTTCCAATTTCTATAGCGCTTTTAGCTTTAAAAATGATTTATTTCTTCACCAAAACATCTATCAATTGCTTAATTAATTCTGGCATGCATATTAATGTAACAGGATATTATAACCCTATAAGAAATATGAAGACTATAGAGAAGCAGAAGAAGATGTGAATGAGCTGATACAAAGTAAGGTAAAAGTAGGAAAGCAATAAAATAAACAGAACAGTGTAAATAGAAAGAAAAATCTGACATTGAATAGTTTACACTTATAATGAATGACTAGTCCTTAATCCCAGGGGGAAAATTCTTTAAATGCACTTCTCTTTTCTTTTTTTTTAAATTTATTTAATATTTTTAGTTTTCAGCATTGACTTTCACAGGAATTTGAATTACAAATTGTCTCCCCACTTCTACCCTCCCCCCCCACTCCAAGATGGCATATATTCTGATTGCCCCGTTCCCCAGTCATCCCTCTCTTTTGTCACCCCACTCCCCCTCATCCCCTTTTCCCTTACTTTCTTGTAGGGCAAGATAGATTTCTATGCCTCTTTGCCTGTATATCTTATTTCCCAGTTGCACACAAAAAAATTTTTTTGAACATCTGCTTTTAAAACTTTGAGTTCTAAATTCTTTCCCCTCTTCCCTCCCCAAGTATGCTCCCTAAGAAGGCAAGCAATTCAACTTAGGCCACATGTATATCATTATGTAAAATCCTATCTGCCGTCCCTTCTATCATCCCCCTTTTTTATCTCCTTCCTCCTTCGTTCCTGTGGGGTAAGATACCCAATTAAGTGTGTATGTTATTCTCTGCTCAAGTGAAATCCTATGAGAGCAAGATTCACTCATTCCCCCTCACCTTCCCCCAATTCCCTTCCTACAGAATTGCTTTTTCTTGCCACTTTTATGTGAGATAATTTACCCCATTCTATCTCTCCCTTTCTGTCTCTCTCAATATGTTCCTCTCTCATCCCTTATTTTGATTTTAATTTTTTAGATAACACCCCTTCATATTCAACTCTCCTTGTGCCCTCTGTCTCTGTCTCTGTCTGTCTGTCTGTTTCTCTCTCTCTCTCTCTCTCTCTCTCTCTATATATATATATATATATATATATATATATATATATATATATGTATGTATGTATGTATATATGTATGTATGTATGTATGTATATTCCCTTCAGCTACCCTAATACTGAGGTCTCATAAAGTATACACATCACCTTTTATGTAGCAATGTAAACAAAACAGTTCAACTTTAGTAAGTCCTTTATGATTTCTCTTTCTTGTTTACCTTTTCATGCTTTTCTTGATTCTTGTGTTTGAAAGTCAAATTTTCTATTCAGCTCTGGTCTTTTCACTGAGAAAGCTTGAAAGTCCTCTATTTTACTGAAAGTCCCTATTTTGCCTTGGAGTATAATACTCAGTTTTGCTGGGTAGGTGATTCTTGGTTTTAATCCTAGCTCCATTGACCTCCAGAATATCATATTCCAAGCCCTTCGGTCCCTTAATGTGGAAGCTGCTAGATCTTGTATTATCCTGATTATTTTTCCACAATACTCAAATTGTTTCTTTCTGGCTGCTTGCAATATTTTCTCCTTGACCTGGGAGCTCTGGAATGTTGCTAGGAGTCTTCTTTTTGGGATCTTTTCCAGGAGGTGATCAGTTTCTATTTTACCCTCTGGCTCTAGAATATCAAGGCAGTTCTCCTTGATAATTTCTTGAAAGATGATATCTAGGCTCTTTTTCTGATCATGGCTTTCATGTAGTCCAATAATTTTAAAATTATCTCTCCTGGATCTATTTTCCAGGCCAGTGGTTTTTCCAATGAGATATTTGACATTGTCTTCCATTTTTTTTCATTCTTTTGGTTCTGTTTTATAATGTCTTGATTTCTCATCAAGTCACTAGCTTCCACTTGCTCCAATCTAATTTTTAAGGTATTATTTTCTCCAGTGGTCCGTTGGACCTCCTTTTCCCTTTGGCTAATTCTGCTTTTCAAGACATTCTTCTCCTCATTGGCTTTTTGGTGCTCTTTTGCCATTTGAGTTAGTCTATTTTTAAGGTGTTATTTTCTTCAGTATTTTTTGTGTCTCCTTTAGCAAGTCATTCACTTGCTTTTCGTGGTTTTCTCACATCGTTCTCATTTCTCTTCCCAATTTTTCCCCTACTTCTCTAACTTGCTTTTCCAAATCCTTTTTGAGCTCTTCCATGGCCTGAGACCAGTATATGTTTTTCTTGGAGGCTTTTGTTGTAGGCTCTATGACTTTGTTGACTTCTTCTGGCTGTGTGTTTTAGTCTTCTTTGTCCCCAAAGAAAGATTCCGAAGTCTGAGTCTGAATCTGAGTCCATTTTTGGTTCCTGGCCTTGTTCCCAGCCAACTACTTGACCCTCAAGTTTTTCATCAGGGTGTGACTGCTTGCAGAGTAGAGAGTACTTTGTCCCAAGCTTGAGGGGCTGCACTGTTGTTTTCAGAGCTATTTCTACACAGCAAGCTCTGCCACACCAGTGCTCTTCCTCCTCCAAGATCTGCCAATCTGGAATGCGATTCAGATCTAAGCAGGCTCTGCACTCCTGCTGGGATCTGCTACTTAATTCCTCCCAACAGGTGGGCCTGGGGCTAGAAGCAACTGCAGCTCTAATTCTGTAGCTGCACCACCTCTGCTGCCCCCAGGGTGGTAGTTGACTGCAATGTCCTTTTACTCAGGCCCGGCAGTTTTTCCCATTAACTTTCTCTGTTGTCTTTGGTGTTTGTGGGTTGAGAAGTCTGATAACTGCCACAGCTCACTGATTTAGGGCACTAGGGGCTGTTCCTCCCGGCTCCCTGTCTCGTTGGTCCGGCATCCGCTCCCAGGTCCATGAGCGATAGACCTTACCCAGTGACCATCCAGGTTGCCCTGGGCTGGAGCCCTGCTTCCCTCTGCTATTTCATGGGTCCTGCAGTTCTATAATTTGTTCAGAGCCATTTTTATAGGTATTTGGAGGGACCCTGGGGGAGAGCTTTAGGCATGTCCCTGCTTTCTAGCCACCATCTTGGCTCTGCCCCCCCACTTCTCTTTTCTTGACAAATATGGGTAGTGATTACGGATGTGAAACTATGAACTGTCAGACTTGGATAATGTGTTGTTTAATTTTACTGAATTGCTTTCCCTTCTTTCTATTTTTTGTTACAAAGATGGTTCTCTGGATAGGAGAGAAGAGAAGGATATATTAGGTAATGTAAGTTATTTATAAACAAAAAGGGGTCTTTTTTGGTTGTTTTGTTTGTTTTAGTAGGGAGGAACATATTGGGCACAACACTGTGTTAGTACAAATATAACTTTTCCTGTTTTATAGTTGAGGAAACTGAGACTCTACCCAAAGTACATATGATGTGAACCCAGGTCTCTGTGGTGTTAATCATGAATAAGAATCTTCCCTGCCCATTTAATAGGCCTCAAGTGGAGCTAGTTAAGGGAAGCTTGATTAGGGGAGGCTTGTTTGTAAACAGGCTCACACACTTTTGCTGATTAGGTGTGAAGCCCTCAGACCCTAAACAGGGTATATATACCCCGAAGGTAGGCATTAAGCTGAGACTAGAGAACTGCAAGAAGAAGAAGCAGAAGAAGAAGAAGCAGAAGAAGAAGCAGAAGAAGAAGCAGAAGCAGAAGAAGAAGCAGAAGAAGGAGAAGAAGAAGAAGAAGAAGAAGAAGAAGAAGCAGAAGAAGAAGAAGAAGAAGAAGAAGAAGAAGAAGAAGAAGAAGAAGAAGAAGAAGAAGAAGAAAAAAGAAGAAAGAGAACTGTGAGAGAGATGAAGAACTAGAAGAGACAGAGAGATATAGAGAGAACTGGAATTGCTGAGAGAGAGGACTGCAGAGACACAGAGACAGCAGAGACCGAGAGAGAGAACTATAAGGACTTTCAGAACTACGAGCCCTCAGAACTTCGGGAGGAGAGGACACAAGCAAGCAGACAGTTAGGGTTTGTGAGTGAGTGTTTATGGGAAGGCCCTAGCAGAGGGGAATATTACAGGATGGATTGACCCTGTTGTGATACTGTGTTTTAATATCCTTGCTGTTACATTGAAGTGGACTTACTGGTTTTGGGATACAATTGTTGCTATGTCAAATTGGAATTATTGGTTTGGGGATTTGATCCTCTGGTGTCTAGAATAAATGTTTTACTTCTGCCTTCTATGTAGAGAATATTCTATATTTTGTGATTCTGAACTATACAAGAATATTCATGGTCACCATCAATATCATGAATCTTGCCTTACTGATACAGTCTTCTGAGTGTGAATGTAGCACTCCAGACACCATTTGCTTACTTTACCACAGCAATATTAGTACTACATAACCAAGGAATGTTATGGCTCAATGGTATGGAAAAACAGGCAGGATAAATTATGGTGCTAGGAAGTAAATCATAAAAATGTTCAGGACATAGATATGGAAGCCGAGAAGCCACAGATCTGGAAAGATTAAGCCTGAGTACAATGGAAAGGTCAAATATCAGCACCAAGGCACTGGGAAAAAGTGGGAGATGGGGCCCAAAGGCAAGGTGAGAAGATGAAGAAAGACGGAATTTCTAAAAACTAACTTTCTTCATTTTCAGATTCTACATACATATTAACAACAGTATCCTTATTTTGCCTTTGCATAATTTCTAGATTATTCCCAACTCACCGTTTCTTATTTGTGGTATGTTTGAGCAAAATGAAGCCATTAGCACCTTTGAAATGATGTGTGATGATTCTTGGAACAGGCTCACTTCTTTTTGTTCTAATCCTTTCACCAATGTGAAAGTGCCAAGCCAGAGACAACTTAGTTGAACCACCTAACCGTACAAGTAAATAAACTAAGGCCTAGACAAATAAAGTGATTTATTCCAAATCGCACAGCCAGTTACTAGAAGAGGAAGATTTGAATCTGGTTCTTCTTTCTTCCAATTTGATCTCTTTCATCTGTAATTCAAGACCACATTAATCTTATCTAAGATATTTGAAATCATCAAGAGCAAGTCATCTGCCTTCCGGCTCCAAGCAGAACTATTACATTGATGCCTGGCTATACATGGGGCAGAGAGATGACAAGTATGGTCACATGTGTCTCATTAGACCTATCTGTGTTTTGTTTTGTTTTGGTTTGGTTTGGTTTGGTTTGGTTTGGTTTGGTTTGGTTTTTTTGGGGGGGGAGGGGTTCCACCATATTGGAAATTTTCTTTCTCTCTAAATTATATTGTATTACTTTGCATTTACTTGTAATAATGACATAAAATCTCTCTTTAAATTATTTTATATCACTTTGCATTTGCTTATAACAATGATATCAAAATCCATACCCTGCCCTCAAAAAGTTTATGTTCTAACCAAGGAAGAAAGCTTTGCATAAGCCTATACATATAAGATAAATATAAAATGTAAGCTTCTTGAAACCTATGATTTTGTCTTTTTTATCCCTAGTTCCTTGTAGTAGAGTAGAAACAAAATAATTGTCAAATTAAATTCTTTCAATAATAACTCATTTTGGGGAAAGTAAGTTACCAGTGTGTAAAAGCATTAGCCCCAAAGCTAGGTTGCTATGGACCTAGAATTAGAATACCTTCTGATTCCTATCTAGCCTTGTTCTATCAAACTCCTCCCTATTGTATGAAGTGTAGATGATTTTGTGGGATAAACATTTTGCTCATAAAGCAAAGCTTCATTGCAAAAAAGTAAAGGATATTCTTTTTATTCACTGGAATAGAACTTCGCTGATACAATAGAAGCACCATAGTATAGAATGTAGTGTCGTCTTCTGAAAAACCATGCTGTTTTAATATATTGAGATTTTCTTAAATGAATTTATTAACATGGAATGTTACCTGTAGCAATTCTTCCGGAATACAGAGCATCTGACATCTCCCTTCAAACTGACATTGTCTAGAAGATTGAGGAATGGATGAAGGAATGAATGGATGGATGGATGGATGGATGAAAAAGCATTTATTAAGTACTTCCTCTGTGCCTGTGCTAAGTGCGGATGATACAAATACAAAAGTGAGAAAGTCCCTGATTTCAAGTAATATACATTTTGATAGGAGGAGACAATGCATGTAGGTGAGTAATGGTCAGAACAGAGTGTTCTGGCCCAGAAAGCCCCAGTGGTGACAAGTAGAAACTATTTGGCAAAGCTCTGAGTTTACTTCATAGTCAATCTTTTTTAAAAAATATTTTTTATCCTGTACTGAAGCATTAAGAAATACAAATATTTCAGTGCAGAAGAAAAAAAAAACCAAGAGGCTTGTGAAATTATTGTGAATTCATTTACTGTGAATTTATTGCATATAATTTATTTTTTAAAAATAGATGATGTAATATACATATATAATCTAACACAGTAGTGACATTTCTCAACTTATTCTATAATTGTGTTTGCTCTCTGAATTAAAAAAAAATCAAACAATTTTTATTGTTTTTTAGGCATATCTATTATCTTCCCATCATCACCAGCATACTTCAGTAAAAGCCATCCCTCATAACAAATATGTATAGTCCAGTAAAACAAATCAATACTTTAGCCATGTCTGAGAATGTATATCTCATTCTGCTTCTTTAGTCCATTACTTCTCTGTCAAAAAACATCACAAAGTCTATTGAAGTTACTATTGTTGGATGCTTTGATCAGAATTCTGACTTCTTTCGATGTTTTCTTTCACATTAGTGTTGTCACTATGTAAAATGTTCTGCTGGTTCTGTTCATTTTACTTTTTTCATTCAGCCTTCATTAGTCCATATAAGACTTTACATATTTCTCAGAATATGTAATATTAGCTGTTTCTTACAAATTAAAAAAAAAGCCAAGGAGAGCCAAAAGGATAGAGAAAAAAATGGCATACCTCTCAGTCACCAGAAATAAGAACTAAAGGTCTCACCATCTGAGATACTGGGATGGAATGGTGACAGGCTTGCCTTTCTGGGACCTGGCTTTGAGTCTATTCCCTCTGCTCCATAAATTAAAAATGCAAATTACTACTATCAATACCTGGCAGAAAAAAAGGAAACAGCATTTGTAGCAGCTTCTGGATTCTCCCAAGTCCATGCCTCTCACGATAAAGAGGTAAGACTCAGATCCAGAGTTGCTAAGTTTTTCATCAAATGACTGGCCTTATTAGATCCTGTATGTTGCAGATCCATCGGAGCTGAGTTTTTTTTTTAATTTTCTAAAATGAAGGCTAAATAAACTGGACAATATCTTTCTTGAAAATTCTGGGTTTGGAGCAGGCTGTATATATAAAACCAAGAGGTAGATATTTTATTATTTACTATTCCTATTATTGATTCTATGTAAAAAGTTATAAAAGGCTGCATATAATATTCAAATAGGTTTTTCTGTTCATTTGTGAAATCAATTTAATTAGGTCAAGGGCAAATGACTAGGACCCCATGAAGTGTAGCATATCAGGAAAGCAGCAGGGTTTTCATTGAGTGAAGGCTCACATCTTCTATAATAACCACAACCTTTAGATGAACAAAATAAGCATCAAAAGGGAGACAAAGCAAGAGAATAGAAGGTAAGCAATTCTCTACCTCAGAATTGATATCTTCCTCTGAGTATCTACAAGATACTCTACAGGAAGCATTTCCAAATCTCATAAGCTTCTAGTGTCTTGGCCAAGCCAAGGAAAGCTTGGGAAATCCTTACTTTTTTTTTTTCCCTCAGTGGAGTGTGCAAGTAACTGTGTACATAATTGTGTGGATCAGTTTAGTGGCTAGCAATGCCACCTATTGGTAAACCGGGCCAACATACAATGCACAGTTGAGGATAAAACCAGTCAGTTTTTACCTTCTACTTTGAAGCAAGTTTTTTGCTGGGCTGCCCTAATCCAAAAATATTCAGTGACATTAGTTAAATTCAGTCAACTATTTTATGTTTCTGGGGCCTGTTTCCCCATCTCTAAAATGGGGATAATTATATTTTACACTATTTCTATCCCAAGGTTGACATGAGGGTCCATTTATCCATTCAAAAGGTTTTCATTAATTTATGCAACAAAAAGTCTTTGAACACCTGCTATATTCAATGCATTATCCTAAGAGCTGGGGAAGATTAAAAAAATGAATAGGACTCAGACCTTTGCCTTCAAGCACCTGTTAATTCATAAGTAAGATAACCTTTTGTAATTATAAACATTATATGAATACAAATTGCTATGTGATAGATATACATGGTCTTAGAAATAAATAACAAAATTCTAACAGGCCATAGAACATTTCTTTTATTGCCCTGTTTGTCATGAAAAGATATGCAAATGTATCAATCAGTATTCATTAAAGCAGAATTCTTTATTTTTCTCTCAGAATAAATTGTTACTCTCACCAAATGAGCTGACCAGTTATTATTTTCAAAGATATATGCATTTGCGTGATATACAAATGTGCATTTGTGAAATCTTAGGGAAGTTAGAGAATGTGGAACCAGAGAAAAGAGAAAATAACAGGTTCTATTAGAGTTATCATAGATAGATGATGGATGGAAAGATAAATATATGTATATATACATGTATGTATGTATGTATGTATGTATGTACGTATGTATGTATGTACACTGCTTTTAATACCCAGATGCTTAGTCATGTCTGGGGCTCTGATTTTCAAACACTTTTTAGAGGTAGGGAACCTGTGGTCTGTGGCCTTCTAGGTCCTTGGGTGTGGCTTTTTGACCGAGTCCAAGTTTTATAAAACAAATCCTTTTATTAAGGGGATTTGTTCTGTGAAATTTGGATTCAGTCGAAGGACCACACTTGAGGATCTAGAGGGCCATATGTGGCCTTGAGGCCACAGGTTCCCCACCCCTGTTAGGTCATAGAAAATGGTCAATATAATTCTTAGCTATTTCACTCAGAAAGATGATTATATTACTCAATTTGTGACTCCTTTCGTACTCTTGAGGTGTCTGTGTTTAGAAAGTTCTTGGGATCTTGCAAAAATGGAGGATTTGTAGGATTGTATGGCAGTTCAGAAAGGAATCTAATCTTAAACTCCTGCTGAGTGTGATACTATTGGTAGCTCATTCCTTTCCAAACAATAACTGAAACCTACAAGAGCAGGAAAAAGAAAAGAAAAGAAAAAAAATGATGCAGGCAGCTAGGAATATTTCAAAGTTTGCTTGAAGGTATTAGAGTTCTCCCAA
Organism: Trichosurus vulpecula; assembly: GCF_011100635.1. NCBI lineage: Eukaryota > Metazoa > Chordata > Mammalia > Diprotodontia > Phalangeridae > Trichosurus > Trichosurus vulpecula. The sequence goes on from NC_050576.1 coordinate 397,029,852, forward strand.
ATCAGCTCAATATTTCCCCCAATTTTTCTGCTTTTATTTTTTTCTCTTGGTTAAGGAATCAAAATTTACAGAAATAAAAGAAGCACATTGAGAATAGACTCACGTTTAGTTTACTCTAATTATGCATGGAGAAAAGTTTCCATTTCAACGAATCTCATTTATATTCCACTGCTAACTAGTCTAAACACACACACACACACACACACACACACACACACACACAAGATTCTGCCGAGCAATTGACTCTAGCTTTAAAAAAAAGACTGTGTATATAAAGCTATGTGTGTGTGAGTATGTGTGCATGTGTGTGTATATGTGTATATTACTTCATCACTACTATCATTAGACTATCTGGAAAGGCTCAAATGATCTATGAAACAGGATGCTATTCTAAGATACATTTTTATGTAATACTAATGTGGAACAGCAGAATTTAATGCTAGGATGGCATAACATGCTATGGCATGCAGGCATATTAGCTCAAAGACCTTCAGAAAGAATCCTTCTTGATGTCAAGGTTGTGGTTAAACCTCTCTCTTTTGCTGACCTGGATCACAAAAACAGATTCAATATGACCCCTCTAAATGGAGTCTGAGATATCACCCTCAGGCCTACTAGGAAACCTGGACCCACACTTTAGAAACGCAATGTAAAATGCAGAATAATTGAGATGAAAATACAGCAATAAAAGAGATGCTTCAAGAAGACTGTTGAATGTGGCCCTGGCTAAAATTATTTCTGTATGAAGTGAGGGGCCTAAAATCTGCTGACTGTTCACTTTCAAGCACCATAAATACTAAGCCACATAACCTGAAAATATCATATTGCAAGTGATCCGGAAACCCATAGGATCAATGACATGCCAAGTTCACAACTCTCTCTTCCTCTTTCCCTTCTCCTTTCTCTCCCTTTTTCCCTTTTCCCTTTTCTTTCTTTCCCTCTTTCTCCTTCTCCCTTCTGCCTTCTCTGTCTCTCTCTCTGTCTCTCTCTCTCTGTCTCTCTCTGTCTCTCTCTCTCTGTCTCTCTCTCTCTCTGTCTCTCTCTCTCTGTCTCTCTCTCTCTCTCTCCTCTCTCTCTCTCTCTCTCTCTCTCTCTCTCTCCTCTCTCTCTCTCTCTGTCTCTCTCTCCCATCTTTCTATGATATCTCTATCTCTTTATGAAAGTCTCTACCTGTCTCTGTCTCTCTCCTCCTACACAAATTAATCAGTCTTCTACAAATTGATAATCCTCAAAACAATCAAGAATTACTAAGGATCCACTTTGTGCCAAATGCTATGCTAGGAACCGGGGATACAAGTGCAAAGAATCAAATAATCCCTACCTCCCAAAGATCTTACATTCTAACAGGGAAGACAACAAGCACCTGTACATGTATATGTGGGATAAGTTTAATAACTATAAATAAATACACACATACTCACCCCATAAACCTGTCTTTAGTAAAAAATGCTAACATGTAGAAGCAGAGGGTATTCAGTAAATATAGCCACCTACCTTTCTAAACTTGTTACTAATACATTATTTCCAATTTTTCCCTCACTCTACAATCCAGTCAAACTGGCTTTCTCAGTACTTCTCATACTCCATTTCCCATCTGTATATCTTGGTTCTGGGTATCCCCCTGGCCAGGAATCCATGTCCAGCTCACCTCTGCCTCTTAAAATCCTAGCTTCCTTTAAGACTCAGCTATAGTGAAGCCTTTTACAGGAAATATTTTCTAACTGCCTGAGCTTCTAGCATCTTTCCCATCTTTCCTTCCCCCTTCCATATAGGTATATGTGTGAATGAATTCACACATATGTGTATGTATATGCATGTGTTTATGAATGTACATGTGCATGTATGTGTGTATACACATGTATACACAGATAAATATATACACAACACATATGAACAAATATATACGTACATACATACATACGCACTCATTATCTTGTTTCTATTCTGTACATACAAAATATCTCAGAAGTCTTAAAAGCTTAAAACAGAAATGAGATTTTTAAATAGGTGTATGCTAAACATATGCTTGCCATCTTCCCAGCATAGCATAAGCCCTTTAAATGGCAGGGGTTATTTCCCTTTTGCATTTGTATCTCCAGCACTGAGCATAGTTACTAGCACATTGTAGGTGGTTAATAAATGCTTGTTTACTGATTGATTAATTAATTGAAATGGTTTCCCAGCACTTCCAGTCACAAGGGTTGGAAATCCTCAACCCATTTCCTTCCCATCTACTCATTCTTTCAGATGGCATCAGCTTCATTTCATTTTTGTGATGAATCACAGGCAGTAGTTCTGGTTATGTTGCTGATTCCCACGCTTCCTCCTCTGTTAGTGATGCTCTGACAGCATTCTCTCTTTAAGAGAAGGGCACCTGAGCTCCAAGACACTTATAAAGAGAGCTTGACTGAGGTACTTCTGAAAAGATACATTGGGCTATCCCCCAACCTGCCCCCAAGTAATACAGCACTGTAGCATATGCAGATTCCTTTGAAATGGGATCCAAAATTATATATGTTGACAGAGGGCTAAAATGATGTTTCTGTCCATATTTGGCTGATAAGTTCCAATAATAGATGACACAATATTTTATTCACATCTCCTAAGAAACAGTCAAAAATTACAGTTAGAGAAAAGAGACTTCTTTGATGTCATGAAAGATTGCTTGCATCTCACTTAACATGCACAACATGGATTGGTCCAGTTTCTAAATCAGGCCTTGATGAGGTAAATTAAAGCTGTATGTAGAGAACTGAGTATGGAAAGCAGCGATTAGCAGTTTTTGATCAATTCTACAGCTCTTAAAACCATCTCTTGGGACACAGGAAGGAGCGTTGAAATGAGAGCGGATAACATTGCTAGAGACCACCACCATTTCCCCATAATGCCATTATTTGTTCAGCATTTCTTTTAAGAGAAGTAGGCTAAAAAAGAGAAAGGAAAGAATTTCTTTTGTGTGACAAGGAAACTATCATCTTTGGGATAATTCCTAAGTCTAACCTGCTCTTTCCATGAGGTCTATGCTCATTTAATGTCTTCGTGCCTCAGATTTCACATCTCCACATACGTTGAGACCTTGATGAATCTCTGATCTTTTCATACTGGCACTTGCTCCATTTATGTAGCTTGGCATCCATCCATGTCTGTCTTTCCTGTGTGACTCTTGAGCATTTATGTTCCCATAAAGGCACAGCAGGGGATACAATCAACAGTTTATATGATAGAAGGAATACAGAAACATATACAATAGGGGAAATGAACAATTCACGAGTGAATGCATACAAATATAGAGAGAAATGTAGATGTAGAAGTACATTACATGTATTACATGTGTCATATACAGCTTAAATCTATTCCCCTTAGTGAAAAACACCAGTTGCTTTTTATAAGTGAATAGACACTGTCAAGAGAGTTAAAAAGGTCATGTCTTCTTAGAAAGTTAGTATATTAAAATATGAATGAGACACCATTCTGGATGAGTCTCTTAGGTTTCAATAGTGTTTGAGATATTGAGGCAGACATTGGTCTTGTCAACTCCTTGGCAGATCTAGCAAAAGCAGCAGCTAAAGTAACCTTATAACAATTATTTAGAAGTGCAAATAGCCTATGAGAAGCTAGCCCCAAGGATTGTCCTCCTGCAGCTAAGTGATATTTTCCTTCTAGACTCATGGTTAACGCCTTATCTGTCCAGCCAACCAGAAATGACAAAGTCATTTCTATAGCTATTGTGAAGGCCCATTTACCTATATAGATAGCCAGAAAATGTATTATATGTTTACTATAAAGTGCACTGCACTTAGGAATAGGTATACAAACACAAACAAGCAAGGCAGTCTCTAACCTTAAGGAACTTATATTCTAATTGGAGAAGACATAAAGGGGAACTGGAAGGGGGCTAGTATGGAGGGTAACAAGAAGTGACAAGAAAGCCTAATTTCAGGCCAAATAAAATGAAGCCTCACCTATTACAGCCTAGAGTCCAAAGATTATGTAGAGATGTCTGTGAAGTGTTGTAGAGGCCTGGTTTTCAGCAAGATAAGGGAAAGACTTGGGCATCAGAACCCAGTATCCCAGGGGAAGAGCCCAAGTTTCACTGAGAGGAGATGCCAACAATAGCCTCTTTATTCTGCTTCTACTGTTTCTCTGCTGTACCTCTCAGGGTACCTTGGCCAGGGAACAGTCCACTTAACTTCCTTAAGCTTCAGGCCTTGACCATAAAATGAGGGAGTTACATTAGATAACTTCTAATGTGCCATTCCGATGTAACACCCCATAAACAATGATATGTATTATACCCCACTCCCCCATTAAGAGCTGTGTTCATGAGAGTGAGGAGAGGACATCATTAGTATTAATTATGCTTAATAATATTCTGTGTATGTGTTTTAATAGACACACTTGACAAGTACAGAGGAATCTAAATGCCAATGGAACCATTAAGGGCAGCTGTCATCAGTAATAGCAACAGTGCTGTTGCTTCATTTATGTCAAATTGAACTTTGGTGACAAAGCTGACAGCCATCCAACTCCATCTTCCTCCTCCATCACAGTCTGTTGGACTAGGGAACCTAGATATGATAAGATGAGCATGAAGGGATTGATATACTATTGGTTCCTTTGCAAGGTAAATCTTTTTGTACCATGAAGCCTTGCTATATTCTCACTACCTGTACCCATCACACTAATGAAAGTGGCTGGCACATGGTGCTTAATAAATGTTTAATGACTGATTGAGATTAGCTCCATACATGGCACGAGAGCGGTATACCTAGGGAAATGAGTATGGAAAAAGGAACAAGGAAAATGAATGAGAGATGAACACTCTCTGGCAGAGTCTATCTAGGTAGCCTTTAGGGTAAATTATTAAGTAGGCAGTGTTTGCATTTGGCAATTGCCTATCTCAGTATCCCCCATCATTGTCTTCCCCCACCCTTTCCCACATCATTTATCCTCATTGTTCTGATAATATTATTCAAGTCAACATTACCATCGCTTCTGAGAATGGCAAAGCCACCAATCACTTTATGGATCCCTTCAGCCTTCCCTGGCCACCACAACCCTCAACAAGCCATCTTCTCTCATTAGAATTTAAGTTCTTTGAGGGCAAGGACTGTTATATTTTTGTCTTTATATCCCCAGCTCCTAGAAAAGTAGTCAGCAAATAGTAGCTACTTGATTAACGTCGATATTATTCATCCTTTCATCTCTATTTTAAGTAAAATCTCTCGTATAGAAATGTTTCATAATCTAGTTTCCAACGTATAAATTTGCTAGAGGCATATAGTACAGCAACAGCCATAGAACGGTATTTCTTACATCTGCCCTCTCCTTCTCTCAATCTTTGCATTTTTCTCCTCTATTTTCCTCTCTTTCTCTAATTCAAACTTCACTTATGAATTTATTTGATTTATTTTTTCTTCTTTTCAGGGCTAGTGTAACTCAGCACACCATTTAAAAATTATTTTTAATTAATTTAATTAATGGCTGTATGTCTAGAATGTTTCCTTTATTTATTTACAAAACCTGAGAAGGTATCAGAGAAAAATATTCATTTTTTTATTTAGATGTCATTTATTCTTGGAGGAAGGATAAAGTTTAGAGTATTGTTGTGAACTAGGGAGAAGTAAAGAAGTTGAGTTGACCAAGAATCCAAACCCTTTTCTCCCACTTTTCCTAATTCTAGTCATATCTTCTCTGGTCTGAAAGCTTTAGGTATTAACTTCCCCTTAGCCGAGTTTCTTCTTTCTACATAACACCCAATGCAATCCATCAGAGCCCACCCTATTCCCAACCTTTCCTCTTCATCTTAAAGTAACCCTAAACTATACACATTGAAATTTGCTTAAATATATCTTACTGCTGTTAGTCCTTGTTCTATGCATCTGCTAACATTGCAACTGGTTAATCTGACAAAAAGTAATCTATATTACGTATCATTGGCACTATAATTGTGTTTTAACTGTGGACATTTTGGGAAAATTCCTTCATCTTTGTTCTTACCCAGAGTACTTACTCTGATAGTGAGTATTAGTTGTCAAATAGTAAGAAAAGACATGGCCATGAGATTTCAGGGAAGAGAGATATTTTGGATCTAGGAACCTCGCTGCAGCACTCCTTAGATGGGTAACTGCCTTTGTACCTATATCTAAAGCTAATCCTAAATAGAATGAACTGAGGAAAAAAATTATATGGACAGAGACTGGAGTTTGCTGTTTTTTCAATCATTGTCAGTCATGTCCAACTTTTCATGACACAACTTGGGGTTTCCTTGGCAAAGATACTGGAGAGGTTTGCTATTTCCTTCTACAGCTCATTTTATAGATGAGGAAATGGAGGCAAATAGGGTTAAGAGCCTTTCCCAGAAGCACAGGGCTAGTTAGTGTCTGAGGCCAGATTTGAACTCAGAAAGATAAGCCTTCTTGACTTCAGGCACTGTATTCTGTTCACCACACTACCTAGCTGTCTCAGAGATTGGAGTACAGTTTCGTAAAATTTTAAAGATAACTAGATTATGAACACTTTGAAAGTAGAGACTGTGCTTTACATGTGCCTTTTCTCTCTCTTCTTCAGTCTCTCTATCTGTTATCTGTTTTCTTGTTGCCTAGAAACATGACCAGGTCTTCCTCATCCTTACAAAAATACTCTCTTGATCCTGTCATACTTTTAAGTATTACCCTATATTTCCTTGATTCGTAGATAGGCTCCTAGAAAAAAAAAATATCTATTCTTCTTTGCCTTCATTTTCTCTCCTTCCAATCGCTTCTCTCCCCTTCACATTTTGACTTCTGACCTCATCATTCAACTGAAATTATTCTCTCCAAAGTTGCCAAGGATCTTCTTCATACCAAATATGACAGCACTTTTTTTCAATCCTCATCCTTCTTCAACAGTGTATTTGATATTGGATATCCCCCCTGGATATTCTCTCCTCATTATACTTTCTTAACTTTCCTATTACCTGTAGGACAATTCACTCTTATTCCATAAACATTTATTATATATGATGCTTAGATGCAGGGGATACAAAATGTTAAGCTATCTTTATTCTCAAGATGCTTGCCTTTTCAATTTTCTTTGCTGAATCATCATCCCCATCAAAGCCCCTAACTAGCAGTAGATCTCAAAGTTCTACATTTGACCTTCATTTCTCTCTTAATACTCTATTTCTTGGCAACCTCATCATCTCCTATAAGTTCAATTATTATCTCTGTACCAATGCCTCCCAGATTGAAAGATCCAGCCTTGGTTTTTCACCTGAGCTCTAGTATCTCAGCACCAGCTGTCTATTGGACGTTTCCAAATGGAAATCCTAAATTTTCTCTCCAAACCGACCCATCTTCTGAAATTCTCTGTTTCTTTCAAGGGTAACACCATTCTTCCAGGCATCCAATTTTGTGATCTCAAAGTCAACCCAAACTCTTCACTATCACTTATCCCACATATATAATTAGGGATTATATGTTCATAATATCTCTCAGATATATCCCTTTCATTCCACTAACGCGACTTCTGACCTAGTTCAGACCTTTCTTACCTCTTGACTGGATTATTGAAATAGACTTTTAATTGATATTCCTGCCTCAGGTTTCTCCTTATTGCAATTCATCCTCCAAATAGTCACCAAAGTGATTTTCCTGAAGCATAGGTCTGATCATGCCATTTCTCTGTTCATTAAATTTTAATCACTTCCTATTACCTTTAGGGTCAAATACAAGTCCCTCCATGTAGCATTAAATTTCTTCACAGCTTGGCTATGACCTGACTTTATAGGCTTATTACATATGTCTCCTTTTGATGCATTCAATGGTCTAGCCAAACTGGCCTTTTTTTATGTTTCATGTGACACTCCCCATTTCCTTTTCCTGTCCCTCTGCAAAAGTTGTTCTCCATTTCTGGAATCCACTCCTTCCTCATCACCACCTCTTAGAATCTTTATATAATTTTAAAGCACATTTTAAGCACCACCTTCCACATAAAGCCTTTCCTGATCCCAAAGTAAAATAAACAAACAAATAAAAATCTGGTATTTATTTTGCATGTATTTTTACATATACTTATGTACCTGTGTATTGTCTGCTTTAATAAAATGTCAGCTTCTTGAGAGCAGAGACTGTTTCATTGCTCTTTGTATTCCCAGAGCTTAAACACAGAATCAGTGTTTGATAAACACTTGTTAACTGAGTGATTATATGCCCAGCACAATGACTTGTATCCAGCAGGCACTTAAATGAACTTAATTGAACTAAAGGTAATAATGACAAATTTAGCAATACCTTTGGGGATTTCACAGTGTAATAGAAAATAGCACTGCACTGGGGGTCAGGAGATTTGGGTTTGAAACCCAGATATAGGACTCACTGGCTCTGTGAACTTGTACTTTCACTTCTCTGAACCTCAATTTCCTCATTGGGAAAATGAGGAGGATAGAGGAGATGATTCATTTATAGCTCTGAAGATCTATGAATTATGAGATATAAGCAATGATTTGCTTGATTTCACCCTGATGCATTTTAATGAAACAAGTACCTGGTACTGTAAGGGCAAGCAAAGTGGGAATTTTACTGTTTTTTCTTTTACAATGCTTCTCAGCACTAAGGCAATCAAATGCCTTTGATTGAATCTTGCCTTTGTTTGTAGGAAGAGCCACACCCTTTTGCTAATTAGGTCAGGAGAGGTGTGAAGCCCTCAAGAAGTATGAAGCACTTGAGAGATGTGAAGCTCTCTGACCCTGGCAAAGTATATACATACATACATATATATATATATATATAATCTGAGGTTAGCACTTTGTTTGGGGCTCGCTCACTATAAGGCTGTTGTGTGATTTGACCAGATGAGACTGAGACTCTGTGTAGCCCTTAAGGATCACACCCTGGCTTTGAAAACCCAGATGTTGTTGCTTCTCCCTGTGGTAACCATGTATGTAATGTCTTGGTCAGACAGCAAGAAGCCCTGTCTGTTGATTTATGTTATTTATGTTATTTTTCTCTGTTTATATAATTTCTGCTTATAATTTCTGTTTATGTTTTCTCTGAAGTTCAGGGTGCTGACTTTTTCCCCTGAACTAAGTGAATTACATATATATAGAAAGAGAGAGAGAGAAAGACTATAAACCCCTTAAAGTTGCTTTCCTTAGAGAACCTGTGCTAGCCACCCTCCTGTGTGCTGTTGTTATTGGTCTTACACAGCCACAGTAGTGGTGAGTAGCATTGTTGTTACAGATACCTTGGGATTATTTTTATAAGTAGCATGCTAGCCCAAGTGTGTTATAGATTCTTATGACAATATTGAGTTGCAATGAAACATATAGACCTTGAGGTTCCAGTCATGGTCAAAACTATACATATAGAATAGAAATATATTGGTCAAATCCACTTACTCAGCCGAGCTCCCAATCCTGGTGAGCCTGGAGGAAATGCCCACTCTTAGTCACTTGGGAACCACTATAGTTGTTACCTGCATCTAGATTCAAAACCTCAGAGTGCTTCTGAAGCTCCCTAGGGCTTTCAAAGAGTGACATGATAGCACCTTTTAATCAGACTACAACCATTTGGCTTATGTTGAGGAAAAGCTATGTCTTGGATTAACAGATGACTAGCATCTATCTACTAGTATACCTACCAAGGCATTGTGACAATGTTATGCCCTTAACAGTCGTGTGATTTTGTGCTTTATTGTTTCGTGTTTTTTTTTGTTGTTTTGTTTTACCGTGCTAAGCTATTTAAATGGTGTCAATTACTGAGTGACCTTAAACTTCACAGAGTCATAGATTCCAAATTAAAGGCACTGTAGACATCATCTAGCAGTCTAATTGCCTCATTTTACCCATGAAGAAAATGTGGCAGAGAGCAGTTAAGTGACTAACCCAAGATCACACAGATAGTAAACGGCCAACATAGGATATGAACCCAGGTCCTCTGACTTCAAATCCAAGGCTTTCCACCGAGTCATGCTGTCTCCCTTGAATACTTGGCAAGTTGTGAGGTCTGTGTTGTGGTTTTTATTATAGCACAAAGAATAGGAAAATTAAAGAGACCCTACCAGATTCAAATCTTAAATTTGAGCTGTGTAGAGGCTCTGATGTTTTTTCCCTTCATAAGCTGTCCCCAATGAATTTCCTGTCTTTATCAAGATTCCCTTTCCAGGAAAGTAAACAGGAAAATAAACCCCCTTGATATCTTCCTAAATTCCTTCCTTATGTCTAATAAACTATGAAAAGGGAATGAACTTCAAATCTCCTCTAGCTCAACAATCATAAATGTGTTGCTTACATATCAGAACAGTCTGTGTCACAGGATAGAAGGTTTTACTTTCTTCCTGGTGCTGCTAACAACCCTAGCATGTCACAAAGATTGTAGACTTCAACAAGATTTATAAGGAGAAAACAATACTTTGGATAACAAAAGGAGAATTTGGGTTTGTTATTTTTTATAAGAACAAAAGAATTAAAAAAGCAAAACTTCCCACAGAAATCTAAATCTGATTTAAAGCTGCTAGTAAAACTCAGGATTGGATTTAGGTTTCCCGATAGCATTATCATTTTTTTAAAGTTCTGTTTTATTCCTATCCCATTCTCTGGATTATAAGTATGTCTGACACTAATAGGACATGGCATCGCTCTGAGGCCAACCACAAAAGTTTCCAGAACTCTAATTTTACCCCTAACTGTGCCCAGCAGGAACCATGAAAACTATGACAGAAATGTATGGATATTGTGTCTCTGCAATTGGTTTGTTAGGAGGACACTGGTAGAGTTTTCATAATCTGATGTTTCCAAAAGCACCAATTCATGAAATACCCTATCATTGGACACTTAACGGTGGACACTATCAAGCAAACAATAGGAGCTTGGAAGCTGAATATACTACAAAGGACATGAAGAAACCCTAGATAAAGGCAGGGAGAGGAAGGAAACAAAGGACTCTGAAAGATCTAGGCACTTATGTTCAAGCAGTGAAGGTTAAACATTTCAAGGAAAAGCATTGCATGATGTTAAACACTAAAGAACCATAAGGTGAAGTTTATTTTAAAAATAAGTACTGTGAGAACAAAGGAAATATAAAAGGAATAAGGCCACAGAAAGTGACATATCCTAGCTGAGTTACTTCTCCATAGGTAACAGGCTTCTACAATTTCCTTAGCCATTAAAAAATTGTAGGCATCGAAGGGCAGAGCCAAGATGGGGCTGGAAAGCAGGGACTAGCATGAGCTCCCTGCCAAGCCCCTCCAAAAACCTATAAAAAATGACTCAGAACCAATTCTAGAACTGCAGAACCCAGGAAATAGCAGAGGGAAGCAGGGCTCCAGCTCAGGACAGCCTGGATGGTCAATGGGTGAGGTCTATCCCACACAGAGCTGGGAGCGGAGCAGAGCAGAGTGGATCAGAGCCCAGCATGGGCGGTGCAGACCAACCAAGCCAGGAGCCAGATGGAACAGAACCTAGCACCCTGAATCAGTGAGCTGCAGCAGTTAACAGACTTCTTGACCCACAAGCACCAAAGACAACAGAGAAGGTTAGTGGGAAAAGCTGCGGGAGTGGAAGGAGTTCACTGTTCAGCTACCGCCCCGGGGGCAGTGGAGGTGGCACAGCTATAGAACTACAGCTGCAGTTACTTCCAGCCCCAGGCCCACCTTGTGGGAGGAATTAAGTGGCAGATCAGAGCAGGAGTGAAGGGCCTGTTGAAGATCTAAGCCCAGTGCCAGTTGGGGGTTCTTGGGGAAGGAGGAGTGCTGGTGTGGAAGAGCTAGTGCATCCCCCCAGGCTTGGAACACAGTTCTCTTAACTCTACAAGCAGTCATACCCCGCTGAAAAACTCAAGGGTCAAGTTAGTTGGCTGGGAATATAGCCAGGCAGCAAAAACGCACCCAGATTCAGTCTCAGACTCTAGAATCTTACTTTGGTGACAAAGAAGACCAAAACATACAGCCTAAAGAAATCAGCAAAGTCAAAGAGCCTACAACAAAACCCTCCAAGAAAAACATGAACTGGTCTCAGGCCATGGAAGAGCTCAAAAAGGATTTGGAAAAGCAAGTTAGAGAAGTAGAGGAAAAATTGGGAAGAGAAATGAGGAGGATGTGAGAAAACCATGAAAAACAAGTCAATGACTTGCTAAAGGAGACCCAAAAAAATACTGAAAAATACACTGAAGAAAACAACACCTTAAAAAATAGACTAACTCAAATGGCAAAAGAGCTCCAAAAAGCCAATGAGGAGAACAATGCCTTGAAAGGCAGAATTAGCCAAATGGAAAAGGAGGTCCAAAAGACCACTGAAGAAAATACTACCTGAAAAATTAGATTGGAGCAAGTGGAAGCTAGTGACTTTATGAGAAATCAAGATATTATAAAACAGAACCAAAAGAATGAAAAATGGAAGACAATGTGAAATATCTCATTGGAAAAACCACTGACCTGGAAAATAGATCCAGGGGAGATAATTTAAAAATTATTGGACTACCTGAAAGCCATGATTAAAAAAAGAGCCTAGATACCATCTTTCAAGAAATTATCAAGGAGAACTGCCCTGATATTCTAGAGCCACAGGGCAAAATAGAAATTGAAAGAATCCATTGATCGCTTCCTGAAATAGATCCCAAAAAGAAATCTCCTAGGAATATTGTCACCAAATTCCAGAGCTCCCAGATCAAGGAGAAAATACTGTAAGCAGCCAGAAAGAAACAATTCGAGTATTGTGGAAACACAATCAGAATAACCCAAGATCTGGCAGCTTCTACATTAAGAGATCGAAGGGCTTGGAATAGGATATTCTGGAGGTCAATGTAGCTAGGATTAAAACCAAGAATCACCTACCCAGCAAAACTGAGTATCATGCTCCAAGGCAAAATATCGACTTTCAATAAAATAGAGGACTTTCAAGCTTTCTCAGTGAAAAGACCAGAGCTGAACAGAAAATTTGACTTTCAAACACAAGAATCAAGAGAAGCATGAAAAGGTAATCAAGAAAAAGAACAAAAGAAATTGCAAGGGACTTACTAAAGTGGAACTGTTTTGTTTACATTCCTACATGGAAAGATGATGTGTATGATTCATGAGACCTCAGTATTAGGGTAGCTGAAGGGAATATGCATACATATATATATATGTTTATGTATATATATGTATATGTGAGTATGTATGTATGTATATATGTACGTATATACAGAGAGAGAGAGAGAGAGAGAGAGAGAGAGAGAGAGAGAGAGAGAGAGAGAGAGAGAGGGAGCAGGCACAGGGTGAGTTGAAGATGAAGGGAAGATATCTAAAAGAAATAAAATTCAATTAAGGGATGAGAGAGGAATAGATTGAGAGAGGGAGATAGGGAGAGATAGAATGGGGTAAATTATCTCACATAAAAGTATCAAGAAAAAGCAGTTCTGTAGGAAGAGAAGAGAAGGCAGGTGAGGGGGAATGAGTGAATCTTGCTCTCATCAAATTTGACCTGAGGAGGGAATACCATATATACTAATTTGGGTATCTTACCCCACAGGAAAAAAGGAAGAAGAAGATAAAAAAGGGGGGGGGTATGATAGAAGGGAGGGCAGATGGTGTTGGAGGTAATCAAAAACAAACACTTTCGAAAGGGGACAGGGCCAAGGGAGAAAATTCAATAAAGGGGGATAGGTTTGGAAGGAGCAAAATATAGTTAGTCTTTCACAACATGAGTATTGTGGAAGGGTTATACATAATGACATGCATGTGGCCTGTGTTGAACTGCTTGACTTCTTAGGGAGGGTGGGTGGGAAGGGAAGAATGGAGAGAATATTGAACTCAAAGTTTTAAAAACAGATGTTCAAAAACAAAAAAAAACAAAAAAAATTGTAGGCATCAATTGAGGAAGTAGTCCAACTCACTCATTTTACAGATAACAAAAATGAAAAGAGATTAAGTAACTTGTCTAGGGTAACACATGTAATAAGTAGCAGAGGCAGGTTGTGATCCTAGGCACTCTGACTCTGGAGTCAGTTCCCTTTCCACAGCACAATGCTGGTTCAAATGTGCTGAGGTTATGACATCCAATCAGATTCTAACAGAAAAACTCAGATATTGTTGACAAGATTGAAATGGAACAAAGTTGGCAAAGATGAAGATATGATGGAAACAATCACAGTCAGAGCGGTTGTGGGGGGACAAGCACACTAACATGTGGCTAATAGACCACAAATTGGTCAAATAGTCCTAGAAAACAGAGAAATAACTAAAGAAGAGTGATTAAATTCTTAATTCTCTTTGACCCAGTGATCCCATTACTGTGATGTCTTCCCAAGGAGATAAAAACAGAACATCCAATGTATGCCAAATTGTTATCAGCATTTTTCTGTGGTAGCAAAGAATTAGAAATAAATAAATTTATAAATTTATTATAACAAATAAATCCATCATCTAGAAAATGATCAAATAAATTACAATACAGTAACATAATGGAATTTTATTTTGCAATAAGAAATGTTAAATTTGAGGAATTCAGAACATTTTTTATGGATTGATACAGAGTGAAATTAATCAACCAATAGGCATATATTAAGCATGTCCTATGTTCAAGATACTAAGTAAACACAGGATACAAAGAAGGAAAATGCAGTTTCTGTCTAGGGAAACACATTCAAATGACACAGACAATGTATATATATTCACATACGTATTTCATATATGTATATTCAAGCTACAGAAACAGTGAATGGAAGGAAATATTAGAGAGGAAAGTGCCAGAGGCTGGAGAAAGAAGAAAAACCCTTCCACAGAAGTTGGCATTTGAGGTCAATCTTAAAGGAATCCTTGGGTTTTAAGAGGCAGAGATAAGGAAGGAAAGCATTTCAGGAATAGCATAAAATACTTCAGTCAGTATGAAGACCCAAAGATGGGAGATGGACTATCATGTGTGATATCTAGTATAGCTAGATTAGATGGAGAGTATATGAAGGGAAGAGTCAGAAAGGGTCAGGTTATGAAAATTTTAAGTGCTAGAGGACTTAATATTTAATCCTAGAGGGAACATTGGGATTTATTGACTTTGGGGGTGACATATTAGTCTGGTGCTTTAGGAAAACCACTTTGATGGATGGGTGGAGAATGGATTAGAGTATGGATAGACATGTGGCAGGGAGAACAATTAGCAGAGTGTTACAATAGTCCAGGTGAGAGGTGATAATAGTCTGAAATAAAGCATGGCTATATGAGAAGATAGAAGGACACATACAAGAGATATTTTGGAAGTAAAAAGGACAAGTTTTGAAGGCTGATTGTTATGGGAGGGCTTAGTGAGAAGGAGTCAAAGTTGGCTGGTTAGTGGGAGAATGAGAGATGTCTTCAGCAGTAAGGAGAGGTCTGGGGGAAAATAAAGATGAGTCTTTTATATATGTTGAGCTTGAGATGCCTACAGTTTTGAACATCCAATTCAAAGTGTCCAACAGAAGAAATAAACAGAAGCAAAAACATAATCTACAGAATGACTTAACAACAATGTAAATGAAAAGATCACTAAAAAGAAAGCTACCGTGTTTCACCACATAATCATCACAGATTTTATGCCAAACTTTTTGCAAAAAGTGAAGTGTGACCATTATGTGAAGCTTTTAAAAAATTCTGCTGGTATTACTTAAAAATCATTTATTACTAAACTGTCTTTGGTGCAAGATTAGGATGCAGGGAATACTTGTGAATATATGTTAAAATTGGGAAGACGTAAATCTTACCGTATCATGTGACTTTGTCTGCCTGCCAGATCCCTTCAGACCTACAGCTCTTCATTGGGTTGAGTGAAAGCACTTTAAATAAACCACACAAGTTGGCTTTTGGAAATATACTAAATTCAAGATGTATCTCTCAATGTGAGAAAAATAAATGCATATCCATATGCCACTGGTGAATACATTGCTGCTCTGTTTACCTTTTAAGCAGCATGATGAACAGAATTATACCATACAACGATTATGTGATGAATGATTATAAACCAATTTTTGGACTGAAAAAACAGGGTGCAATGATCATGCAGTTGTGATGATTGTGCAGTGAAATACAGTATTCTTAGAGTAATTAAAAAATGAATAAATGTAAAGGAAAGTACATAATCAAACATACCTCTCTTCTTTTCACATAGGGAACTATGAGGACAAAATATATTATCAGTTATGTTCAACATAGTGTTTGTTTATTTGATTTAATTTATTTTTGTTGTTTTTACAAGGGAGGGTTCAATTTCAAACCATGGGACTGAAGAAAGTATATCTAGAAATGATTGTGACATAAAATCAAAAGGTATCAATAAAAATATCTTTGCAAAAGGACTAATGGTAGGAAATAGAGAAGGGGAATAGTACACTGAAGAAAAAAAAACATACCTTTTGAGAGACGTAATGGTTGAAATGACTTCTAAAGAACACATTTGACTATACACTAAATCTGATCATCTGAAAGGGAAAGATATCAAAGCAAATTTAAATTTAGAACATACAGAAAAATTCAGGTTATAGAGAACTCAAATTCTGTTGAAGGAACTAGGTCCATCAGCAGCTCAACAGCCCCATGTATTAAATGGTAATTGATTATATTTCCAAGTCTTAACTACTCTCTCTCTCTCTCTCTCTCTTTGTTGAGGCCTGTCTACCGATTGAATAGACAGAATTGACTCCACTTTCATTTCCATCAAAGAAGGATACCTTTATGACTGCAACCATCAAGAAAACTCAACTTTCTATGATGAAGGGAAAAATCCTACCAGGTTATTTCCTTACATTAATCACCCAAAGGATACCTATAAGATAACTATGAGCCAAGTGTGCCCTCTTAGAGACCTAGGATTATGTGAGTAATTCCATTACAAATCTCCATAGTCAATGGATCAGAACCTGCACTAACAATTTACTCAGGGATGAATATTTTTGTGGTTCAAAGTAAATTATGTTCATTGAGATCAAGATCACAAATAACTGACATCAGTCCATTTATTGTCTAAAAGTTGCATTTGGGGTAAAAAAAAGTATCGGTCTTTCTTAAATTTGATATGCAGACAAGATGTTCAGTTTCACTTCTAGCCCCAAAGTATGCAGTGAAGCTGGACAGCTGTTAAAACATTTGTCAGTTTTCAGTTAGGTCAGTATTGGCCACCCATAACAGCCTTGGGAGAAGATCACTGTTACCATCAAGAAATTCTAAGTAAGAACAGGATGAAGCTGTGTTTTCATACTTGTTAGGAAGTGTGTGGAGGAGGGGGAGGTGGGAGGTGGAGAGAAGTGAGGAAATTGAGGAGGAAAGCTCTATTTCTTATCATATTCTGCCTTCCCCCCACCCTTCTCACATTCCTTTCTCCTTACCCTCCCACACAATCATTCACTGGCCAATAAAGACACACTCATTCTCAAAACACTTTTCCCAACCCTCAAAGAAATATTCTTCAATACTCTTCCAGAATACTTAGTTCCATATCTATCACTATAATTTAGCCTCTACTTCCAGATGAAGTACATTCTAAGATATGTACAACTGAAAACTCTCAACAAATTCTTAAAATATTTTAAAAGTTCATTACCCTACTCTTCTCTTCCAGTTCATACTTAACCTATGTTAACCCCTTTCTCCCATAGGTGAGCTTCTGCTACAGTCTCCATTTTGTGAAAGGGCACAGGCCAGCCTACTTTAATTATCTTCCTGAATCTTTTCCTAGACTTCCTATATAGTTCAAATCCATGCCCCAACACCTGACTGCAATGGTAATTAAAGTGGGACTTTTTTACTGTTTTCTCTTTTAGAAACCTAAAGTAATCAGGTGCCTTTGATTAAGTCTTGCTAGGTGCTAAGCCCCAGGCCCACACCCTTTTGCTGATTATATGCACACACACACTCAGGGGTTAGCATTTTGCTTTGGGGTTCTCACTCACAGGAAGAGTATCAATGTGATTTGACCAGAAGAGACTCTGGGAAGCTGCTGGAGCCCCCCAGCTTTGGAAAACACAGATGTAGATACTTCTCTGGTAACTATGTATATTGTGATGTGGTTAGAGAGAAATATTCATCCGTTTATATTGTCTGTGTTTGTAACTTCTGTTTGTATTCTCTCCGAAATTCAGGATGCTGGCTTTTCCCCCTAAACTAAGTGAATGTTATATGTATGTTTAATTAAAGTAAGATTGTTTACCCCTTAATGTTGTTTGCCTTGGAAAAGCAGATCAAAGAATCTGTGCTGGCAGCCCTCCTGTGTGCTGGTGTTCTTGGTTTTACACTCCCACAGCAGCTGCTAGCAACATTGTTATTACGTTGACCTTCAATTCTACCTACCCAGCCCACTTTTCAGCTCCCTCTTGTGTGTTGGCTTTCCCCTATCAGAATGTGAGCTCCTTGACAAGCAGAGACTTTTTTGACTGTATTTGTTTCCCCAAGAATTAGTACAATGCCTAGCACATAGAATGTGCTTACTAAATGCTTGCTTCTTTACTCTAATTGCAGTCATATCAAGATTCTCAGTGTGCTCTTATTTGGGAACATCTTTATCTCTCCTCCGTTTGCCTAGTCTGTCCTTTTACTATAGAAATCTTGGAATATAACATTTTAATAAAGCAATTATCAACTTCTACAATACAGTTATTTTGGAACTTTCCTGGGGGTGGGAGGAACACCTGGATATGCCAAGATTTTGTTAAGTAGTTATTATTCACATGCAATAGCCATGTTTTTGTTTTTTAAATAATGTACTCTTTGGTCGCATGTCGCAATTTATTTTTGTATGGCATTTACCGTATGATATATTACACAATTCTAAAAAGACATTAAAATAAAGGGAAAATGATTCATCTTTCAGGTTAGATTCTCACCCTTTAGAAATAGAACTAAGTCTCCCTAGTGCCGAAGAGGAAAAGAAAAGAAAGTAGATATTCAAAAGCAGTACAGTGACAAAGTAGAAGAACTAGGATATTGAGGGATAAATTAAATCAATGAAGACAGTGGAATTTATAATTAAGACAGGGCAAAGGCTATAATCTCTATACACAGGGAAAGAAATGCCATCCCCCAATTCCACCACAACCACCCAGAGATTCTAAATGTCCCTTCTCTCACTGCCTCTTAGTTCCTCAACCTCCCCACAAATGGTCATAGGATCACAAACTTCAATCTGGAAAGGACCTTAGAGGCCATCTAATCTAGCCTCATTTTACATATGAAGAAACTTAAAGAAAGCTTAAGCAAGTTAAGTGATTTGCCCAATATCATAGATAGCAAGCTTCAGAGGTGGGATTTGAAGCCATATCTTCAGACACTAGAACCTGTGCTCTCTTTCTGTAGCAGACTCCCGGTGAGCCTAGGCAACTGTTGCGGATAATCGAGGCAGTACTAGTGCTGGTATGAATATTCCTTGAGACGCTATAATCAGTCCACCACATTATTTAATATCTAGTTCCAGCTAAATTGTTGTCGTCCTATACATGATCTCAAAAAGCAAATGATTTTACTTTCAATTTTATTCTGCCCCTCATTCATAAGCTCATATTTCATGATGGATGGGGCAATATCTATGTCTGTATATTCTATTTTAGGTATAGCTTGAAGGCTCAGTGGATAGAGTGATGTGCCTGGAGTAAGGAAGACCTGAGTTCAAATCCAGCCTCATACCCTCACTAGCTGTGTGACCTTAACTTCTGTTTACCTTCATCCAATGGAGAAGGAAATGGCAAACCACTCCAGGATCTTTGCCAAGAAAACCAAATGAACAGTATGGTTCAGGGGGTCCTGAAGAGGCAGAGACCACTGAACAACAACTTCTATTTTACCACATAAAATTCCATGGTTCTGACCATCATTCATAAGGAAGTTTATATATGATCTGAAGACAGTTTTTGAGAGTTTCTATGGATAGAAAATTAATCATTCTATAGCCAACTTGGTGAAGAACCTCTCTGGATTTAATCTGGTCCTCAACTACAGTCCAGCACTAGGTATGAACTCGATATACATTTCTTAACACAAAAAAGCAAATCCCCTAGCCTAGCATCAGCTGGATTTTTCCCCGCAGTAGAAGTGAGGATTATATACAGATCCATTTAAACTCACTAGGCTGTCTGTCATCCTGGGTTTTAAAATTGAGAAATTAAAAAATATTAGAGGTAGAGCTTTTATAAGATAAAGTGGGTCAGTGGTGGCCTGCGTTGCCCAGGGCCAGTTTCTCTAAGTAGATCCATGTATCTTAGCAGGGAATCACCCAAATTCTTTGATGCCGGAGACTCTGCATTTGAGCCTCCATCAACAGAAACAGCTGTTAAATGAGGATCATGACTGAGGTAAGGAGAAAAGAGGTAAGAAGACAAGAGAGAGGGAAAATTCATTTCATATTTAAGTTTCCAGCAAACTTTAAAGTACCCTCTTGATTATTGGGAAGCAAAAGGCTTGTGGCCTTTGGATTAGTTAACTACATAGTTTTAAATGAAAAAAAAATAACAAAATATATTAGAGGCAGAGAGGATCTCGAATCAATAAACAAATCAGTAAATATTTATTCATTGCCTTATCTGGTAGGCACCAGAGATACAAATATAAAAGTGAGATCTACTCTGCCCTCAAGAAGTTTACATTCTAAATGAAAGACAAAACTGACATAGGAGACTTGTCCAGGAGAGAGAGTTTTGGACTGGGTAGTTACCAAAATGGTAAATGGCAGTAGAAGGCCATGGTCTTCCCAGTATCAGTGGTTCTGTAGTTATTTGAATACTCTTCTCTGAACAAAAGCAAGAGGCAGGGATAGGGGTATGTTACTAGTGGCAGGGCAGATTGCAAGATGCCTGAAGTGAGTAGGCCCTTGTATCCTGATAGTTAGCAAGGTGGTATGATGAATGGCCTACGGCTGGTTAGATAAGGCTTAAAAGTCATATAGCCCAACTCCCTTAATTTATAGTTGTGGAACCTGAGATTTATTGATATTAAATTATTTGTCCAAGGCCACATGGGCATAACTATAAGCTAAATTCAATTATTCTGACTTCAATTCTACTGCATTTTCCACTATTCTACAATAGAATAGTGCATATACGGAGATTTCAGGATTCAGAATCTGTTAGACCACAGATATCTAATCAGATTTTCAGGATCAGGACGACAAAGATATCATGGTCAAGATACAAGTTTGGTGATGATGAAGAAGAAGAAGAAAAAGAAGAAGAAGAAGGAGGAGGAGGAGAAGGAGGAGGAGGAGAAGGAGGAGGAGGAGAAGGAGGAGGAGGAGGAGAACAAGGAGAAGAAGAAGAAGAAGAAGAAGAAGAAGAAGAAGAAGAAGAAGAAGAAGAAGAAGAAGAAGAAGAAGAAGAAGAAGAAGAAGAAGAAGAAGGAGAACAAGAAGAACAAGGAGAACAAGGAGAAGGAGGGAGAGGGGGAGGAGGGGAAAGAGGAGGAGGGAGGAAGAGAGACAGACAGACAGAGACAGAGACAGAAACAGAGAGAGAGAGAGAGAGAGAGAGAGAGAGAGAGAGAGAGAGAGAATGTCCCAAAAGTCTTAGAACAGTTTTAAGCTATTAAGCTACTAAAGCTTAGTGAAGCTTAAAACTCACTAAGACTTTGGGCATGCCCTGGGTAACATTATATATGAAATTTTCTAGATCATCCTACTTCTCTCCTTGTCTTCTGACAATTTATATCCTTTTAATCACTAACCCTGAACTACCTTCCTCCTCTTCATCTACTCTTCCTTCCAGGTTTCTATATGCTGATTAGTGATATCAAAAAGCCACACAGAAGAGTGATGCTCCACATCAGATTTACAAACATACCTTTTATTTTTGTATAGTTATTCTTTTAATGATCTCATAGGGTAAAAGTAACATGCCTAGATAGAGACAGATTTTGTGCTTTCTCTGGACTCAATCTGCCACAACGCTTTGGGAATAAGATTGTATCTTAAATGTCATGTCCCAGGGCACGGGTATCCAGATTAGGGATGCTTGAATTGAGGAGGTTTGGAAAGAGGATAAAAGGAGAAGCCAGAGGAAGAAGAAGATTATATAAGAAAGCCACTGAAGATTTTAATAGGAATTTGGATGATCATAATTTTGCTTTGGGGATATCAATTTAGCAGCTATATGGAAGATGAGTTGGATAGAGAAAATGTTAGAAGCAGAGAGAGCAATTAGATGTTATTTCAATAGTCTAGGGCCCATGGTGATGAGGGACTTAAATAGAATAGAGACTGAATAGAAAGGAGATTGATTCAAGATATATTATGGAGTCAGAACTGACAAGTTTTGGCAGCAAAATAAATAAGTGAGTTGAGAAAGAGAAAAAATTCAGAGACAACTCTAAGGTTGTGGATGTGAAAAGATAATGCTTCCACCAATATTAGTAGGAAAGTTTAAAAGATACATTTGGCGAAAATATGAGTTCCATTTTGGGCATGCTATATTTGAGATATTTATGGGATATACAGGTGGAATGACTAGAAGTAATCTCAAACTGGAGTACAGAAAAAACATTAAGGCTGGTTATATACATCGAGGAGTCATCTTCATGAGATGATAATTGAACCCTGGTGAGATCACCAAAAAAGGAGTATTGAGATAAGAGAAGAGGTTCAGGACAGAGAGAGTGTTGGAGAATGCCCAGATTTAGTGTCAGGATGAGTAGACTATATCACTTTAAGATATACCCAGTTTTTTTTTTTTCTCAAAACCACCTAAAATCTTATCTTTCCTCTCCCCTTCATGGCCAAACTCCTATCAAAAAAATCTATACTTGCTTTCTCAACACTCTTATCATTAATTCGCCCTCAACAGTTTATAATCTAACTTCTAGTCCTACCACTTCCACCAAAATTTTTTGATTCACAATCAATTATTCTTATTACTAAAATCAAAAACCTTTTTTTCCCCAGAGCTGGGGGTAGAAGGAGGTGGCACTACTATACTGGATATATCTACCTGAAAGACATGATTTAAAAAAAGAGAGCCTAGATATCATATTTCAAGAAATTATCAAAGAAAACCACTCCGATATCTTAGATGCAGAGGGAAAATATAATTTTAAAGAATCCACCAATCATTTCCTGAAAGAGATCCCAAAATGAAAACTACCAGGAATATTACAGCCAAATTCCAGAGATCTCAAGTCAAGAAGAAAATATTGCAATTAATCAGAAAGAAACAATTCAAATATCATGACATATCAATGTCAGAATTACACAAGATTTAGTAGCTGTCATGATTAAGAAGTGAAAGGCTTGGAATATGATATTCCAGAAGGCAAAGGAACTCAAATTACAACTAAGCATAATCTACTCAGCAAAACTGAGTATAATCCTTCGGTGGGGGGGGGGGGGGAACGATATTTTACAAAATAGATGCCTTTCAAGCATTCCAGATAAAAACACCAGAGGTGAATAGAAAATTTTACATTCAAACATAAGACCCAAGAAAAACATAAAAAGGTGAACATGAAAGAGTTTAAAGGACTCAGTAAATTAGACCACTTACATTTCTATATGGGGAAATACTATGTGTAACTGTATACTATATGGAAGGCATAAAGGAATATGCATGTAACTATATACATATAATATCTTGAATATACATGTAACTCCAAAGAACTTTATCATTATTAGAGCAATTAGGAGTCTACATAGACAAGAGAGCATTTGGGGAATGGTTGAACAAGTTGTGGCATATGATTTTGATGGAATATTATTGTGATATAGGAAATGACAAAGGGGATGGTTTCAGGAAAAACAAAAGACATGGCAAGACCTATATGAACTGATACAAAGCACAGTGAGAAGAGCAGGATACCATTGTGAACAATACTATCAATTTTGTAATGATAATCAATTGTGAAAGACCTGGCAACTCTGATCAATACAATGATACAAGACAATTCTAAAGGACTCGTGACGAAAAATGCTATCCACTTCAAAAGAGAACTGATAAACTTTGAATGCAGATTGAAGCATATTCTTTTTTGCTTTTTTGTGATATAATGTATCAGTTAGACAAGATTCATGACCTCAAGGATGACCATGAACATGCCTGAATGGTTTGGAATCGCAAAGTATGGAAAACTCTCTATGTAGAAGGTAGAGGAAGTGTAACATTTATTTAGACACCAGAGTATCAAATTCCAAGACCAATAACCCCAATTTGATATAGCAGTGAAGATATTCCAAAATCAGTAAGCCCACCTCAATGTAGCAACAAAGAAATTATAACACAGTATTATAGCAAGGAACCTGTAACATTCCCCCCTACTAGGGCCTTCCTGTGAACAATCACTCATAAATCCTAACTGTCTGCTTGTCTCTGTTCTCTCCCTGCTAGGTTCTCTGGTCTCCAAAGTTCCCTGGTTTCCACTCTCCCCTCAGCACTCTCTTCTGCAGCTCTGTTGACTCAGAGTTCTGACTTCTCTTCTTACTTCTGAATTCTTTTTCTCAACTCTGTTTTTCAGTTCTGCTGCTCTCAGTTCTGGGCTCTCTTTATATATAATCCTAGCTGGCGTCTTATTGGCTAGAACTCAGTACATATACAATCGGCTCTGGTCTTAGCACCTCTCCTTAGGGCCCTGAGGGATTCACACCTCTGGTGACCTACTTAGCAAAAGGGTGTGGGCCTGGGGCTTTGTATCTAGTAAGTAAAAGGTGTAAGTAAAGCCCTATTGAATGGGCTGTGAAGATCTTTAATCACATTAACAATTACACATAGTTAATATGGAAATGTTTCACATGATCTCATATATAATTGATATCATTTTGATTCTTAGTGGGTGGGAAGGTTTGGGAGAGAGGGAGAAATTTGAACTCAAAATTTAAAAGAAAAGAATATGAAAATAAATGAATAATAAATTTATTTAAAAAGAAAGAAAGAGAGGGAGGGAGGGAGGAAAAACGTTGCTGCCCTTGAAGAGCTTATACACTATTGGATTTTTTTTTCAGCCACACTAGACTACTTGCACTACTTGTCATTCTATGATCATATTCCACCATTTTGCCTCCATGTCTTTCTACAATACTCTTCCACTTGCCTAGAATCATCTATTTCTACCTCTTGAAATCTTTCCCTTCTCTCAAGGTCCCAATCAGCTTTACCTTCTCTGTGAATCCTTCTATAGTTCCTTCTTGGTATGAATGATGTTTTTTTTTCCACATCTCAATGTCTGGACATCCTCTTGGCACATTTCATGTTATAAAATGTAATACGTTGTTCATTTGTTTCAATTATGTCTGATTCTTCACGACCACATTTGGGTCTTTCTTGGCAAAGATACTGGAGTGGTTTGCCATTTCCTTCTCAGCTCATTTTATAGATCAGGAAGTGAGTTAAACAGGGTTAAGTGGCTTGCCCAGGGCCACTTAGCTAGTAAGTGTCTGAGGTCACATTTGAACTCAGGATGACTGATCTTCCAAACTCCAGACCTGGCACTCTATCCACTGTGCCATTTAGCTACCTAAAATGTAGTATAGCTATTAATACATTTCTTTTAAACTCCTTGAGATTGGAGGTGTCTTAATCTATCTTTATCTTCAGCAGTTTGCATAGTGGATTTCATACAATACGTATCTTTTTTTTTCAATTTAATTGGGTGATGAATAACTGTAAATCTTTCAGAAAACGGTCTAGAGTAGAAGGAATTAGCACAAACAGATAGAAACAAGTAACAATAAGGTATCAGTTGGAGAACACAGGTGGCATCAGAAGCAGTTTTTCTTTCACTATTTCTTGGGCAGAAACCACCCGTCTTTAGTGCTGGTTTTGCAACCTGTTCAGTATGGGTGGATGAAGGTTGACCGGTATGTGGTAACAACTTGAAGGAGACTCAGATCCACAGCTATCAGTTACTTCTGCCTACAATAGAAGTTGAGAACTGAGGAATTATAACATTTTTTCTTTTTATTACCAACATCACTCCTCTGAAAGAGAGCTACCCCTGGGTGGGTATTCAACTTGTGACTACACATGAAGTCTTAGGCATGAGATAAAAGGGCGAATCTCAGCTAAATTGAATCTAATCACCTTGACTATATTATGAGACCATGTCCAACATTCTTTGTGTGTGTGTGTTTTGTATTTTCATTATAAGTAATCAGTGTTTTCCTGATCTTTTATATAATGTACATTAGTGTCAAAGACCAAAGGACTTTTTGGCCAGTGCAGAGTCCCACCTTTCATCAGTAAGCACTATTTGCCTTTCATGGACAACATTGAGCTTTGTAAGCAATGAAATCCAAGACTTACAACGTAAAACTCAATTTTCTTGATTTAAAATGAAATGAAACACATTGGAAGTTGGAAAGCTGAATGATAGCATTGCTAAGTTAATATTGTAATATATTATTATTGAGCCTTCATTAAAAACCCAATGTGATAAGACAAAAAACAAATTCCACCATGTGTGAGTGCTTTCTTGAGTCATTCCTCTTAATCTCCAAATGCCTTTTTCCCTGTGAACTGATAATAGCTTTGCTCTAGAGGGATCATTGTTCCAGGCTAGATGGAAGCTATTTCAGACAGAGAAAAGGATATGATTATTGGAGATCACTAAGTGCAATGGAGGTATTCTCAGAATCATTCAGGCATGGCAACCTATTTGCCATGGCAAGGTGGATGAGTTGTTGCTCCAGTTGCAGCAGGTTTCCTACTCATTGAGGTAGAATGTTAAATATTTTTCAGATCAAATTTCACTGCCTTTGGGGATGGCATGATTTATGTGGCAGCCCTAAAAAAGCACCTGAAATGCCATTGACTGAAAACTGAAGCACGGTTAGTTGGATGAATGAAGCCCTTCACTGGTGAGTCCCCATCAATGTCTCAATGTCAGCCATTCACTTACACACTGTGAACTGAATTACACTTTGATTTATGCTTTCCTTAAGTACAAAAAAAAATTTTTCCAAGATAAAACTATGTTTTATAAACTCTACTTTAAATCCAGGCAGGTTTTAGCAAGCACATAAAAGAGAAAAGAATGAAATAAGCTGGTCTAATCATTCTCCCTGCCTCCCTGCCCCCCAAAAAAAGAGAAAGAAAGAAAAGATAAAGTAAAGAAAGTTCAACTAATATTTCAAAAGGTTTAACATATAGATTCCAAATTTAGAGTACTCCATTGTACATACATTGACACTTTGGGGAGATAGGGAACTAGGCCTGTGATTTCATTGGTATGAGGAACTCCCAGATATTTAGGAAGCTAGGTCATGATGCAAAGTACTAGGTCTGAAGTCAGGAAGACCTGAGTTCAAATTCGGCTGAAGACACTTACTAGTTGTGTTTCTTTGGGCAAGTTACTAAACATGTTTGCTTCAATTTTCTCAATTGTAAAATTGGTAAAACAATAGCATCTACCTCCCAGGGTTACTGTGAGGATCAAATGATATAATATTTGTAAATAATTTAGCCAGTGCCTGGAATGTAGTAGGAGAAATTAAAATACTAACTAGCTTTTGTTTAGAAAGTTGCCGAGAGCACTGAGAGTGACTTGCCCAAATTCATACACCCAGCATGTGTCAGAGGCTTGACTTGAACCCAGGAATCCTGGGTCTGAACCCAATTCTCTATGTTATTTCATGCTTACTCTGATGCCTTTCTTAGTAAACTGTATTCTCTCTCTCTCTCTCTCCCCCCTCTTGGGGGTCCAGTGACTTCTGTGAATTTGTGTAAGTTACTTGACTTTGGTTTCTGAAGTATTATATAAATGTATCTTTACTGTAATAAGAGGCAGTGTACCATAGTGAATGGACAGCTTCCACTGGCACCAGAAAGACATGAGTTCAATGCCATCTCTGACATACTGGCTGTGTGACTTCGGGCAAGTCATTTAACCTCTCAGTGTTCAAGACACCCCTATAAGAATACAAATTTCAGAGAACACGCAAGTCTCTGCTAGCAGAGACAATTTCCTTATATGGGAGTTCTTTACACTATTGAAATCATGGATCCAACCTCTATCCTTATTATTGTAATAGTTCTCTAAGAGAATCAACACCACATAGCTATGACTTAATATCTTCCTAGGTTCCTAGGTGTAATTTTGTGTCAGAGATATGCTTACGCTACTCACCACTGTAGCTTCTGAGCCCTCACTGGTGATTCTCTTTTATACAGAATGAGGCATCATGACACTACTAAATCTCAAACATAAAACAATGATAAAGTAAAAGGAAGAATAATCATAACACCATTTACTCAAAATAATATAAATGCTGCAATGATAAAATCTCAGTGTACTTAGCTCACACTCTTCTACCAAAGCATGCAGTGTTCATTGAGAAGAGTGGATACACTTTAATAGGAACCTGGCAAAGAGAAAAAAGTAGAAAAATCATTGTGCTTGTGACAATTTACTACTGAACTGTAGGCCTTGAAGTTCTTGATTGCTCCAGAAAATTTTATACCACATGAGGCCACTCCCTTTAAGCTGCTCTCCTTCTGTTTCTTGTGATCTCTTTATGGGCAAATCCACAATTTTTCTGTTCTCACAATGACAAAATAACAGAAAGCTCTTTTGATACACTGTCATCTTTTCCAGGGAACTGAGAAAGTGTCAAGCTATTGTATTAGCAAGTTTTTTCAAGCTAGAGAACTGCACAACTCCTTTGGTTATCTCTATGGGCAATGCAGACAAGCCCAACCAGATCATGGAACAATCAGTTTCTGCTTTATCTAGTTTCCTCTCTCCCTCTTATCACAATGAAGCAGAGCTTGCAGAAAAATTCCTCAGCTTGATTCTTTCAGTAATGTACTATCCCAGCTATCGTCTCATTCAATATGATTCTACCTTATCCAATCAACTTTGAAACCTTAGCTTCCCAGCTACTATTCTAGGCTTTTATTTAACCAATCAACAAAGCAATGTCTCTATTCCAATCAAAAGATTTCAAGCACAGCAGTTGAAGCTTTTCTGTCAGCTGACTCTCCTGATGACTTCTTAAATGCTTATTTCCTTTACAACTGTTTATTTTTACTATTTCATATGTGTCACCTGTTGGTCAGTGACTTTTCCTTCCCTCAAGAAAAACCACAATAAATCTCCCTTTATGTCTGGTATGAAATGAACAATTCTCATTGAATCTTCCCATAATCTCCAGGCAAGCATTGGACTCACCACTTCCAAACCCTAAAAATAGTCATATGCAAATGAGATAAAGAACCATAATGCTTTGCAGCCTCAATCATTTCTCTCTCTTCAAACAGGTCCTCTCACTACATTTCTGTTTTAATAACCCAGCTAGCAGCTTCGGTGGGGGCGTAAGATCCCTCCCCACAGCTGGCACCCAGGGGGCTGCTGGGACCCAGGAGGCTGCTGGGACCCAGGAGGCTGCCGGGAAAGCACAGGTTCTTTTTATCTGCTTAAACAAGGAAAGCACGGTGAAGGGGTTGACCAGCTTACTTTAATCCAGCATTCACTTAGCATACAGACAACATTCATTTAGTTCAGGGGAAAATGCCAGCATTCAGTTAGCATTCAGTTAGTTTAGGGGAGCATACAGACAAGCATCAAGAGACAGACCAAATACAGATTCATTGACTTACTTCAGGGGAAAAAACCAGCACTCTGAGGTTCAAAACATTCATTTAGTTCGGGGGAAAAACAAACCAGCACCCCGAACCTCAAAACCAAAATACAAACAAATTACAAATATCAACAGACAGACCCAATACAATTTAGAGTTACCAACATCTGGGCTCAGCCCGAGAGCAAGGGCTGGCCCAGAGTCACGCTTGCTTGCCGCCGCTTCCCACACCAACCGGAAGAGGAAAGAGAGATCTTCAAGCTGTCCTCTCCCCTCTTATAGGGTTTTTGACATCATCAAGTGCTGCCTGAATGACCAGGGCCGATTGGTTCTTGAGTTGGCCCCTCCCCCTAGCGTAGACGTTAACACCTCCCCTCAGCCAGCCCCATGACTCATCACACAGGAAGTTGTCTGCTTCCTGGCATGCTCTTTGGGCTTCCTGCCCCAGAAGAGCAAGCCACAGTGTCCAGAGGCTCAATGAGGTAAGCTGAGTCATTCAAAGAAAACAAAGGCCATTCTGGTTACAATTTCCTAGCAATATTCTATTCAGTGTTCTTATTTTATATGGGGCTCTCTCCTTCATTTTTCTCAAAGAAAGTGGGTTCCTTCACAAATATATATATTATCAGCATTTCATGCAAAAAGCTGTTTCCCCAGCCTCTTTGTGCAACCAAACTATTCATATAAAATCATGTTCAGTAATCATGGCAACTCTTTGTATGTCATTTTGAGGTTTACAATGTACTTTGCACATTTTATCTCATCCAATGTACACAACAACCCTAGGAGATCAGGGGTACTATTATCGGCATTTTAGAGAAAGAGTCACATAACTAGTAAGTGACTGAAGCAGGATTACAAATCAGTTATTTTTGACTCTATCCTCAGAAACAAAATAGCAGCAGGAAAAAGGAGGGTCACTTGAAACAGACATAATCCTGTGCCTAAGGTCAATGCTTTTACCAGTAGGGAAGGGCAAGCAGATAACACAATTCCATTATCATAAACTCCTCTCTTGCTTCACTTTCACATTAACCCTAAATCATAATCTCTTACCCCATAATGCAGAAATTTGATCTCTCTTCTCTCAATCTCTCTCTCTCTCTCTCTCTGTCTCTCTCTCTCTCTCTCTCTCTCTCCCTTTCTCTCTCTCTCTCTCTGTCTCGCTCTCTCTCTCCCTCTCACTCTCCCTCGCTCCCTCTCCATCCCCAACTCAAATGTAGAGCTTGTCCTTCTATGTATTTATTTGGGATAGACAGCAAACATTAAGAATGAGTGAAGACCTCAGTTAAAATAAGAAAAGTGGGTTGGATTACCTTCATGAAATAGCAAAATTCCTTTAATGACCAAATTTCAGGAGTAAAGGCCCATGTTTTAATATCAATATTCTATGAGTATTAAAATAGAGCTATGAGGGGCAAAGCCAATATGGCAGAGAAAAGCTAGGAATTTGCCTGAAGTCTACCCAGCTTCCCTCAGAAACAGTGTTAAATCAAGACTAAATGGATTCTGGAGCAACAGAACCCACAAAAAGATGGAATTAAATAATTTTTCAGCTTAAGATAACTTGGGTAAACAGGGAATGCAGCCCAGTGCAGGCAGTGTCTGGAAAAGCCAATAGAAGGATCTTAGCCACAGCAAAGATCAGCAACTGAAGCCCCTTGGTCCTGGCTTAGCAGGCCAGCTGTGAGGTCTTTAGCCTCAGCACAGAAGGAAAATTGCAAGCCTTGGTATCCCAGCACAACAGATGCAACAAGGCCAGGCCACCACAAGGCCAGGCCACCCTCAGCCCAGTGTGCAAGCCACAAGTGCCTGAGGCCCCAGAATGGAAAACCAGTGACCAGGCCCCTGGTGTATAGCATATGAGATTTGAGGTAGTACCCTAGGAGAAGAGCTCAACTTTAAAAGTTACAAAATAGTCTGAAAAATGAGTAAGAGACAGAAAAGACCTCTGAACATAGAAATCTACAATTGCAACAAGGAAGATCAAAACACAAACTCAGAAGAGGGCAACAACGTCAAAGCTAATAAGTGTGTGAGACATTGAGAATCAGTCAAACAAAATCAAAAGAATAAAAAAAAGAGAAGAAAATGTGAAATACCTCATCGGAAAAACAAATGATCTAGAAAACAGATCCAGGAGAGATAATTCAAGAATCATTAGACTACCTGAAGGTCATGATCAAATAAAGAGCCTGGACAGCATCTCTCAAACAACTATCGGCCAAAAGGGAGGCTGGAAGGCAGGGACGTGTGTAAGCTCTCCCCCAAATCCCTCCAAACACATGTAAAAAATGGCACTGAACAAATTCTAGAGCTGCGGAACCCACAAAATAGCAGAGGGAAACAGGTCTCCAGCCCAGGAGTGCCTGGATGGTCACAGGGAAAGGTCTATAGCGTGGTGCTGAGAGGAGAGGGCAGTCCGACGTGGGCTGCGCTGAGACAGACCAGACCCAGAATCAGCCAGCCGGAGCAGGTCTTGGGGCCATGAAACAGTGAGCTGTGGCAGTTACCAGACTTCTCAACCCACAAACGCCAAAGAGCAGGTTAGAGGGAAACTGCGGAATCGAGTTCAGAGTGGTCTGATCAACAGTTCTGGAGGTGGCGGAGGTGGTAACAACAGCAGGAAACTCCTGAGGCTGCTTCCAGAGCTACAGCATCAGCTGCTTCCCAGTCCCTGGCTCACAAGGTAGGAGGATTCTAGCAGCAGATCAGAGTGGGAGTGCAAGGAGTGCTTTGTGGGTACAAAGGCAGATTCTCTTGCTGTGGCCTGCTTGGATCTGTAATGTGGTCCTAGTTGGCAGTTCTTGGGGGAGGAGGAGTGCTGCTGTGATAGTCTGGGATGATGGTGGAGTAGAAGTAGCTCTGAAAACAGCAGTGCTTGGACCCTAAAGCTTGGGACAAAGTACTCTCTACTCTACAAGCAGTCATGTCCTGACAAAAAGCTCAAGGGTCAAGTAGTTGGCTGGGAACATGAACAGGCAGCGAAAATGAACTCAGACTCAAATGCAGACCCAAACTAAAACTCTAGATTACATTTTTGGTGACAAAGAAGATCTAAACATACAGCCAGAAGCAGTCAACAAAGTCAAACAGCCTACATCAAAAGCCTCCAAGAAAAGTGTGAATTGGTCTCAGGATATGGAAGAACTCTAAAAGGATTTGGAAAAGCAAGTAAGAGAAGTAGAGGAAAAATTGTGATGAGAAATGAGAGTGATGCAAGAAAACCATGAAAAACAAGTCAAGGATATGCTAAAGGAGACCCAAAAAATACTGAAAAAATAACACCTTAAAGAACAGACTAACCCAAATGTCAAAAGAGTTTTGAAAAGCCAATGAGGAGAAGAATGCCTTGAAAGGCAGAATTAGCCAAATGGGAAAGAAGTTCCAAAAGGCCACTGAAGAAAATACCACCTTAAAAATCAGATTGGAGCAAGTGGAAGCTAGTGACTTTATGAGAAATCAAGAAATTATAAAACAGAACCAAAAGAATGAAAAAATGGAAGAGAATATGAAATATCGTTTTGAAAAACAACTGACCTGGAAAATAGATCCAGGAGAGATAACTTAAGAATTATTGGACTACCTGAAAGCCATGATCAAAAAAAGAGGCTAGACATCATCTTATCAAGGAAAACTTCCCTGAT
Source organism: Trichosurus vulpecula (assembly GCF_011100635.1). Lineage (NCBI taxonomy): Eukaryota > Metazoa > Chordata > Mammalia > Diprotodontia > Phalangeridae > Trichosurus > Trichosurus vulpecula. Next base: position 397,062,957 of record NC_050576.1, read on the forward strand.
GTTCTAGAGCCAGAGGGTAAAATAGAAATTGAAAGAATCCACTGATCACCTCTTGAAAAAGACCCAATTCCAGAGTTCCCAGGTCAAGGAGAAAATACTGCAAGCAGCCAGAAAGAAACAATTTGAATAATGTGGAAACACAATCAGGGTAACATAAGATCTAGCAGCTTCTACATTAAGGGATTGAAGTATTTGGAATATGATGTTCCAGAAGTCAAAGGAGCTAAAATTAAAACAAAGAATCACCTACCCAGCAAAAATGAGTATAACATTCCAGGAAAAAATATGGATTTTCAATAAAATAGAGGACTTCTAAGCATTCTTGAAAAGGAAAAGACCAAAGCTGAATGCAAAATTTGACTTTCCAATACAAGAATCAAGAGAAGCATGAAAAGGTAAACAGGAAAGAAAAATCATAAGGAACTTACTAAAGTTGAACTATTTTGTCTACATTCCTACATGGAAAGATGATATTTGTAACTCATGAAACTTTATAGGTATAAGGGTAGTTGAAGGGAATATACATATATATTCATTATATACATACATATATATATATATATATATACACACACATATATATACATATATATGTATATAGACAAAGGGCACAGAGTGAGTGGAGAATGAAGGGATGATACCTAAAAATAAATAAATAAATACAATTAAGGAGTGAGAGAAATAGGCTGGGAGAAGGAGAAAGGGAGAGATAGAGTGGGGTAAATTATATCACATAAAAGTGGCAAGAAAAGGCAGTTCTATTGGAACAGAAGACAGGGCAGGTGAAAGGGAATGAATGAATCTTGTTCTCATCAGACTTGACTTAAGGAGTGAATAACATACACACTTAATTGGGTATCTTACCCTACAGGAAAGTAGGAGGGAAGTGGATAAAAGGGAGGGGATAATAGAAGGGAGGGAAGAGCAGGGAAGGAGATAATCAAAAGCAAACACTTTTGAAAAGGACTAGGGCCAAGGGAATAAAACTGAACAAAGGGGGACAGGATAAGATGGAGGGAAATATAGTTAGTCCTTCACAATATGACTGTTATGGAAGTGTTTTGCATAATGATACATGCGTGGCCTATGTTGAATTGCTTGCCTTCTCAAGGAGGGTGGGTGGGGAGGGAAGAAGAGAAAAAAATTGGAACTCAAAGTTCTAAAACCAAATGCTCAAAAAAAGTTTTGGTTTTTTTTACATGCAACTGGGAAATAAGATATACAACCAATGGGGTATAGAAGTCTATCTTGCCCTACAAGAAAGTAAGGGAAAAGGGGATAAGGTGCGGGGGGCGAGTGGGGTGACAGAAGGGAGGGTAGACTGGGGAAAAGGGCAATCAGAATATACACCATCTTGGGGTGGGGGAGGGTAGAAATGGGGAGAAAATTTGTAACTCAAAATCTTGTGGAAATCAATGTTGAAAACTAAAAAAATATTAAACAAAGAATGAGGAAAATGAAAAAAAGAGGTTAGACATCATCTTTCAAGAAATTATCAAGGAAAACTGCCCTGATGTTCTAGAACCAGAAGGTAAAATAGAAATTGAAAGAATCACCTCCTGAAAGAGATCCCAAAAGGAAAACTCCTAGGAATATTATAGCCAAATTCCAGAATTCCCAGGTCAAGGAGAAAATATTACAAGTGGCCAGAAAGAAGCAATTCAAGTATTGTGGAAACACAATAAGTATAATGCAAGACCCAGCAGCTTCTACACTAAGGAATCAAAGGGCTTGGAATAAGATATTCCAGAAGTCGAAAGAGATAGAATTAAAACCAAGAATCACCTACCCAGCAAAACTGAGTGTAATATCTCAGGGGGAAATATGGAATTTCCATGAAATAGAGGACTTCCAAGCATTCTTATTGAAAAGACCAGAGCTGAATAGAAAATTTGACTTTCGAATACAAGAATCAAAAGAAACATGGAAAGGTAAACAGGAAAAAGAAGCCATAAAGAACTTATTAAAGTTGAACTGTTTATATTCTTATATTGAAAGGTGATATGTGTAACTCAAGAGACCTTTCTCAGTATTGGGGTAGTTAGAGGGAAAAATATATATATATATATATGTGTGTGTGTGTGTGTGTGTGTGTGTGTGTATACATATGCACATATATATACACACATACACATATGTGTGTATGTATGTATGTATGTGCATATATGTGCGTGTGTGTGTGTGTGTGTGTGTGTGTGTGTGTGGAACAGGGTGAGCTGAATATGAAGGGATGATACCTAAAAAATGAAATTAAGTGTTTAGAGGAATGTACTGGGAGAAAGAGAAAGGGAGAAGTAGAATGTACTAAATTATCTCACATATAAGAGGCAAGAAAGAGCTTTTACAAAGGAGGGATAGAGGAGGGAGGTGAGAGGGAGTAAGTGAGCCTTACTCTCATCAGATTTCGATTACAGAGGCAATAACATACACACTCAATTGGGTATGGAAATCTATCTTACCTTGCAGGAAAATAGGGGGGAAGGGGATAAGAGAGGGGAGATAATAGAAGAGATGGCAGATTGGGGGAAGGGGCAATCAGAAGCAAACACTATTGTGGAGGGACAGGTAAAAGGAGAGAATAGACTAAATGGAGGGCAGAACAGGTCAGAGGGTAATATAGTTAATCTTTCACAACATGACTTGTTTGGAAGTGTATTGCATGAGTACTTATGTATGGCTTATATCAAATTGTGTGCTTTCTCAATGAGGGTGGGTAGGGAGCGAGGAAAGGAGAAAATGTGGAACTCAAGGCTTTAAAAATGAATCTTAAAAATTGTTTTTACATGCAACTGGAAGATAACATATCCAGGCAATGCGGTATAGAAATCTATCTTGCTCTACAGGAAAATAGAAGGGAAGGGGATAAGAAAAGGGCATGGGGGTAATAGAAGGGAGGACAGATTGGAGGAAGGGGTAATAAAAATGTGCACTGTCCTGGGGTGGGAGGAGGGGAGAGATGAAGAGAAAATTTGGAAGTCAGAATCTTGTGGAAGTAAGTGTTGAAAATTGAATTTAAATAAATTTATATAAAAAAGAAAAAAAATTAAATGCAAAAAAAACCAAAGAAGTTCAACAAGCCATCAAGGAACACTCAAAGAAAAACTTCCAGGGCATGATGTATTTAAAAGTGCATTCTATCAAATATTTAAAGAACAATTAATTTCAATACTATTTAAACTATTTGGGAAAATAGGCAAAGAAAAAGTCCTATCAAATTCTTTTAAATATGATGCTGATACACTAAGCCAAAAAGAGCCAAAACAGAGAAAGAAAATTATAGACCAACTTCCCTAATGAATACTGATGCACAAATTTTTAAATAAAATATTAGCAAAGAGATTATAGCAATTCACCACCAGGACAATACACTATGACTAGGTGGGACTTATACCAGGAATGTAGGACTGGTTCAATATTAGGAAAACTATCAGCATCATGGACCATACCAACAACAAATCTAGCAGAAATTATATGAATATCTCAATAGATGCAGAAAAAGCTTTTGACAAATGCAGCCCCCATTGCTATTAAAAATACTAGACAGCATAGGAATAAATGGAGTTTTCCTAAAAATAATAAGAAGTATTTATCTAAAATCATCAGGAAGCATTATATGTGAAGAGGATAAGCTAGAAACATTCCCAATAAGATCAGGGGTGAAACAAAGATGCCCATTATCACCACTATTATTCAATATTGTGCTAGAAATTGTTAGCATTAGCAATAAGAGAAGAAAAAGAAATTGAAGGAATTAGAATTGGGGGTAAGGAAACAAAACTGTCACGAATTGCTTCGAGAATATTAGAAAATCAACTAAAAACTACATTAAGCAATCAAAAACTTAAGCAAAGTTGCAGAATATAAAATAAAACCATATAAATCATCAACATTGCTATATATTACCAACAAACCCCAGCAGCAAGAGATAAAAAAGAGATATTCCACTTAAAGTAACTGTATTTAGGAGTCTACTCATCAAAACAAATCTAGGAACTATATGAACACAATTACAAAACACTTCATGCAAATAAAGTCAGATCTGAACAAATGGAGAAATATCAATTGCTCATGGGTAGGCTAAACTAATATAATAAAAATGCTACTTCTACCCGAATTAATTTACTTATTCAGTGCCATACCAATCAAACAACCAAAAATTATTTTATAGAGCCAGAAAAAATAATAACAAAATTCATCTAGAAGAACAAAAGATCCAGAATATCAAGGGAACAGAAGAAAAAAATGCAAAAGAAGGTGACCTAGCCATGTCAGATTTAAAATTATATTATAAAGTGGTAATCATCACAACTAGTTAGTGCTGGCTAAGAAATAAAGTGGTGGAACAGTGGAATAGTTTAGGTACATGAGACGCAAGAGTCAATGACAATAGTAATCTATTGTTTGATAAAACCAAAGACTGCAGCTTCTAAGATAATAACTCACTATTCAACAAAAAGTGCTAGGAAAACTGTAAAACAGTATGGCAGAAACTAGGCATAGACCAACACCTCACAACCTATACCAAGATAAGGTCAAAAATGGGTACATAACTTAGACATAAGAGGATGATACCATAAACAAATTAGGAGAACAAGGAATAGTTTACTTGACACATCTATGGAGAAGGGAAGAATTTATGATGAAGCAAGAGATAGAAATCATTATGAAATGCAAAATGGATGGTTTTAATTACATTAAATTAAAAAAGTTTTGCACCAAAAAAAAATGCAATCAAGAATAGAAGGAAAGCAGAAAATTGGAAAAACAATTTTACAGTCAGTGTTTCTGACAAAGGCCTCATTTCTAAAATATATAGAGAACTGAATAAAATTCATAAGAATACAAGTCATTCCCCAATTGATAAATGGTCAAAGAATATGAACAGGCAGTTTTCAGATGAATAAATTAAAGTTATCTTTAATCATATAAAAAATGCTTTAAATCACTATTGAATAGAGAAATGTAAATTAAAACAATTCTGAGGTACCACCTTATACCTATCAGATTGGCTAATATGACAGAAAAAGAAAATGTAAATGTTGGAGAAATGGGAAAATTGTAACATTAATGCATTGTTAGTGGAGTTGTGAACTGATCCAACCATTCTGGAGAGCAATGTGGAACTATGCCCAAAGTGAAACCAAATGATACATACCCTTTGGTCCAGCAATACCACTATGAGGTCTCTATCCCAAAGAGATCATAAAATAGAGAAAATGATCTACATGTATAAAAATATTTATAGCAGCTCTTTTTATGGTGGCCAAGAATTGGAAATTGAGGGGGTGCCCATCAATTGAGGAATGGCTGAACAAGCTGTAGTATATGGATGTAATGGAATACTATTGTGCTGTAAGATACGATGAGCAGGCAAATTTCAGAAAACCCTTTAAAGACTTATATGAACTAATGCTGAGTGAAGTGAGCAGAACTAGATCACACAGTACAGTACTAGATCACATCAGCACAGTAACAGCAACATTGTGTGATGATTAACTATGATAGACTTAGGTCTTCTCAGCAATACAATGACCCAAGATAATTCCAAAATACTCGTGATAGAAAATGCTAAGCATATGCAGAGAAAGAACTATGGAGTCTGAATATAGACTAAAGCATACTATTTTCTTTTCTTTTCTTTTTTTCTTTCCCCTTTCTTTTTAGTCTTCTTTCAGAACATGACTAATGCCAAAATATATTTAACATGATTGTACATAAGTAACCTATATCAGATTGCTTGCTGACTTGGGGAGGGGGGGAAAGAGAAAGGGAAAGAGAAAAATTTGGAACTCAAAATTTTACAAAAATGGATGTTGAAAACCCTTTTTACATGTAATTGGAAAAAAAAACAGAATACCATTAAGGGGAGAAAATAGAGCTATGAGATCTAGAACATAATCCTCAAATGACTGAAAATGAGCATCATACAGAGGGCAATAAGTACCTGTTGGGTATGAATAGGCTTCAACACATAGCAAGTAAGGAATTTCAAATCAGAAAAGTAAAGGATGTCATTGGAGAAATGATAAATAAGAGAAAAAAAGAGCTGGTCACAAAGTAAGGAAGATGGATAACAGGTAATTGGTTCATCATATAATCATATTGTCGGGAGAAAGTGAAGAAGGCCGTTAACATGTGGTATGGATCCCCTGTGAGAAAATTCTAGGAATACATGGGACATGATTGACATAGGATGGGCCAGCATAGATGAGTTGTGATCTCCATCATTGGAGGGAACAACCAAATTGATGACAGCATATCTCCATTTGAGTATCTGATTATCTTTGTCTTATTGCTTATATCTAGGGTACACAATTGGGTCTATTTGTGGCCACTCTAGGAGTGCAGTAATAAGTGAACAGAATTTCTCCATGTCCCACTATGCTAACCTGTTACCATAACTGCCTTTGGGTTAATGAGCTTCATTTTGGCTCTACTGGGTTTCTTGTCCTAATTGCTGCTGGATGAAGAATTTCAGAAGGGGAAAGAAAAGAAAATTCTCCTCCAGGTATCACTCTCATTCAAAACTCTACCTTCTGTTTTAAGGATAAAAAGAGAATACATATAAAGTGCACTACAAACTCGTTAATATTATTGACATTATTTTTGGAAAAATTAGGGATAAGGACTAAAATGACTCATAGTAGATCTATTTATATTGAGGGCAGATGAAATGAATAATTACATATTAAAATTACTTTTATATTTCTACATTCATTACTTTACCTTAAACATTTAAAAATCAAATAGAAAGGTTTTTAAATATATATTAAGTATATATATTAATTATTTTAATATATATTAATTATTTTAAATATATTGTTACCTATATTGAAATTCAGAAGGAGAAGTAAAGAGCCTCTAATTTTTGTTAATAAAATGCTCAATTATTGCATGCAAAATTCTTCTCTAATCCATCAAACAATCAAAAAGATATTTGTTTCAGCTGTCTTTTAGCTTTGCCATTTTAACTTTAAAAATGATGGGGAGAGACAGACTTCTTCAAGATATCTGCAATGTCAGGAATAATGCAGTACCACAACAGTGAACTACATTTTATTAAATAGAGGTTCATTAAGAGTTGGATCTGTAAGGTCCCTTCCAATGTTAACATCCTTGCAATTCTATGAACTGATCATTTCAGCCAGTCCAAGAAGTATACAAGTTATAGATTTGGCACAAAAAGGAAAGAACAGGAAGGAAGAGGAGAAAGGAGGGAAGGAAGCAGGGAGAGGAAGAAAGAGAAAGTAGAGTACTGCATTTCACCATATAATTGTCATATATTTTATGCCAAATTTTTCTGCAAAAAAGTGAGGTGCGACCATTAAAAATTGTGCCAGTATTACTTAAAAATAATTTATTACTAAACTGTCTTTGGTATAAGATTAGGATGCATGGAATAATCATGAATATACATTAAAATTGGGAAGCTGCAATTCTTACTATATCACTGACTTACTCATGGCCGTTTCACTCACCCAACAACTATGGCTCTTCATTGGGTTGAGTGGCCATATCGTTAGTACTGCAATGTTTTAAATAAGCCATGCAAGTTGGCTTTTGGAAATATACTGACGACGCATATGTGCTAAGAATTCTAGGCTCATGGCTAACAATGCGGGAGAGATAAATATGTATCCATATGACACTGGTGAACACATTGCTGCTCTGTTTACCTTTTAAGTGGTGTAATGAATAGAATTATACCATGTGACAATTATGCAATGAGAGGTTGCAAACCAATTTGGGACTAAAAAAAACAGGTGGCAGCGATTATGTAGTGAAATACGGCATATCATGCTTATCCTTTGTCATCCGTTATCATTTTTTCGCCACTTACCCTTTGTCTTCCATTATCATTTTATTCCAATTTGCCATCAAATTGTCTCTGGTTCGTGCCCTCCAACTCTTCTGGATGTCATTTCCCCACAGAAGCTCTGATTCCCCTTCTGAGGCAGCATGAGTAGTTTCTCTAAACCCAAACCCCTGCAGATTATACTCATTGAAAGGTACCCAAATCTCTCTCTTTCCTCATAGGATCATTCATCAGTGGGACCTTCTCCCACCATTGAAATGATATTTCTTCCTCTCCTCCCATTTCAGTCTCTACTTTTGCCTGCTTATCTATTTGTTATAGGGCCTCCTTTTTCCCTTAGAGACTATAGGAGGCATTTTCCCTTCACTGTTAACCTTTGATTTGATTTAGATATTGCCCTCTATATTCTTCCTTTCCTCTCCCATTCTATGCATTTTCTCATTCTGTAGTTTAGTCCCATAAAAACATTGATTTGCCTGTAGGCATGATATTGGGAGATATAGTTCATGATGTTTCAGGCCTTTAGATCCATCATCAATTCCATTTGACTTCTGATTTCACCCTTGTCTCCTTGTGTATTTTTAGAAAGAAACTATTAGCAATCTCTCTGTTATTTTGTTGTTGTTCTTGGTTGCAAATATATATTTCAAAATTGTATTTACAAAGTGTGAATTTACTTGAATTGAATATTTTAATGGCCACAAGCCAATTATGCAGTTACAAAAAAGGTACTGCTAAAGAGATAACTCATGCTCTTAAATAATCTTAAATAAACAGGACTGAAATTTAGGAATAAAATTCTTGTTCTAGGACTACCATCCTAGAGCATAAAACGATTCGTTACAGAGAGACTCGTATGTAATTTATTGACAAAAGGTTTACTGTTCCCCCTTCCCCTCTTTTTCCATCTCGTAGTGTTTGCCTCATTTTGAGGAGTGTTCCTAAATAGTATATAAGCTGAATTTTCAGAAACTGACTCATATTTTGAATCTAGCAGAGGAGATGGCATTTTAAAGGAGCCCCATGGCATATGCTTATATAAAGATTACTATTATAAGGAGAATAATCACTCTTAGACCTACACATTTAATAATTTGGGATTTTTAGTACATAGGGTATAGCTGATCAATTGGCATTTTAATACATAATTATCAACTCCAGACCAGTTTCTGAAAGACATACATAATTATATATGTGTATATATAATGTACTAAGAGTGAATGATGCCTGTCATGTTGTGTCAGTATTGCATGGGCTTCTGTTAGGGAAAATAATATCCTTGAATACTGACAGATAATTATGAAATCTGAGCACAGTATCACTTATAGCCAGTTAAGGTAATATTAAACTAAGCTCTCCGTTCAAACAAGATGATTTTGATTGATGATAGAAATGCAACCACAGTCCTAATTGATAAGTTTGCAAAGAGTAGTTCCTAGTTAATCTTAAATTTTCCATTATTCCTGGTATAAATAGCAAGGATTGAGACATAAACGGTGCTTACAGGCTAATAAACTACTGTTCTTCAATTATTCCTTTTAAGACTCCATAGTGTAGTCTATATTTTTAAAGAGCTTCCTTATCCTCTTTTAGAAGATCCAGAGACAAGGAGAATCATATGGCTGCAAATGAGTTTCAGAGTGGAGTGATTCAGTTGAGATTATAGGAAAACAGGGACTGAATTTTGAGTGGCATCTGCTTGAAAATGAGAGACGATTGGTTTCTAGGGTTATGGGTTTCCAGGGCTGAGTGTGTTTGTAAGATTAGTGCATGGGCAGGAAATCAACCAAAATATAAGACTCATGGTTGATCCTGAGGATATTTGGAAAGGGATGGAAACCGTAAATAGAGAATGAGATGACAGCAAGAGAATCACAGTGTTTTGAGAGAATCTCAGAGAGAAAGAAGAAAACATTTAGAAGTGGAGCATCAATTCAATTTCAATATATATTTATTAAGTATCTATTCAGTGAAAGGAACTGGGATAACTGTGAAGCTCTTAAAGATGAAAAATAGCTCAACCCTGTTTGTAGTTTATAGCCTGGTACCAGAAAGAGTCACATGCACAAATAACTATAATACAAGTTAGAAAACGATTGACAGCATGGGAGAGGACAAACCAAGCAGTCATAGAGATTCAGAGGAAAAAGGATCACTTAGAGCTAGGGAATAGAGTACCTCTGGGTTTCTGAAGTAACTTTGCATATGTTATCTCATCGAACCATCGCAACAAGGTTGGGAGGTAGATGGTATTACTGTCCCCATTTTAAAGACAAGGAAATTGAAGGTGAGAAAAGTTACTTGACTTTACCAAGGCCACCCAGCTAATAAGCATTTGAGGCACAATTCAAACTCAGGTCTTCCTGACTCCCAAATTAGTACTCCATCTACTTAGCCACCTAGCTATCTAATTAACAAATCAAAGAAGGCCTCCCCTCTAGCAACAACTGACAGATACGGGCTTTGAAGGAGGGAAAATACATGAAAAGTTTGGGATGGAGTTGGAGTTTGTTCTGTACATAGAGGAGAGAATTTCTTCTGATCTAATCATGGGAAAGGGTAAAATGAAATTGGGAACAGTGAATAGGGCAATTTAGCTGCAGCATGGATTGCACAAAGGAGAGTGCAATAAAATAAGCCTGGAAAGATAAGTCAGAGTCAGATTATATGAGCCTTTGAATGCCTGGCTAAGGAGTTTATATTTTATTTAATAGGCAATGCATAGCCAATAAAGTTATTGAGGAGAGTAACATGGTTAGACTGTACATTAGCAAAATTTCTCTGGTACTATAGTTGGGCAAAGGATGAATTCATGAAGGGAGAGACTAGAAAATACAGAATCTAGAGTGTAAACTGCTTGAGAGTGAAGACTTTTTGACCCTTACTAGCTGTGTGACCTTGAGCAAGGTACTTAACCCCAATTGCCTTGCTTTCCCCCTTCTAAAAACAAGAGAGTGAAGACTTTTTTCAGAGGTTTTTCCTGTCCCCCATTGCTTAGCAAAGTGGCTGAGAGGCAGTTAGGTGGACAGAATGCTAGGCCTGGAGTCAGGAAGCCCTCAGTTCAAGTCCTGTCTCAGAGAATTACTATCTATGTGGCCTTAGGCAAATCATTTACCCTCCTGCTTCAGTCTCCTCTTCTCTAAAATGGTGACAATAATAGCATCTACTGCCTGGGGTTGTTGTGAAGATGAAATAATATATTTGTAAGGCATTTTGCAAAACTTAAAGCACTATATAAATGTTAGCTATTATTATTATTATTATTATTGTACATGGTAGGCAACTAAAGTGTGTTGAATTGGAGGTAAGAAGACCTTTGTAGGTCTCCCCAAAGCTAATGGCTTCATCTCTGAGATGACCTTCTGTCTACTATATGCACACACATATAGCATATGCATACATATAGACATAAATACATGTATACATCTACATGTAATACAACATATATAAATGTACATTTAGATAGACAGATAGATGGATGAATAGATGGATAGATGATAGATAGATAGATAGATAGAGAGACAGACAGATAGATAGATGGATGAATAGATGATAGAGATATAGATGGATGGATGAATAGATGGATGGATGAATAGATGGATAGATGATAGACAGACAGACAGATAGATATATAGATGAATAGATGATAGACATATAGATGGATGGATGAATAGAAGGATAGATGATAGATAAATGGATGGATGGATGGATAAATAGATGATAGATGATAGAGAGAGATGAATAAATGACAGAGAGATGGATGGATGGATAGATAGATGAAAAGATGGATTGATTGATAAATGGATGGATGAATAGATGGATAGATGACAGATAGATATATGGATGGATGGATGGATGAAGAGATGGATAGATAGATAGATAGATAGATAGATAGATAGATAGATGGCATGTATTTACATTAGAATGTGACTTCCTTAAGGACAGGAACTGTTTTTGCCTTTCTTTGTGTCCGAAGTGTTAAGCACAGTGCCTGACATAAAGTAAGTGCTTATTAAATGCTTAGGTATTGATAGATTGAGTAAGAGGAGGCTACGATAACAAACAACGGGAGATGCAAGGAGGACCTACACTATGATAGTAGCAATGGGATTGAAAAGAAAGGGGTGAATAAAATAGAAATTGCATGAGTAGAACAGCCAGGACTTAGCAGTTGACTGCCCTTGGGAGGTGAGGGAAAGTAAAGAGTCAAAAATGACTCCAAAGTCTGGATTACTGAGAGAAAGTTATCTTAACCCAAAATAGCAAGTCAGGAGGAGGGGCAGATTCAGGAGGGAGAAGATGATGAGTTCAGTGATAACCAGGGTATGAAAGGATTTTTTTTTCCTTTTCTGAAGTAATGCCAAGTAATTTCAACATTCAAAATAAGACAAGATTTTTTTTCAACAAAAGATGAATAATAAGAGAAGAGCCATAATTAGAGATGGGAGAATATGCCAAATTTAGAGCCCACTTGCAGATTGTGGGCCCTGAGTTTCAAAGTTACTCATTCTTTCTGTGAACAGGTGTTCACTTCATGAAAATAAAATGTTGGGTGCCTTTTCCTTTCTAAAAAAAATAGCAGGAGTAGATGCTGAAGGCCATTAACATCTTTAGGATCACTAGCAACAGATTTTTGAGCGAAAGATTAAATGGTATACAGAGTGAAAGGGCTATTTGATTGGGTAAGATCATAGAACTTTAAAGCTAAAAGAGAATTATAAATTGCTGATCCAACTCCTTCATTTTCCTAGGAGTTACATAGTTACATGTGTGTTGCATAGTAAACTCACAGGTTACCATAATTAATGACTGGAATTCTAGGTCACTCCAGTCCCTCCCTGCATTGCTCTTTCTTAATAATTTGGTACTTGTATATTCTGGTAAGTTTCAGAATATGACCAATGCTAAGAAAGAAAATAATACTTTTGTAGTGGTTAAATATTCTCATGGTGAAGATAGCCATATTTTTTCATAATTGTAATTGCAATAATACACTTGTACAACATACAGAGCATGTGAAAAAGCATTAAAACAAATGTGCACTTTCATAGCTCTTGTTCCGCCAATACCTAAGACCCTTGAGCACCAGAGGTACTACAATATGCAACATGTATATGCAACATCATCAAAGAATACAATACTTTATTGACTCAGTATTATGGTACAGTGGGAAAAGCACTGGCATCAAAATCAGAGGGCAGTGATTCTAATATCACTTCTGGCATTTACTATCTATGTAACCTGGGGTCCAAACAGGTCTCAAACCCATCACTGAGTTAGGAGGATGTCCACACCAAACGTGAAGACTTTGCAGGCAGAACAGGTGGATGAGAACAAATTGTTCTGATGGCCATGAAGGCAGCTGAAGCAGGTGCTTTGGAGCGCTTAGAGCTTGGTCAGACATTGAAGATACCAAGATTATCCACTGTACCCCAAGCTATTGTCAGTCATCCTGACTTTTGTCTTGCTACTGGACCTCAATGACTCTGGAAGAAAGTGTGAGGCTGACAGTTTTGGGCAATTCTGCTTCACTTAAATCCAATTCACGCATGAGACAAGACATCACCCATTTATGTAATTGGTCCTCTTCAAAGAAGGATGAACAAAAAACTGGGGAAAATTATCTAACCTCCCTGTACCTCTGTTTCTTTATTTTTATAATGAGTGTACTGAACTAGTTGGTTAGTTCCACTGGAGGGCCCTTCCAGCCCAGATCTGTGATCCTGTAACTGTCCTCTGGATCTAGTTACATTGATAGCTTTTTTTTTTGACCCCTAGGTTCAGCGGAAAGTTTACCTTTGTCTTCCATTTGCGTCTAGTTGCTCAGGAAAATCACAAGTTCCTTCAATCCATCTCTTCTATAAAATAGGGTGGGATAACATTTTTTAAGTATCTACTCTGTGCCAGACCCTACATTAGATGTTTTATAAATGTTATTCCATTTGATACCTAGCTCTCAGGGTTGTTGTCAGAATAAAATGAGACACCACTTTCAAAACATTTGCAAACCTTAAAACACTATATAAACACTAGATATTATTACTGCTATTATTCACAATCTGGATCCAACTCCCTTTTGAAGGATTATTTCATATTATTCCTTTCCCTGTCATGCTCTCTATATGTCATTCAAACTGACCCACCTGCTATTGCCCAAAATCTCCCATACGTGGAATGATTTCCCTCCTCACCTATGCTTCCTATAATCCCTGGCTTTCTACAAGGCACAGCTCATTTATAGAAAACCTTTCTTGATCCATATATTTGTTAATGTTCTCTCCCTTCTCCTCAAATAATCACATGTGTATTTACCTTATGTATGTTTAATCCACCCTATACTGTTTGATTGTTTGTTTGGTTTGGTTTTTGTCATTTGGTTTTTGTATCTCCAATATCTATAATAGTGTCTGGCACATAATAGGTGCTAAATAAATGTTTCTTTTTTTCCCCAGGATCTCCCCCTTAACTGAACCTACAAAATTAAAAGCACTGGTATTAAGGATTATATTTTCTGCATAACATTATTTTTTGTTCATTTCAAAATCACAATTACACCATAAATTTGGACAATATTTTACCATTTCCAGGGCACTTCCATATGCATTATCTTATTTGACAGAGATTATACTTTTTTAAGGTTCAAAGGGAGAGAAGTTTCTGAATTTGCACATCTAGTAAGTTGCAGAGCTGGGACTGGAACCCTGGGTCTTAGGATTCTCAATCCAATGCTCTCTGCAATATACCAGAATCTACTTTCCATATGGCTATTTTTGCATCTTGATAACAAGGTGTGTCAGCCAGAAAATTCAGTATATTGAAGTTAATGAAATTTCTGACACACAAATCACATTATGCCATGTAACATTATGTTATATGGCTTTCCAACATAAAAACAATGCAGAGAGAGCAAAGCCCAGGAGAAAGATATGAAGAAATACACCATTTCTGAGTAAACAAAGGAAGAGAATGACCTAATTTGAAGCAATAAAGTTAGATGCTGTCTAAGGTACCTACAAATTGTTGAGTTCCTATGTTCCCTAAATAACTTGGTTGTTTTGTGTTATAATAAGTCACATGTGAATGCAGTGGAGAATATGCAATGCATATTTCACCCCACAATGTATCTATAACAATATTTTCCAAGGAGACATAGGCCTGAATTTTTGATGAGATTTCATGGAAAATAACAAGGTAAAAAAAAGACCTTAATCACCAAATGCAAGACTTCTGAGACCATGAAATTACTGAGAGAAACAATTATGATTCTGGCTTGCTTCATGTACATGCTTGAATTGACCATTTTCTGAACAACACAATTATTTGAACCATGATAACAGCTGATCACTGGAGGATAACAAAGTCACCCCACAGTTAATCCTATTGTTAATTAAAAAAAACCAGCTTAGGGTCTAACCTTGGGAAAATAGTGTCTCATTCTTGCGAACACTTCACATGCTTCATAGTCCATATATCCTAAAAGTCTTAGTGCAGTTTTAAGCCTAAAAAGGCACATTTTAGGACAACCTGAATTACAGGTATTTGCCTCCATGTGTTAGCTCTCCTACTAGATTTTAGGCTTTTTAAGGTCTTTTTTATGTGTCTTTCCCAGTGCCAAGCATAATGTCTCACACATAATAAGGCTAAATGTATTGATTTAGATATTAAATGTTACCTAATCTAACTCCTTCATTTTACAGATGAGAAAACTAAGGCAAAAGATGGTAACTTGCCAAAGGGTCACCCAGGCAGTAAGTGGCAAAACTAGAACTTAAAGCTAGAGCCTTCTGCCAACAAAACAAGTGAGTCCCTACCCCAGTATTTTAATATATTGCCTTTCAATGTTGAAGGAAAAAAATGAATTTTGTCTGACACTTTTTCTCTCTAATTCCTTTGGCACCATTCTTACTTCCTATTACCCTTTGGTTACAGGGCATGAAAGTCCCTTCGCATTACCCTTATGTCAACTCAATGAGCTCTGTCTTCCTCCCTGGCAGAGCCCTATTCTCTAAAATTATGCCTCCTGTATCACACTTCCCATTTCTCCAAAATTATCCTTCTTATATAGAACTTCTGATTTTTCAGTACCCTGACTTCAACCCAATGAAATATATTAATTTACCCTAAAGTGTAGGGAAATGATAATATACTAGTATATAGCTCTTATTTTAAAAGGGGAGTAGGAATTAGATTGAAACTCAATTATCAATTTTCTTTGGAAAATTAAAAGTTTGCTAAGAAGGAAATGCAAAAAAAAAAATTCCTTCCCCACCCCCCCCAAAAAAAAAGATAAAAGAAGGTACTGCCCTAACCAGGTTTTGTTTTTGTTTTTGTTGATTTTTTTAAAATTAAAAATGTACTTCCTCCCTCCTTTTGTAGATATGAGGGATTATAAGTACGGAATGTTCCATAAACTGTCAGGCCTGGTTTGTTGTTTCTGCTTAACCTGTTTTTTCCCCTTTTTTTTTTTTTTTACAAATGAAAGCTCCTTAAGGCAGAGCAAGGATAGGGTGAGAAGTGGGAGGTATATATCCAAACGTTATTATTATTATAGAAAAACAAGAGATGTCAATAAAACTTTTCTTAAAACTACTCCATATATGCAGATTTCTTTCTAAACATGAAATTGAGGATCATAGGATCATTTTACCCTTGAAGAAACTGAGGTATATAAGGAAGAAGTGACTTACCCAAGGTCACAAAGTGAGTAAATGAAGAGGCTGAGTTGCAGCTAAGGTGCCCTTGCCCTGAATCCAGGCCTCTTCCTTGTATTGCATGCTTCGCAAATTACTTAGAAGATAATTATAGGGGAAGCTAGGTGGTGCAGTGAGTGCACTCACCGCCCCTGGAGTCAGGAGGACCTGAGTTCAAATCCAACCTCAGACACTTGACACTCTTCCTAGTTGTGTGACATTGGGCAAGTCGCTTGACCCCAATTGCCCTGACTTCCCCCCCGCCCAAAAAAAGGAAGATATGTATAAGGGGCTTTCTAAGGCTGAAAAGTCTCTTTTGTTATGTTCCAATTTACACAACTGGGATTACATCTAATACTGGGCAATATATAATTTTTGTTGTCACCTAAGGTTACTGTAAAGAAGGTTATTTATCCTGGTAAAAACAGGATTGAGTCGAATATTCTATAATTAAATGGAAAAAAAACCTGGCTCCTTTTAAAAAATGAATATATCAGAACCTATATAATCAAATAAGTATTGCCCCCTATTTAAACAGTCTTCTTTGGTAGGTAATGCATTGACTCTAATGAGGCTGCCAATGATCAAAGCATTTGTGAAACTCCTCCTTTGGAACTTCCTTTACTGTCTACTCACTCTTTTGTGTATCTTTGGGAGGTGGTAAATCCCACAAAGGTAGGCTTTATTTTCATAAAACAATCAAAAGTTTTTAGAAGTCAAAGCTGGTGAATAAGATGAAATACCAAGGTATGTTGAAAGACAAGGCATGACTTCTTTATAATGAGAAGGATTTCCCTGTGGGGCTGAACTGTCTTGAGGGCTCAGATGCAGTGTTCATGCTCTGCCTGGGTATGAATGTAGAATGGATGGAGCATCTGAGTTCATTTGAAGGAGTTCAGTCTCCTCGGTATTGGAGTCTTGGAGTCAGTGATCCAGCCACTTTCTGGGATGTAGATAGAGGTCTGGCCACCAGCATCCTAACACTTGATAAACTAGCCCTGGACACGTTGCCAAAAGAGGAGTACCAAAAATATTCTGAACAGTGGACCAAGTGGAATGAGTCCATCTTCTCCTAAAGTGACTCTATTGAAAGACAATACGAATTTGGATGTTTAAGTATTGTCCATATGTGTTTGTGAGAGGCAGTCTGTTATATTGGATTGAAGGCCAGAGTCAGAAAGATTTGAGTTCAAATATTGCTCCTGATTCAATATTGTTAAGCTCTCATTAAGCATCAAGATTTTATGCTGCAGATGAACTCACATAAAAAGAGCTGCAAGGTGCTTTAGAGGTCCAAACCCCTTATCCTACAGATGAGTAAACTGAGAATCAGAGGGGTTAAGTGATTTGCCCAGGACTGTACAGATAGCAAGCAAGTGGTAGTAAGGATCTGAAGCAAAGTCTTTTGAGTCCTATATCAAGGGAGGCAGTTTTCACACTGGGTTGGGGGAGGGGGTTCCCTGAATTGATGAAATTACAGGTCTACATCTAAAAATAAAATGTATGTTAAAATACCAGTCTTAGAGCCTTGTTACTTTACACTCACATCTCGTTGTATGAGTGAACACGGGAGATTAAGGGGAAAATGCAATTAGAGAGGCACCCTCAAAGTACAGTATGAAGGTGACAGCTACTATCAAATCATCTGGACCACTGCCAGTATCCACTGACTCACCATTCTGAAGAAAAAAAAGAGTGTTCTGACTCCTGGCTCTGACTTTTGCAGGGCAAGCAAATGAATGTACATAGTAATATCCTTTATAGATCCTTCCTAATCCTATGGGCACATATTGAAATTTCTGCAAAGCAGTTAAATGTGCTTTGAGGATTTTTTTTAATGCCTACAATATTAATCTAGAAAAACAGATGTCTGTCTGGCCAGGCAACAGAATGCTTAATGAATTCTTGAGTGGAAAAATTAGGGTTCAACGACCTTCAGCAAACCTCAATGAAAATGATTATAAAATATAAATTGGTCAAGCCAAAGAACCCAGAGGTAAAGTGTGTATAAAGCTAATATGCCAACAATCCACATGCTGGGAAGGTGCTCTTAGTGTGTCCGTCATCCTGTCCACCAAGAGAAGGGCCTGATATGACAGGAGAAACTGGTTCCCAATTGGACTTGCTTGGCTCAGTGTGTGATATTATTTGCAGAAAAGTAAATAATTTAAAAGTTGCTGCTTTAAAGATTTATCAGAGTTCAACCTGAGACACAGGTTCTATTGTTATGTGATAGGATTAGATGTGGTCCCCAGTCACCCTTGACTGTGCACATAAGCAGTTCATTGCCTTGTGGGAATAGGGGTCAGGGCACACTAGATATCCAAATCATTAACTTGGACAGTGTGAATGTTAGTCATAAGTTTACAAAACTGGTCCCAATGATGCCCAAAGGAATAATCTCTCCATTTTCTTCTCCCAGACAATCTAAGATCATATGCTAGAACCAATCACTTATAAAGAGGGCACGGCTTTATTTTTTCCCCAGCACAAAGCGAGGCGACACAAGAAATGATGGTTCACCACTTTGTTTATATTAATTATATACAGACACTGGGAGCTGATAGCAAAAGATTGATTGTGATTGAGCCATAAATTTAGCACTGAGAAACATCATCCATTTAGCTGGACAGCTCTTTGATGAAATATATTTCTAGAGCATGGAGAGCAGGGAGAGGGTCTAAAGATAAGGAATGATGAATGTCTCCTGGCTCCAGCTACAGGGAGGCAAGGCTTAGTATCAACTGGTGACTCGTCCAGAAGCAAATTTGCCTGCATGCCATGATATGCATCATGCAAAGTCTGAAAAGTTGGAAGCCTATTTTTCATTCGAGTCTTTTATGTGTGGCAAATAGGCTTAAAAGATTCTAAAATATCTGGAACAAAATGAGACTTTTTATCCATCTCCATGTGCTATTTACCCACCTGTTCCCCATCCATTCCCCATGAATGGAGCAGCAGTACATTTTGAGTGGCAATTCAGATAATCAGGGTGCTCAGTCACAATCAAGAGGTCAAAAAACTCCATTTGGTTTCTGGGCAACATGATAGCTGGAGGAGTATCTGAGAGTGGTGTTTAGACAGTAACAATTCACATCCATGTAATCTCCAGGGTAAGCCTCCTTCTCCCTGTCATATACACACTCACCACCTGAGTATGGGCTCTTATTACTTTTTGCCAACATTATAAAAATAACTTCCTAATCTGCTTCCCTGCCTCAGCTCTCTTCTTGCTCCATGCCCCAATCTGTCCTCAAGACAACTGCTAAAGTGATTTTCCTAAAGAACCTGTCTGAACATGTGATGTCCCTCTAATACTCCCTTTCCAATAAACTCTACTGACCTCTCAATAAACTCTAGTGACTCCCTATTACCTTTGGGATTAAACATAAACTCCTCTGTTTGGCACTTAAGTCATTTACAACTTGGCCCTTCCTAACCTTCTGGTCGTCTTATACCTTACATCCATTCTTCACTTTATGAGTAGCCAGTTACCCTGGTCTATGTGATGTTCCTTAAACATGGCACTTCATCTTGTGATTCTGTCATTTTGCGATGGCTGTCCCCTCTGATTACAATATACTCCCTCCTCATCACCACTTCCTATTTCCTCTAGAGTCTTCAATATTCAGCTCTAATTCTATCTTTTGCAAGAAGTCTTTTTCTTGTCCCCCTGCCACTAGTGCCTTCCCCAGTGGATAGACTGCTGGGCCTAGAGTCAGGAAGATATGAGTTCAAATCTAACCTCAGACACATACTACCTGTGTGACCCTAGGCAGGTCACGAGCCTCAGTTTATTCATCTGTGAAATAGGAAGAGTAGTATCTACCTCCCAGGGTTATTGTGAGAAACAAATGAGGGTTTTTTTGGTAAAAAAAGGAGTTTGGTACATAGTCGGCACTGTATAAATGCTTATTCCCTTCCTCCCTCCCCCAGTGCAGTTGTTTTGCATATATTGCATATATTAGAGTGTGAGCCATTCTTTTTATTCCCAGTGCTTAGAAAGTACAATGTCTGATGCTTAATATGCTTGTTGAGCAACCAATGATAGTTGACTGAATGAATGACTAACCAACTATTAAGATTTACAAAAATATTTTCCTTAAACAACCTTGGTAGGTAAGTAGTACAAATATTATTATCTTCATTCTATAGAGAAGAAAATAAAGCAAGCCTGCACAACATACAGCTCACAGATCACTTGCAGCCCCTGCCCCCACAAGGATTTCAGGAAGTTTTCAAGTGACCTGAGGCAACCAACCATGGTCAGATGCAGGTCACATGACAGTCGCCCAAAATCCACCCAAAATCGGCAAACTACAAGTGGCCCTCACACTAGGCATGAAACTAAGAAGAATCTGATGCAAAATTTAAACCTACTATATGAATTTGGAGATATATCAAGCTTTTTAAAAATGTGACTATAGTTGGAGGAAGTGGTGATTTCCATTGAACCACGGAAGTCTCGTGAGGAAGGAGCAAGAACAAGATTAAGTGAAAGAGTCTATCTACGGATCCATTGCCCCTCTAGTTCTGCTGTTTGCTCACTACCCAGAACAGGCTAGTGAGAAAAGAGGAGGAAATAGAAGAAAAGTGGAAGATTTTGCCTATTCAACCAAGTGTTTTTCATTGAATCCACAAGAATTTAATGAAGACTTTCCTCTCATCAATTGTCTTTAGGGGATCTACCCAATGTGCCAAAAAATTTCCTCTGGGGTTTTAACATTTCATGGTCATCAGTGAAGAAATCAGGCTATTCCCCACACCAGCAGCTCTTGTAACTCATCATCAGAGAAAAAAAGTCTTCATGGAATTTAAGAGATTTCTCTAGCTTCTATATACTATACCCCAACTCCCAATGGACTGCTCAGGAATCTTCTTCAACAATATTATACTTTTCATATTTCGACAAAATTATAGGTCTTAATCATCACTAATCTGAGCCTGAACAAAGCTTCCATTGTCAGACAAGACCCAATCCAGGACAAGATATTCAGATACCTAAAGGATAAGTTTAGGAACCAAACCTCAGATACTAGAATATAAGTCTCATTCCATGTTTACAGGACCATATCTATCAATAGGACTGCTGACACCAGGTTGAATCTTGATTCTTCCATATCTCTTTTTCTTTGGTTTGTTTTTGTTTTGTTTGGGGGTGTAAGTTACTGATTTATTATTTTTAACATTTTTTTAAAATTCTGAGTTCCAAATTTTTTCCCTCCTTCCCACCCCTCCCCATCCATTAAAAAGGTAAGCAATATAATAATTATACCTGTGAAGTCATAAAAAAAAGTTTCCATAATAGACATGTGTAATGTCAATGCAATACCCAGAGCAGCTGCTATGAGTATACATAGGCATTGTCTATGGGTTCGCAAAATACGGAAGACTCTTCCTCCAAAACAAAACAAAAATATTTATTTGGAGCATTACTATTAGGATACTAGAAGGCAAGATTTAGCAAGTTACTTATCACCAATCCAGGGAGCACCCACATCTCAAACATTCCCTAATTTCCCCTAGGCAAGCAAGTTTCTCTTTGCCCACCTTTTCTCTCTCAGTCTGCTTCTCTCTCCACCCACATCTCTCCCTTGAAGCAATACAATATATAATGTTTCCAGTCAAAGACTCTTGATTGGCTTAGTGCCCATAAGCTTGGAAATCCCCACTTAATTGGAAATGTGTGGAAATCCCTGTGACCCAGAGCCTAATTGACTCTGAGTTAGAGCTCCATGTGAGGCCTATCAATGGGCAGGGAAGATCTTATATCCCATTAACCTTATAACATGTTGCACATAAAATAAAGAAGAAAAAGAAAGCTTAAAAATATATGATTTAATCTACACTCAGACTTTATTAGTTCCCTCTCTGGAGGTAGATAGAATTTTTCATCATGGGTCCTTTGGAATTATCTTGGATCATTATATCGATTAGAGAAGCTAAGTCTTTCACAGTCCATCATCATTACAATATTGCTGTTACTATGTACAATGTTCTCCTCATTCTGCTCACTTCACTTTGAATTATTTCATATATATCTTCCCAGGTTTTCTGAAACCATCCCACTTGTCATTTCTTATTGCACAATAATATTTCGTCACAATTATATACCACAACTTGTTCAACCATTCCCCGGTCGATGGGCTTTCCCTCAATTTCCAATACTTTACCCAAGTCCATTTCCTTTTTCTTTGATCTCTTTGGGATACAGACCTAGTAGTAATATTGCTGGGTCAAAGGTTATACATGCCTTTGGGCACAATTCCAAATTATTCTCCAGAATGGTTGAACCAGTTCACCACTCTTCCAACAGTGTATGAGTGTGTCTATTTTTCCACATCCCCTCCAGCACTCATCATTTTGCTTTTCTGTCATGTTAGCCAACATATATATGAGGTGGTATCTCAGAGTTTTTTAGCTCACATTTCTCTAATCAGTAGTAATGCTAATCATTTTTAATGTGACTATTTATAACTGATTTCTTCTTAAAACTGCTTGTTCATATTCTTTAACCATTTATCAATGGGGGAATGGCTCTTATTTTCACAGATTTGGCTCAATTACCTATATATTTGAGAAATGAAGACTTCAACAGAGGAAAATGCTGTAATTTTTTTCCTCAGTCTCCCATTTTCCTTCTAATTTCAGTTTCTTTCTACAAAACTTTTTAATTTCATGTAACCAAAATTATTCCTTTTACTTTCCATGACCTTCTCTATCTCTTTTTTTTTCATAAACGCTTTCCTTATATAAAGCTCTGAAAGGTAAATTTGTTCCCCTAATTCACTTATATTACCTTGTATGTTGAGATTGTTTACCCATAGAGCTAACAGTTACGTTTTTCCATGCTACCCTAAGTTACTTAATAAAGCACCATTTATGTCTAAGTAATTTATCTATTTTGAAATTATCTTAGTATACGGTATGGGATAGTGATCTATGCCTAGTTTCTTCCAAATTGCTTCCCAGTTTTTCCAGGACTTTTTGTCAAATGGTGAATTCTTACCCCCAAAGCCTGATACTTTGGGTTTATCAAATAGTACATTACTATGATGATTTATTACTGTGAATTGTGTGCTTCATCTATTCCTTTTTTTTTAATTTAAATTTATTTATTTAACATATTTAGTTTTCAGCATTGATTTTCACAAGAGTTTGAATTACAAATTTTCTCCCCATTTCTACCCTCCCCCCCACTCCAAGATGGCGTATATTCTGGTTGCCCTGTTCCCCAGTCAGCCCTCCCCTCTATCACCCCACTGCCCTCCCAGCCCCTTTTCCCTTCCTTTCTTGTAGGGCAAGATAAATTTCTATGCCCCATTGCCTGTCCATCTTATTTTCTAGTTGCATGCAAAAACTTTTTTTTTTGTTTTTGAACATTTGTTTTTAAAACTTTGAGTTCCAAATTCTCTCCCCTCTTCCCTTCCCACACACCCTCCCTAAGAAGTCGAGCAATTCAACCTAGGCCACATGTATATCATTATGTATAACCCTTCCATAATACTCATGTTGTGAAAGACTAACTATATTTTGCTCCTTCCCAACCCATCACCCTTTATTGAATTTTCTCCCTTGACCCTGTCCCCTTTCCAAAGTGTTTGTTTTTGATTACCTCCACCCCCATCTGCCCTCCCCTCCATCATCCCCCCCTTTTTTTATCTTTCTCCCTCTTCTTTCCTGTGGGGTAAGATACCCAATTGAGTATGTATGGTATTCCCTCCTCAGACCAAATCTGATGAGAGCAAGGTCCACTCATTCCCCCCTCACTTGCCCTCTCCCCTCCTCTGTATCAGGAGGGCCGAGTTTATAATCTCAAAGAGGATCATAAACATGTCTGAAAGGTTCGGAACCGCCGGATATAAGAAACTCTCAAAGTAGAAGGCAGAAGAATCAAAACATTTATTTAGGCTCCACAGTAACCAACCCATGAACCAGCAACCCCATTTTGATATGTTGATCCAAATCTTCCAGGCCCAATAAGTACGCCTTGCAAGAGTAACCAGGAGGCTACAGAGAAGCATGATTGCGTAAAGCAAAATCATGTTTCCCCCTCTATGGTAATAAGATTACCCACTGGCCTGAAGTCTTTGTTCAGCTTTCTCCCGTAGGTCAGCTCTGCTACTGGCAGCTCCTGCTTCAGCTGTGTCTGTGGCTGAAACTGACGTAACTGTCGTAACTGCCTCTGTAACTGTCGTTGTAACTGTCGCTGGCTCCAACCGGAAAAGGAAGAGAGAAGAGAGCTCTTCGAGCTGTCCTCTCCCCTCTTATAGGGTCTCTGACATCATCAAGCTCCGCCCGAATGACCAGGGCCGATTGGTTCCTGAGTTGGCTCCTCCCCCTAGGGTAGACCAGGTTCTGGAGCTAACACCTCCCCTCAGCCAGCCCCATGACTCATCACACAGGAAGTTCTGGTCCTGCCCCGGAAGAGCAAGCCCCAGCGTCCAGGGAAGCTCAATGAGGTAAACTGAGTCATTCAAAGAAAACAAAAGCCATTATGGCTACATCCTCCCATAGAACTGCTTCCTCTTGCCACCTTTATGCAAGATAATCCACCCCATTCTATCTCTCCCTATCTCCCTCTCTCAGTATGTTCTTCTCTCATCCCTTACTTTGATTTTATTTCTTTTAGATATCTTCCCTTCATCTTCAACTCACCCTGTATCTGCTCTCTCTCTCTCTTATATATATATATATATATATACATATATATATATACACACACACACATATATATACACATACATACATACACATTCACTTATATATATACATAAACATATATATATGTATGTATGTATATGCATATTCCCTTCAGCTACCCTAATACTAAGGTCTCATGAATCATACATGTCATCTTTCCATGTAGGAATGTAAACAAAACAGTTCAACTTTAGTAAGTCCCTTGCAATTTCTGTTTCTTGATTACCTTTTCATGCTTCTCTTGATTCTTGTGTTTGAAAGTCAAATTTTCTATTCAGTTCTGGTCTTTTCACTGAGAAAGCTTGAAAGTCCTCTATTTTATTGAAAATCCATATTTTGCCTTGGAGCATGATACTCAGTTTTGCTGGGTAGGTGATTCTAGGTTTTAATCCTAGCTCCATTTACCTCCGGAATATCGCATTCCAAGCCCTTTGATCTCTTAATGTAGAAGCTGCCAGATCTTGGGTTATTCTGATTGGGTTTCCACAATACTCCAATTGTTTCTTTCTGGCTCCTTGCAGTATTTTCTCCTTGATCTGGGAGCTCTGGAATTTGGCAACAATATTCCTAGGAGATTTCTTTTTGGGATCTATTTGAGGAGGCGATCAATGGATTCTTTCAATTTCTATTTTGCCCTGTGGCTCTAGAATATCAGGGCAGTTCTCCTTGATAATTTCTTGAAAGATGATATCTAGGCTCTTTTTTTGATCATGGCTTTCAGGTAGTCCAACAATTTTTAAATTATCTCTCCTGGGTTTATTTTCCATGTCAGTGGTTTTTCCAATGAGATATTTCACATCGTCTTCCATTTTTTCATTCCTTTGGTTCTGTTTTATAATATCTTGATTTCTCATAAAGTCACTAGCTTCCACTTGCTCCAATCTAATTTTTAAAGTAGTATTTTCTTCAGTGGTCTTTTGGACCTCCTTTTCCATTTGGCTAATTCTGCCTTTCAAGGCATTTTTCTCCTCATTGGCTTTTTGGAGCTCTTTTGCCATTTGAGTTAGTCTAGTTTTTAAGGTGTTGTTTTCTTCAGTGTATTTTTCAGTATTTTTTTGGGTCTCCTTTAGCAAGTCATTGACTTGTTTTTCATGTTTTTCTCGCATCCTTCTCATTTCTCTTCCCAATTTTTCCTCTACTTCTCTAACTTGCTTTTCCAAATCCTTTTTGAGCTCTTCCATGGCCTGGGACCAGTTCATGTTTTTCTTGGAGGTTTCTGTTGTAAGCTCTTTGACTTTGTTAACTTCTTCTGTCTGTATGTTTTGGTCTTCTTTGTCACCAAAGAAAGAATCCAAAGTCTGAGATTGAATCTGGGTGTGTTTTTGCTGCCTGGCCATATTCCCAACCAACTAACTTTTTCAGCGGGGTATGACTGCTTATAGACTAACGAGTTCTATGTTCCACGTTTGGGGGGGAGATGCCAGCTCTGCCACACCAGCACTGCTCCTTCCCCAGAACCCCCAACCTGGACTGGGCTTAAATCTTCAGCAGGCTCTGCACTCCTGCTCTGATCCGCTACTTAATTCCTCCCACCAGGTAGGCCTGGGGCCGGAAGCAACAACAGCTGTAGCTGCCCCACCTCCGCTGCCCCTGGGGCTGGATGCCGAACTGCTAACTCCTTCCGCGAACTCCTTCCACTCCCGCAGCTTTTCCCACTAACCTTCTCTGCTGTCTTTGGTGTTTGTGGGTTGAGAAGTCAGGTAACTGCCGCAGCACAGTGATTCAGGGTGGTAGGGCACATTCCACCCAGCTCCTGGTCTGGTTGGTCTGTGCTGCTCACTCTAGGCTCTGCTCCGCTCCGCTCCCAGCTCCCAGCTCTGTGCAGGATAGACCTCACCCAGAGACCATCCAGGCTGTCCTGGGCTGGAGTCCTGCTTCCCTCTGCTGTTTTGTGGGTTCTGCAGTTCTGGAATTGGTTCAGAGCCATTTTTATAGGTTTTTGGAGGGACTCGGCAGGGAGCTCACGCTGGTCCCTGCTTTCCGGCCACCATCTTGGCTCCGCCCCCCCGTGCTTCATCTATTCCACTGATCCACCACTCTGTTTCTTTTTTTCTATATAGTATTTTTTCCAATTACATGTTAAGATAGTTTTCAGCATTCACTTTTTAAATTTTGAGTTAAAAAAATTTTTTCCCTCTTTCTCAGTCCTCCCCCTCCCCAAGATGGCAAGCAATCTGATAAAGGCTCTACATGTATAATCATTTTAAACATATTTCCACATTAGTCATGTTGTGAAAGAAGAATCAGAACAAACGGGAAAACCATATAAGAAAGAAAAAAACAAAGAAACAGTGAAAATAGCATGCTTTGTTCTACATTCAGACATAGTTCTTTCTCTGGATGTGCTTAGCATTTTCTACCATGAGTCTTTTGAAATTGTCTTGGATCATTGTATTGCTGAGAAGAACTAAGTCTATCATAGTTGATCATCACACAATATTGCTTTTGCTGTGTACAATGATTCTACTCACTTCACTCAACATCAGTTCATGTGAGTCTTTTCATTTTTTTCTGAAATCCACTTAGTCATCATTCCTTATAGCACAATAGTATTCCATTATATTTATATACCACAACTTGTTCAGCCATTCCCCAACTGACAGGCATCCCCTCAATTTCCAATTCTTTGCCAACACAAAAAGAGCTGCTATAAATATTTTTGTACATGTGGGTCCTTTATCTTTTTTATGATCTCTTTGGGATACAAACCTAGCAATAGTATTGCTGGATCAAAAGGCATGCACAGTTTGGTTACTCTTTGGGCATAGTTCCAAATTGCTCTACAGAATGGTTGAATTAGTTCACAACTCCACCAACAATGCATTAGTGTTCCAATTTCCCCTCATCTTCACCAAAATTCAAAATTTTCTTTTTCTGTCATATTATCCAATCTGCTAGGTGTATTGTGGTACCTCAAAGCTGTTTTGATTTCCACGTCTCTTATTGATAGTGATTTAGAGTACTTTTTCATACAACAAATGATAGGTTTAATTTATTCATCTGAAAACTGCCTATTCATATTCTTTGAGCACTCATCAATTGGGGAAGGACTTTTTATCAATTTGACTCAGTTCTCTATATATTTTAGAAATAAGGCCTTTATCAGAAACACCAGCTGTAAAAAATTGTTTCCCAGATTTCTGCTTTCCTTCTAATCTTTGTTGCATTGGTTTTGTTTGTTTGTTTGTTTTTTAATTTAATGTAATCAAAATGATCCATTTTGCATTTCATAATGTTCTCTATCTCTTGTTTGGTCATAAATTCTTCCCCTCCCCATAGATCTGACAAGCAGCCTATTTCTTGCTCTCCTGACTTGCCTATGGTATCATCCCCTATGTCTAAATTTTGTACCCATTTTGACCTTATCTGAGTATAGGGTTGAGATGTTGGTCTATGCCTAGTTTCTGCCATACTATTTTCCAGTTTTCCTAGCAATTTATGTCAAATAATAAGTTCTTATCCCAGAAGCTGGAGTCTTTGGGTTTATCAAACAGCAGATTACTACAGTCTTTTACAACTGTGTCTTGTTTACCTAACCACTGATCCACCACTCTATTTCTTAGTTGGTACCAAATAGGTTTGATGATTGACACTTCATAATATGGTTTTATATTGGTATAGTTAGACCATCTTCCTTTGTTTTTTTTTCATTAATTCCTTTATGTTCTTAACCTTTTGTTCTTCCAGGTGAAATTTTTTGAATATTTTTTCTAGCTCTATAAAATAATTTTTGGTAGTTTGATTGGTATGGTACTGAATAAGTAAATTAGTTTAGGTAAAATTGTCATTTTATTATATTAGCTCAGCCTACCTATGAGCAACTGATATTTTTTCCAATTGTTTAGATCTGACTTTATGTGTGTGAGAAGTGTTTGTCTTGGTAGGTAGATTCCTAAATATTTTATATTGGGATTCTGCTACAGCCTTTTACCCTTATTCTCTGTGTATCTCTGCTTCAAATGTGTTTCTTGTAGACAACATAGTGTAGTATTCTGGTTTTTAAATTATTTTGCTTTCTGCTTCCATCTTATGGGAGAGCTCATCCCATTCACATTCACAGTTATGATTACTAACTGTATATTTCCCTCCGTTCTATTTTCCTCCCTTTGTGCTTTTCTTTCTCTTTTCACCCTGTCCCTCCTCACCAGAGTTTTGCTTCTGACCTTCCTCAATCTGTCCACCCTTCAATCAGTGATACTTTTCTTTCCCCTTTCACCTCCTACTTCTGCCCTCCCTTCTGTCAGACCCCCTTACCGATCTTTCCCCTCCCACTTCCTATAGGGTAAGATAAACTTCTATACCCCACTGTGTTGGTAAGCAAAATGGGCTCTTAGCACTTAGTTCAATCAAGTGCTCTTGAAGAGTCTGGCCTTTGTTTCCTTGATTGGATTTGGGTGTCCTCGGTGCCTCCTTGCCTCAGGGGAGGGCTGAGTTTACACATGAGTTTGAGTGACATGTCTGGGACAGCAGAGGCTTTTAGACTATGTGGGTTTAAGTCGCCTCTTTGTGACAATTCTAGGTCACCTGGGTGAGTCGCATGTGTGACTCACCCCTGACCCTGAAAAAGATATAAAACCAGGGGTTGGCTTTCTATTCTTTGGAGCTCTTACCCACAGCAGTAGTGGCGTGAGTGACTCTGGGCCAGCCCTTGTTATGAGCTCCCAGGCTGAACCTAGATGTTGGTGACTATGAATCTATATTTGGTCTGTCTGTCAAAGTTTGTAATTTGTTTGTGTTTGTTCTGAAGTTCAGGGTGCTGGCTTTTTCCGCTGAACTAAGTGAATTGTATTTGTATGCTGAATTAAAGCAAACTTGTCAACCCCTTAACTTCGCTTTCCTTACTAAAGCAGATCAAAGGAATCTGTGCATTTGCGGCGTGCTGGTAGCATTCCTGTTGTTGAGCTTGTGTTGGTCTTTTACCCCCACAACAGCTGCTAGCCAGATTGTTGAAACACCCACTAAGTGTGTATGTCATTCCCTCTTTGAGCCAAATCTGATATGAATAAGGTTCAAACAATGCTCACCCCTCCCTTCTTTCCCTCTACTGTAACAGGTCTTTTGCACCTCATCATGTGATGTAATTTACCCTATTTTGCCTCTCCCTTTCCTCTTCTTACAGTGGAATCCTTTTTTCACCACTTAATTTTTTTAAATATCATCACATCAAAGTCAACTTATACCCATACCTTCTGTCTATATATGCTCCTTCTAACTGCCCTAATAAAGACACAGTTCTCAAGAGTTAAAATCAGCATCTTCCCATGCAGGGAAAACAGTTTAAACCTTATTGAATAGCGTGTTTTCTTTCTTGTTTACCTTTTTATGCTTCTCTTGAGTCTTGTATTTGAAGATCGAGTTTTCTGTTCAGCTCTGGCTTTTTCATCAGGAAAGTTTGAAAGTCCCCCATTTCATTAAGGATCAATCTTTTCCCCTGAAAAGATTATGCTCGATTTTGCTAGGTAGTTTCTTCTTGGTTGCAATCCAAGTTTCTTTGCTTTCAGAAATATCATATTTCCAGCCCTCTGATCCTTTGATGTAGAAGCTGCAAAGTCCTGTGCAATTTTGACTGTGACTCCTTGATATTTGAATTACTTCTTTCTGGCTGCTTGCTGTATTTTTCCTTGACCTGATAATTCTGGAATTTGGCTACAATATTCCTTGGAGTTTTCATTTGGGGGTCTCTTTCAGGAGGTGATTGGTGGATTCTCTCAAAGACTATTTTACCCTCTGGTTCTAGGATACCAGAGCAATTTCCTTGATAATTTCTTGAAAGATGCTGTTCAAGCTCTCTTTTTGATTATGGCCTTCAGATAGTCCAGTGATTCTTAAATTATCCTTCCTTGATCTATTTTCCAAATCAGGTTGTTTTGTTTTTTTTCCAATAGGGTTATTTTGCATTTTCTTCTATTGTTTGTTTTTTTTATTCCTTTGATTTGTTTCATTGAGTCTTCATGTCTTATAGAGTCATGAGCTTCCACTTACCCAATTCTAATTTTTAAGGAATTTTTCTTTCAGTTAGCTTTTATACCTCTTTTTCTATTTGGCCAATTCTACTTTTAAATGAGTTGTTTTCTCTGGTGATTTTTTTCCCCCATTTGGCCAATTTTATTTTTGAAGGAGTTGTTTTCTTCAGGCAATTTTTGTCCTTTTTCTAAGCTGTTGACTCTTTTTTCATAATTCTCCTGCATAACTCTCTTTTCTTTTCCCAATTTTTTTCCTCTACCTCTCTTATTTGATTTTTAAGATCTTTTTTGAGTTCTTCCAAGAGAACTTTTTGGGCTTTAGACCAATTCCTATTCCCCTTTGAGGCTTCACATGTACACCCTTTGACATTTTTGTGATCTTTGCTGTCACCATAGTAGTCTTCTACGGTCATGGCTCTTTTCTGTTTTTTGCTCATTTTCAGCCTATTTTGTGACTCTTAAAGTTAAGCTCTGTTCCTGGGACAGAGGGGGCGCTACTGCAAGCTTTTTATGTTGGGGGCCAGTGGCCTGGTCACCAGCTTTCCATGTCAGGGCCTCAGGTATTTGCAGCTCACCTACTGTGCTGGGGGTGGCCTGGCCTCATGTTGTCTCAAGGTTCCAGGGCTCACAATTTGCCTTCTGTTCTGGGGCTGGAGGTCTCACTGCGGGCCTGCTGAGCCAGGACCAAGGGGCCTCAGTTGCTCATCTATATGGTAGCTAAGCAGCACTCCTTTTTACCCAAGTGAGACAGACCTTTCCTGAAGTCCTTCTAAAGGATCTTAAGCTGAAAAAAAAATATTGTTTCACTGTATTTTTTTGTGGGTTCAGTCACTCCAGAATCCATTTAGTGGCTTGATTAAATATTGTTTCAAAGGGAAACTGGGGAGACCCCAGGCAACTTCCTGGCTTCTCTCCACCATCTTGCCACCATTCTATTTCTTAGCTAGTACCAGATTGTTTTGATGACTACTTCTTGGTAACATAATTTGAAATTTGATATTTCTAGACTGCCTTCCTTCACATTTTTTCACTGATTCCCTTATATTCCTGACCTTTTATTTTTTCAGATAAATTTTATTATTTTTTCTAGCTATATAAAATAATTCTTTGATAATTTGATTGGTATAGCACTGAATAAATAAATTTAGTTAGAATTGTCATTTTTGTTATATTGGCTGGGCCTGTAAATGAGCAATCAATATTTCTCCCGTTGTTAAGATTTATCTTTATTTGTGTGAAAATTGCTTTGTGATTGTGTTCATATAGTCTCTGGATTTATCTAGGCAGGAAGACTCCCAAGTAGTTTATATTGTCTGCAGTTACTTTAAATAGAATTTCTCTTTTTATCTCTCTTTGTGGAATTTTTATCTCTTTAAATGGAATTTCTCTTTTTATCTGCTGCGGGTTTTATTGTATATAGGAATGCTGATGATTTATATGGGTTTATTTTACATCCTGCAAACTTCTCCAAAATTGTTAATTTTTTCAGCTAGATTTTATTAGTTGCTACTCTAAATATAACATCATATGTATCATCTGCACAGAGTGATAATTTTGTTTTTTCATTGCTTTTTTTTATTCTTTCAATTTCTTTTGCTCATCTTAATGACTAAAGCTAGGATTTCTAATACAATATTGAATATTAGTGGTGATAACAGACATCCCTACTTCACCTTTGATAACATTGTGAAGGCTTCTAGCTTATCATCATTACAGATAATGCTTTCTCTAACTTTTAGATAGATATCATTTATCATTTTAAGAAAGGGTTCAATCAAAATGCTTGCCATCTTGGGGTGGGAAGAGGGGAGAGATGGGGAGAAAATTTGGAATTCAAAATCTTGTGGAAATGAATGTTGAAACTAAAAATAAAAAATGTATTAATTTTAAAAAAAGAAAGGGTTCATTTATTCCTATACTTTCTAGTGCTTTTAATAGGAACAAGTGTTGTATTTTTTCAAAGTCAAAAAATAGTATCTCAGCATCTATTGAGATAATCATATTATTTTTTGTTGATTTTAGTACTGATACAGTTAATTATGCTGATAGTTTTCATAATAATGAACTAGTCCTCTATTGCTGGTATAAATTCATCCTGTTCATAGTATACGATCTTTGTGATATATTGCTGTAATTTCCTTACTAACATTTTATTTAAAATTTTTGTATCAATATTCATAAAAGAAATTGGTCTATAGTTTTCGCCTGAATGACCAGGGAGATTGGTTCTTGAGTTGTCCCCTTCCCCTAGGTTAACACCCAATAGGGCATGGCTCTGGAGTCAACACCTCCCCTCAGCCAGCCCCATGACTCATCACACAGGAAGTTCTCTGCTTCCAGGCATGCCCTGGGCTTCCTGCCCTGGAAGAGAAGCCCCAGCACCCGGCAAGGCTCAATGAGGTAAGCTGAGTCATTCAAAGAAAACAAGGCCATTCTGGTCACACTTCATAAAACCAAATCCTAGTTTTATTTATTAGTTGAATGGCTTTTTTACTTTCAGTTTTATTAATCTTTCCTTTGAATTGCAGGATTTCCATTTTGGAGTTATCATATTTTTAATTTGTTCTCTTTCCAGTCTTTTTAGTTGCATGCTCCATTCATTGATCTGTTTTTCTTTTATTAATGCAAGCATTCAGAAATATAAATTTTCCCCAAAATACTGCTTTGGCTTCATCCTGCAAAATTTGGAATGTTATCTTGGTGTTGTTATTGTCTTTAATGAAATTATTTATTTTTTCCCTATGGTTTATTCTTTGACCTATTTATCCTTTTTGTATCTATGGTTTCATAGCCCTTTATTGAATGGCATTTTATTGCATTATGGTCTAAAATATTTCTTCTTTCCTCCATTCGGTTGTGAGGTTTTTAATGCCCTAATACATAGTGAGTTTTGTGAAGGTGCCAGCTCAGAAAAAAGCATATTTTCTTTTATTCCCATTAGGTTTTCTTCGGAGGTCTCTTATATCTAAATTTATGAAGACTATTTTCATCTCCTCAACTTCTTTTTTATTTGTTTTATGGTTAGATTTATCCACCTCTGAGTGGGGAAGTTTGAGGTACTCCAATAATGTAGTATTGCTATCTATTTCCTCCTGTAACCTATTTAACTTTTCCTTTTAGAATTTTAATTCTTTTCTGTTTGGTGCATGTATGTTTAATACAGGTATCATTTCATTGTCTATGGTACATTTTTAACAAAATGTAGTTTCCCTGATTATGTCTTTTCATTAGGTCTATTTTTGCTTTTGCTTTGTCTGAAAACATGAATGCTACCCCTGTCTTTTTAATTTCAACTGAAACATAATAGATTCTGCATCAGCCTTTTATTTTAACTCTCTGTGTGTCTTTCTGTTTCAAGTGTTTTTCTTGTAACCAATATATTGTTAGATTTTGTTTTCTAATCCATTCTGCTATATGTTCCCATTTTGTGGAATCCCTTTCAGATTTAGAATTATTATTACTAACTGTATATTTTCCTCTATGTTACTTATGTTTTTCCTTCTCTTTTATTACCTTGTCCCTCCTCAAAGTCTGTTTCAAATCTTACTATTGTGTTTTTTAATCTGCCCTTCCTTTTGTCACCCCCCCATCCCTTTCCCCTCCTACTTCCCTATTCAGTAAGATAGATTACTCTACCCAATTAAATGTGTATTCTGTCTTTGTGTCTTCTGTCTTTGAACCAATTCATATGGAATTAAGGTCCACACATTCTCTGCCCCCCATTTTCTTCTTTACTGTAAAAATTCTTCCTTGCATATCTCTTTTATGTGAGACAATTTCCCCTAATCTTACTCTCCTTTCCTCCTTCTGCCAGTGCAACCCTCTTTCTCATGAATTCATTTTTTTTACATAATGCCATCTCATCTGTAAAATGGCAATCATAATATCCCTTTTCTCCTTGCCTTGCTGTGAGCATCAAATGAGTTAATATCTGTAAAGCACTTTGCAAATCTCAAAGCAGTAATAAATGCTGTCTGTTATCATGTATATATTGTGCCATGCATTTTATATGTGTGTTTTGTACATATACCAATATGTAATATATGTATTATATAATAATATAATTTTATATATAATGATATATATTTATTTGACATGTATAGAGTGTACATGTCATATATAGTGTATGTGTGTTTATATATGCATATATATACTAGTGTATGTTTTTATTCATTTGTTTATACTTACATTGTTTCCTTTGATAGAATGTAAGCTTAAAAGTAAGTATTGTTTTTTCTTCCTTCCTTCCTTCTTTCCTTCCTTCCTTCTTCTCTTCCTTTTTTTCTTCCTTCCTTCTTTTCTTTTTTTCTGTCTTTCATTTGTCTTTGTATTCCCAGCACCTAGTATCATGCCTGGAACACAGTTGGCACTTAATAAATTCTTGCTGGATAAATGAATTAATGAACTATTTACTAACATGGTTGGTCCACTTTCTTTACCAATCACCCATTGTCTGGATGGTATTCTTTGCACTATCATTGATAATAAGAAGTAGCCTACTTCAACCCACCACATACTTCTTCATTGGTCTTTTGAAATGGTAATGATATGACCAGTATGATATTCCATGATTCATATCAAATAGCATCGCCAGGAAAATAATGGTGTTGAAAATATAATCTTTTGCATCAATGAACAGCTTGAGATTGAGTGTTAAATGTGTGGTGCAGAACTCCCAAATTCACCCCAACCTACTCTCTTTTTCTGATTCAATTCTGAATCCAGTACACTAACCATGTGCAGTGACTACGCAAAATGGATGTGCTCATGGACAAACTTGATGGCCTTCCAATTAAACTGCATATGATAGTCTGATTGAACAAGAAGAATTCTTCGTCTCTTTGTATTCCTCTGCATTCTATAAGGCTATTTCTCATTCTTCAAACCATTCAGCAATTCTAGCTTTCTCTACCACTCCCCACTAGTTAATGTTAAGGCTTTACCTACCCCAGAAATCTATTTTTTCCATGTGACTTTTCAAGTGAGCCTGTATTCCTGGAAGGATTTTGAAAGTGCTTCCAAATAGATGCATTTCTCTTAACCAAGGATACAGGGAACAACAGGAGAAAGAAAAACTCAGAGTAATAAATTTTTGAGTGTCAAGAAAAAGCTTCTCTGGAAGAAACAGTACAGTTTACAATCACTTTAATGACAATAAAAAGGGGCCTCAGGAGGATGGAAATACAACACTCATAATGTCAGCTCAGCTGCTTCTGGCTCCATGCATGAAATAAGTATTTGGCTATATGCATTATTACTGATAACATCATTCATTCAGAACTATTCTTCCTAGGTCCAAAAGTTTACAATCTAATATCATTGACTTGACTGTGCCTTTTAGAGGAAATGGGTACAATATGACCACTGAGGTGAACCATGTACTTAAATGGAAATAATACATTAGCTGTACCCATTTGCACATCAGTTCTCAGCTTCCCAGTCCCAGATTGCTCAAGGGGAATATTTAGTATCTTTGTACTCCCCCGAGGTGAATGATCAGGACTATTATTACTACAACATTCCAGAAGATTTTAATTATCTTAGGCACTGCAGCTGGTTGCTTGAAAAGAACCTCTGAGGATCACTGGGAAACTCACCTACACAGAGAAGCAGAAAGCTCATAAAACCTCAGTGACAATAGGACTTGTACATTGCAATAGCGTGATACATCAATGCTTGTATGTACATTTGTTTAGAAATTTTCCGCTTTTATAGGTCTGTTTCCCAAGATGATCAGGGAAAAAGGAAAAGAACCTATATGTTCTAAAATGTTTATAATAGCTTTCTTGGTGGTGGCAAAGAAGTGGAAATTGCAGGGATGCCTGTCAACTGGGGAATGGTTGAACAAGTTGTGTTATATGATTGTGATGGAATACTACTGTTAAAAGAAATGATGATGAGCTTGGAAAAAACATGGATAGACTTTCATGCAATAATGAAGAGTGAAATGAGCAGAACCAAGAGAATGTTGTGTACAGTAACAATATTGTTTTAAAAACAACTTTGAGTGAATAAATCATTTTTGATTATTATAAATACCCAAATTAACTACGAAGGACATATGAAGGAAGATATCCCCATTCAGAGAAAGAAGTGATAAATAGAAGTTTGTATAGAATGATTTTACATGTACATATATGTGTGTGTGTGGATACACATATACTCATATACATACATTTATACACATATTTAAGCATAAACATATATACGTACACACATGTATATATGTATGTATATGTATATGGGTGTGTACATTTTAAATGTGTGTACATTTTTGTTTATATGAATATACATGTGCACATACACATATTTGTGCCTAATAACAGCTTTATTATATATTTAAAAAGAATAGCAAGTTGCACATAATAGATTTGCAGTTTCATGTGCAATCATCTTTTTTTCTATTCTACTATGTTCTGGAAATGCTTTCTTTATTCTTTAAGTTCAAAATAAAATAAATATATATTTTTAAAAACAGAAAATTCCCCCCTCCCCCTACCATTTAAACTTCTTATTTAGGGAAGAATCCATAGTGCCAACTTCTGTATGAAGCCTTTCTTTATCCTCTCAAATGCCAGTACATTCCATCAAGCATACACACACTCACACACACACACACACACACACACACACACACACTTTATATATTTTATATATACTTATATACATGCAGAGTCTCTCCCTGGATAGAATGTAGGCTACATAAAGACTGGTTCAGTTTCATTTTCTTTGTTTTTGTATTCCTTACCTCCTTTGTATTCCCAGAGAAGGCACAACAACAAATATAGGACTGGCTTTGGAGTGATCAGAAGCACTGTGGAAAAGCTACTATCTTCTTCTAAAAATTTTACACTCGTAAGTTTAGAGTTTGATGGGAACTTATAGTCCCACGTAGTCCAACTCTCCCATAGTGTAGATGAAAAAAAATAGGTTCCAGGGTAGAGCTCTCCCTCCAAATACCTCAAAATACCTGTAAAAATTACTCTAAAGAAATTCTAGAGCACAAAATGCTCTAGATCGAGACAAAATGACAGAGTGAATCAGATTTCTAGCCCAAGACAATCCGGAAAGCTGACAGGAAGGCTCTATTGCACCAGGCTTGGTGCAGAGTGCAACCCAATCTGCAAAGACAACTTCAAAGATCTCTCACCTGGGTAAGAGGGGATCATGGTCCAGCCACAGCAGCCATAGCTCCAGGGTTGCAGCTTCTTCTGGAGCTCTCCGCCTAGAGATGGTAATCAAATACTGATCTGGGTCCAGTCTGGTTGACAGTACTGGGGCCAGGAGTAGTGCTGGTCTGGTGGAGCTTGTGGAGGTTGTGGAAAGGGAATTCTCCTTGCAGTTCCTCACAGAAAGGAGTGCTTGTGGTTGCTCACAGATGAGAGCGCAGGCCAAGAGAGAAGTGGACACCTCTCCTTTGATCATACCTGAACTGAAAATTTAGAGATCCCTAGAGATATCTCTGAGGACAGCTGCACAAAACCCCTGAAGTTTGGGGCAGTACACCCTACATTTAACAAAGACTTCAGGAGTCAAGTACTGACTGGGAAAATGAGTGAATGGGGGGGGTGGGGAAATAAGACTATAGAAGGTTTTTTCTTGGTGAAAAGGTATTTTCTTATGTCCTTAGTGATGAGGAAGATCAAGGCATGCATCCAAAGGAAGACAACAAGGTCAAGGTTCCTACATCCAAAGCCTCAAAGAAAAAAATTAAATGGTCTCAGACCATGGAAGAGCTCAAAAAAGATTTTGAAAATGAAGTAAGAGAAGTAGAGGAAAAATTGAGAAGAAAGATGAGAGTAATGCAAGAAAATAATGAAAAATCAGTCAACAGCTTGCTAAAGGAGACCCCAAAAAAATGCTGAAGAAAATAACACCTTTAAAAATAGAATAACCCAGGGCAGCTAGGTGGCACAGTGAGTACAGCACTGACTCTGGAGTCAGGAGGACCTGAGTCCAAATCCAGCCTCAGGCACTTAATACACTTAGTAGCTGTGCGACCTTGGTCAAGTCACTTAACCCCAATTGCCCTGCCTTCTGCCCTCCAACAACAACAACAACAAAACAAACAAAAATAGAATAACCTAAATGGCAGAAGAGATCCAAAAAGCCAACGAGGAGAAGAATGCCTTAAGAAGCAGAATTGGCCAAATGGAAAAGGACGTCCAAAAACTCACTGAAGAAAATAATTCCTTAAAAATTAGAATGGAGCAAATGGAAGCTAATGACTTTATAAGAAATCAAGAAATTATAAAACAAAACCAAAAGAATGAAAAAATAGAAGACAATGTGAAATATCTCACTGGAAAAACCAGTGACCTGGAAAATAGATCCTGGAGAGATAATTTTAAAATTATTGGACAACTTGAAAACCATGATCAAAAAAAGAGCCTAGACATCATTTTCTTGAAATTATCTAGGAAAACTGCTCTGATATTCTAAAACCAGAGGGTAAAATAAGAATCTCCCAATCACCTCCTCAAAGAGATCACAAAAGGAAAACTCCTAGGAATATTGTAGCCAAATTCCAGAGTTCCCAGGTCAAGGAGAAAATATTATAAGCAGCCAGAAAGAAACAATTCAAGTATTGTGGAAACATAATTAGGATAACACAAGACCTAGCAGTTTCTATACTAAGGGATGGAAGGAATTGGAATATGATATTCCGGAGGTCAAAGGAGCTAGGATTAAAACCAATAATTACCTACCCAGCAAAACTGAGTATAATATTTCAGGGGG
Organism: Trichosurus vulpecula; assembly: GCF_011100635.1. Lineage (NCBI taxonomy): Eukaryota > Metazoa > Chordata > Mammalia > Diprotodontia > Phalangeridae > Trichosurus > Trichosurus vulpecula. The sequence goes on from NC_050576.1 coordinate 397,102,868, forward strand.
GAAAATGGAATTTCAATGAAATAGACGGCTTCTGAGCATTCTTATTGAAAAGACCAGAGTTGAATAGAAAATTTGACTTTCAAATACAAGAATGAAGAGAAACATGAAAAGATAAACAGGAAATAGAAGCTATAATGGACTTACTAAAGTTGAACTGTTTACATTCATACATAGAAAGATGATATTTGTAACTCAAGAGACTTTTCTCAGTATTAGGATAGTTAGAGATAGAGATAGTTAGGATATGTTGTATTGGTAATTAAGGTGGAACTTTTTTTTTACTGTTTTCCCTTTTAGAGCACTGAAGTAATCAAGTGCCTTTGATGAGTCTGGCCTTTGTTTCTTTGATTAAATCTGGGGATCTTTGATGACCTGCTTAAGGAACAAGAAAGCCTAGTTAGCATAGGTTTGGGTCGCATGGTTGTGATGCGTGGAGAAGCATAATATGGTTTTGAGTCACATAGTTGTGATGCCATTTGGCCCTGAACAGGGTATATAAACTCGGAGGTTGGTATTTTGTTTGAGGCTCTCACTAACTGGAAGAGTGTCCTGTGATTTGACCAGAAGACACTCTGTGTAGCCACTGGAGCCTCCCAGCTTTGAAAACTCAGACGTTGGTGCCTCTCTCTCTGGTAACTATTGTGATTTAGTCAGACAGATAAGAGACCTGTCTGTTGATCTCTGTGTGTGTTATTTGCTCTGTTTACATAACGTATGCTTGTAATTTCTGTTTGTATTTTCTTGAAGTTCAGGGTGCTGGCTTTTCCTCTTGAACTAATTGAATGATATATGTATGTTTAATTAAAGTGAGATTGTTAACCCCTTAAAGTTGCTTTCCTTAGAAAAGCAGATCCAAGGACCTGTGCTAGCAGCCCTTCTGTGTGTGCTTGTTGTTGGTCTTTCACCCCCACAACAGCTGCTAGTAACATTGTGTGTATATGTATATATATATATGTATATATATATATATACACACACACATATATATGTGTATATATATGTATGTGTGTGTGTATTTTGTGTGTATGTGTATATATTTGTGTCTGTATATGTGTGTATGTGTGTACACATACGTGTATGTGTATGTGTGTATGTCTGTGTGTGTGTGTGTGTGTGTGTGTGTGTGTGTGTGTGTGTAGACAGAGGGTACAGGGTGAGCTAAATATGAAGGGTTGATATCTAAAAAAATAAAATGTGTTGAGAGGAATGTACTGGGAGAAAGAGAAAGGGAGAAGTAGAATGTAGTAAATCATCTCACATAAAAGAGGCAAGAAAGAGCTTTTACAAGGGAGGGGAAGAGGGGAGAGGTGAGAGGGAATGAGTGAGCCTTACTCTCATCAGATTTGGATTAAGGAGGCAATAACAGACACACTCAGTTGGGTATGGAAATGTATCTTAACCTGCAGGAAAGCAGGGGGGAAGTGGATAAGAGAGAGGAGATAATAGAAGGCATGGAAGATTGGAAAAAGGGCAATCAGAAGCAAACACATTTGTGGAGGGACAGTTCAAAGGAGAGAATATAATAAATGGAGGTCAGGACAGGATAGAGGGTAATATAGTTGCTGTTTTACAACATGACTGTACTTGCGTAACTACATGTATAACCTATATTGAATTGCTTGGTTTCTCATGGAGAGTGGGCGGGGAGAGAGGAAGGGAGAGAATGTGGAACTCAAGGCTTTAAAAATGAATGTTAAAAATGTTTTTTACATGCAACTGGGAAATAAGATATACTGGCAATAGGGTAGAGAAATCTATCTTGCTCTACAGGAAAATAGAAGAGAAGGGGATAAGAGAATGGGTGGGGGGTAATAGAAGAGAGGGCAGATTGGAGGAAGTGGTAATCAGAATGCACACTGTCCTGGGGTGGGGTGGGGGAGAGATGGGGAGAAAGTTTGGAATTCAGAATCTTGTGGGAGTGAATGTTGAAAACTGAAAATAAATAAATCCATAAAAAGAAAAGAAAATATCCTCCCACCCCACCCCATCCCTGCACCAAAAAAAGAAAAGGAAAAAGAAAAAACCGAGGCCCCAAGAAGTTAAGTAATTTGTCCAAAGTCACACAGGTAGTAAGAAGCAGAATCAGGATCTGATCACTGGTCCTTTAACACCAAATCCAGAAATCTCTCCTTCATATGAAACTGTCTCCTAATTACTCTTTTCCTTTAGAGAACAATTCAATGAGATGCATGGATTTAAAACTCAACTCTTGAGAGACATGCCCATTAAGGTAATTGTAAATTAGATTCACACTAGTACTGATAAAAACTCAAATTTAACCACTAATCCCTCAAATCTGAGATGCCCATCCGATGGATCACTTTCCTAGTTGTTTCCCCTGTTTCTTCCTACATAGACAGTCATTCATAGAGCTATTTGCTAACTGCTAGAGCACCAGATGCTACTTAATAGCTTGTAAGACACTGCCACCTTTAAAACTTCTAATGTGGAAGGTATCTTTAATTGGTAACTTATGCATCCACCTGTTGTCGTTGAAATGTTTGGAAAGTGGGGCAAACTGCATCTGGATAAGTCCATCAATAAGCATTTATTATGCACCAGATGCTGTGCCAGACTCTGAGAATATAACAACAAAAGTAACATAATCTCAGTCCTTAAAGAATTTATATTCTTCAGGGGAAACAACTTGTACAAATATCAGTAGATGCAAATTTGGGAAGTCTTGGGATTGGGATGCTCCTTTTGTAACCAACTGGCTTTATATAAGGGCAGGGCGAGGGGTATTCTATATCTTGTGCTCCCTCATACCAATAGTAAAAGATTTCTGGTAATAAACTTGTGATTGTTTCAAACCTTGTCTCCTGAGGCCTTTGGATCTGCTCAACCCTTTAACTACAAAATCTAACTAAAACATTTAAAATTATACTTTATCCCAGAATCAAATTTTGTTATGAATCCACTCCTATATGAAATGCCTAGTGTAAAGTTATAAAGTAAACCTCTGGAGCTGAACCACAGAGACTTGTGGTGGTATACCACCATCCTGGGGAAATTATCATAGAATTAGGACTGAAAAGGACCTCCAAGGTTATCAAGTCTAACCAGTTCTTTTTCCTGATAGGGAAACTGAGATTCCAAAATGTTAAGTTATTTGCCCAGAGTGACACAGCTAATGTCTCAGGTGGGATTTAAACTCAACTCTTCATGCCTCCAAGTTCAGCACTCTATCCACTATGCCATGGTGCCTCTTGGCTTTTTATTATTATGTATATGTTGTGCTATATGTGTAGATGATAGATAATTATGTAAACATGACCTGCAGGTTAGCTGCCCCAATAAATGGGTATATGCAGAGCCATGATGGTGGAGTAAAAGCAGGGACTCCCTTAAGCTCTCCTCTAAATCCTTCCAAATACCTTTAAAACTGACTAAACAAATTCTAGAGCAGCAGAACCCACAAAAAGGCAGAGTGAAACAAATTTCCACCCCAAGACAACCTGGATGATCGATGGGAAAGGTCTGTTACACTGGGCTGGGAGAGGAATGCAACAAAATTAAAAAAAAACTAATGTTAAAAATTGTTTTTACATGCAACTGGGAAAAAAAATACACTGGTAATGGGGTATAGAAATCTAGCTTACCCTATAGGAAGATAGAAGGGGAAAGGGAAAAGAGAAGGGGAAGGTGACAGAAGGGAGGGCAGATTGGAAGAAGGGGTAATCAGACTGCTTGCCATCATGGGGCTCCCCATCCCATTGAGTGGAGAGATGGGGAGAAAATTTGAACTCAAACTCTTGTGTAAGTGAATGTTGAAAACTAAAATAAATAAATAAATTGAAATGGGTGTGGCGGTGAGAAGAAAACTCATCTTACTCTACTCCATCTAGTCAACCCCAGACCTCACTTCGTATCACAATAAGACATCCACCAGGACACCAGGGTCTACCCAGTTCTGAAATCTCACCAATATGCCATGACCCCCTGGCATACATTCAGGCTCTTCCCCTCTTTTTAGTTGCTGCACAGAACATGACAATAACTTTTTTAAAGATTGAAATTCCTTGGACTGACTTGAGCAAAGAAGAGGATGGGCTGAAACATTTTTCCAGCCCAAGACACTTAGCAGGTCAGCAGTAGAGGTCTGTGACAGCCTGAGTGGTGCTTAGCACAGAGCACAGTGTACACAGTATCAACACCAGCAGCAGCAGTCATTGTAGGCAGTTATAACAGCGGCAGAAGCAGCACATTCAGAAACTCTCAGATCTCAGATGGTAAGGGGTCAGGCAAATGGTTGGAAAGAAATTACAATAGACCCTTGCTAGCATGGGGTTCCAGACACTGCTGTATGCAGTTCCAGGGTGAAGAGGAGTACTAGCACTTGTGGGCACATGGGAGGTGGGTCTCTAGTCACAAATCTAGGGTCAAGAAGAGTGCTTGTGGTTACTCACAAGGAAGCAGGGGCCCTGGACCCAGTTCCAAGGCACGGAGAAGTGCTAGTGCTTGTGTCTGCAGGGGAGTAAGGTCTCTTTCAGGGTAAAGACCAGAGCACAGGACAAGAGAGCAGTGACTATATGTCTCCTTGGGTCATACCATCTTGAAAGCACTGAAAACTTACACAGCCCCAGAACTATCTCTGAAAACAGGACAATGAAAAACCTTAAGCTTGGGACAGTACCCTTGTCCACCCTGGGAACAATGCTCAACTTTAACATAGTATAAAAAGTCAAGAAACAGGTTAGAAAAATGAGCAAACAACAAAAAGAATATGACCATAAAAAGCTACTGTGGTGACAAACAACGTCAAAACAGCTACAAGCAAACGCTCAAAGTAAAAGGTCAACTTTGTGTCTACAAGGCCAACCCAAATTCCTAGAAGAGCTGAAGAAGGATTTTACAAATTAAACAGGAGAGATAGAGGAAAAAATTAAGAAAAGAAATGAGTGATGCAATAAAAATTACAAAAAGAGAGTCAAAACTTTGATTAAAGAGGCAGCAATCCACAAAAGAGAAGAATTCCTTAAAAAGAATAATTGGCCACACAGAAAAAGAGGTACAAAAGCTCACTGAAGAAAATAAGTCCTTAAAAATTAGAATTGGGTGAATGGAAGCTAATGACTCTGAGAATCAAGAAGCAAAATATCAAAGTTAAAAGAATGAAAACTAGAAAAACATGTAAAATATTTCATGGAAGTTTATTATGCATTAGTTGAAGTAAAAAGAAAAAGCAGGGGTAGCAAGTATAATTTCAATCAAAATAAAATAAACCAAATTAAAATAAATAAGCTGGGGAACTATATTTTGCTTAAAAAGTTACTATAGACAATAGAGGCGGGTAGATGGCTCAGCAAACAAAGTGGTTGGCCTGGAGTCAGGAAGATCTGAGTTCAAATACTACCTCAGACACTTACTAAATATGTGACCTTTAACCTTGGTTTGCCTTAATATACTAGAGAAGGAAGTGGGAAACCACTCTAGCATCATTATCAAGAATATTTCATGGACAGTGTTGGCATGCGATCACAAAGAGTCAGATATGACTGAATAACTGAACAATAATCATGATGGAAAATGAAGTAATATCAGTACTAAACATATATGCACCAAATAACATGACATCCAAATTCTTAAAGGAAAAGGTAAAATAAGTTATAACAAGAAATAGACATTAAAACTATACTAGTGGGGGAGATAAATTTTCCCTTCTCAGAACTAGAAAACTCTAACCATAGTACAAATAACAAAGAAATTAAGGAGATGAAAAGAATTTTAGAAAACTTACATATGATAACCCTGGAGAAAACTGAATGGATATAGTAAGGAATATACCTTTTCTCAGTTGAACATGGCTCCTTCACAAAAATTGACCATGCATTATGTCATTAAAAACATCACAATCAAATGCAGAAAAGCAGAAATATTAAATGCACCCTTTTCAGGACATAACACAATAAAAATTACATTGCGTAAAGATCCATGAAAGTATTAATTGAAATTAGTGTGAAATGAAATAATCTAATCATAAAGAATGAGTGGGTCAAAGAAAAAATCATAGAAACAATAAATTTCATTCTTGAGAATGACAACAATAAGATTACCTATCAAAATTCATCAGATATAGCCAAAGCAGTGCTTAGGAGAAATTTTATATCTCTTAACACTTACATCAATAACATGAAGAGCAGATCAATGAATTGTGCATGCCACTTAAAAAAAAACTAGAAAAAGAAAAAAATTAAAAATCCCCAAACACCAATATTTAAATCCTAAAAATCAAAGGAGAGATTAATAAAATTGAAAGTAAAAAAATTGAACTAATAAATAAAATTAGGGCCTAGTTTTTTAAACAAAAAACTATTTTTAAACAAAAGCTATTTTGCCCAATTATTTGCCAATAAATCTGACAGTGTAAGTGAAATGGATAAATATCTACAAAAATATAAATTGCGCAAATTAACAGAAGAGAAAATAGAATACTCAAATAATCCCACTTTAGAAAAAGAAATTAAACAAGTGATCAATGAGCTCCCTAAGATGGATTCACAAGTGAATTCTACCAAACATTTAAAGAACTATCAATTCCCATACCATATGAATTTTTTGGAAAAAATAGCAAAGGAGTCCAATCAAACTCCATTTATGACACAAATATGGCGCTGATAACTTTAGACCAATTCCCTAGTGAATATTGATGCAAAAAATTTAAATAAAATACTAGCAAGGAGATTGCAGCAATATGTAATAAAAATCCAATTGCTATGATCATGTGGGATTTATACCAGTAAAGCAGGGCTGGTTTAATGTTGCAAAAACAAAATAATTGATCATATAAATAACAAAACCAACAAAAATCATATGATTATCTCAATAGATGCAGAAAAAATTTTGGATAAATTATGATATTCATTCTTTTTTTAAGATTTTCTTTTTTTTGTTATTACTACTTTTTAAATTTTATTTTAGATTCAAGGGCCAGAACACAATTACAGAATAGAGAAAAGGAACAAAACATATCATAAACTTAAATATGGAAACTTAAATACAAAGTATGAAAGAAAAAAGCATGTCATGTGTGTAGCGTAATGTAAGAGAGGATTCAAAATATATAACAACAGATTTTCATTTCAAGAAAGCCTATAAGATAAATAATACGTTTTGTGTTAAGAATTTCCACCTTTCTTTGCTTCCTTGTGAGTTTTCTTTTGTTCTCTGCTGTATACTTTTTTACTTTGTTCTTTTTTCCCTCTCCCCACCTCACCCTCGAAAGCTACCATAAAGTTTAGATATGTTTCTCTACAGCTACAGATATATACATACGCTTATACATATATACATACATATATAGACATATACTTTCCCAAATATACTCTACGCTGGATATTTGTTTTTATATTTGTACATATTTGTTGTTTCCTATCCCTCCTGATTCCTCTACTTTACTTCCACTGACTACCTTGCCTCCTATTACTTGCTTACCCCGCTCCAAGGATCCCTCCCCTATTTTCCCATTCCCATAAATCTAAACACCCATCTATACCCCCCTTTTACCTATTCTCTCATTCTCTCCTCTAAAAATCACTTACTTGTCCTCTCTCCCATCTCTATACCCCTAACATTTTATTTCTTCTGAATTTAGAAGACCTTTATACTCTTCTAAATATATATGTATTGTTCCCTATTAAACCCATTCCTGATGAAAGTAGGTTACCAGAACTACCAGCCTTCCTCCCTCATCTAATTACTCTGTATTCTTTCTTCCTATTGCACCTCATTTTTATAAAAGAGTTACTCTCTTTAGTAGTTTCTAAATAGTTTCACTTTTCAAATTCATATCACAGTCAGGTTTACCCCCTCTCTTTCTTGTAAGTTCACCAATTATTAATAAGAACCTTAGACATACATAAAGAGTCTGTCCTTATGAATACCTCATAGTCAGTCTTTGGTAGGTACCTTATGTTTCTCTTTGTTCTTCTCTTCATTCTTGTATGTCCAATCTTCTATTAAGTTCAGGATTTTTATTAAGAAAGTCTTGAAAGTCTGAGAGTTTATCAAATGTTCATTTATTTTCATTCAAGACAATACTTAAATCTGCAGGGTATAATATTTTTGGCCAGAGCCCCAGATATTTTCCTCTTCAGTATATTGTGTTCCAAGACCTGCAGTCCTTTAACAACTCTGCTGCTAGGTTTTGGGTAATTCTAATTGTGGCACCATCATATTTAAACTGTTTTAATCTTTATGCTTTTAATATTTTATCCTTGAGCTGGGGGTTTCTAAATTTGACTATGATATTCCTATAAGTTTTCCTCGTAGGATCTCTTTTAAGTGGTGTTTGAAGGATTTTTTCTGTTTCTATTCCCTGCTTTGCTCTAATGATTCAGGACAGTTTTCTTTAATTATTTCTTGTATTATTGTATCAAGATTCTTTTTTTGATGATAAATTTCAGATAACATTTTTATATTTTCTTTTCTTGATCTATTCTCCAAACCTGTTGTTTTTCTTATATTTCACTTTCTCTTGTATTTTTTCACTATTCATGTTTTGTTGAACTATTTCTTGATCTCTCATAATTTCACTGGCTTCACTTTACCCAGTTCTAATTTTCAAGGTGTCATTTTCTTCAAGATTCTGGATCTCCTTTTCTAATTGGTTAATTTTCCTTTGATAACCTTCTTGTTTTTCTTGGATTATTCTTTTTGTTTTTTAGTTTCTCCTCCATCTCTGTCATTTGATTTTTAAAGTCTTTTTTTAAGATCTTCTATAAATTCTTTTTGGACAGGTGACCATTTGATGTTACTCTTTGGGGGTTTCTTTACTTCAATATTGTCCTTTGAAGATGAACCCCAGTCATCTCTATTCCCATAATAAGTTTCTATGTTTGAATTCTTTCTCCTTTGCCTGTACTATTTTTGTGGTAATAATTTTATTTTTGTAATCATCTCTAGCCCTGGGGTATGGGAAATGGTGCCTCTTGCCACAGATCTTCAGTTCTCCCCGCTAGCCTGGAACCAAAGCCAAACCTCCAACCTCCTGTAACTGCCCTCAGTCAGGGGCTTTCTGTCCCACTGCTTCCACACACACTGGGGGTGTGCTGGTTCCTTCTTGCCCCCAATGCTCACAGCTGGGTCTGGTGTTCCTCATCAGCAGAGGTTCTCTCAATCTTCCTGGGCTCAAACACCCAACTCCCCTCACTATTCCAGGTGAAAAGCTCCTGTGGCTGGGACCAAGGCAATCTCTCTAACCAACTAACCCCAGGGCTTGCTGCTAGTTTTAAAATGGAACCTAGCTTGGAGTTGTTTACTCTTTGCAGATACCAAGCCTTGTCCTAGAATTTTTCCTCAGACCTTATCCAATTGTCCCAAGGAGATCCTGGTTGTGCCCCTATTCTTCTTTGTCTCCACCCACACTTTGTTCACCCTAAGGTGCTATTTTAACTTTTTTGTGGGGGAAAATCTTGAGAGCTTGGAATTTTCTGGCCTATTCTGCAATCTTCCCAGAATCCTCTCCAATACTCATTCCTTTAAAAAAAAAATAGAAAGATGGGGGGGCAGAGCCAAGATGGCAGCTGGAAAGCAGGGACTAGCAGCGAGCTCCCTGCTGAGTCCCTCCAAAAACCTATAAAAAATGGCTGTGAACCAATTCTAGAACTGCAGAACCCACAAAACAGCAGAGGGAAGCAGGGCTCCAGCCCAGGACAGCTTGGATGGTCTCTGGGTGAGGTCTATCCCACACGGAACTGGGAGCTGAGAGCTGGGAGTGGAGCAGAGCCCAGCGTGAGCTGCGAGGACCAACCAGACCAGAAGCCGGGGGGAGCAGGCCCTAGTGCCCTGAATCAGTGTGCTGTGGCAGTTTACCAGACTTCTCAACCCACAAACACCAAAGACAACAGAGAAGGTTAGTGGGAAAAGCTGCGGGAGTGGAAGGAGTTTGAGTTTCGGCCACCGCCCCCGGAGCAGCGGAGGTGGGGCAGCTACAGCTGCAGTTACTTCCGGCCCCAAACCCACCTGGTGGGAGGAATTAAGTGGCAGATCAGAGCAGGAGTGCACAGCCTGCTGAAGATCTAAGCCCAGTCCAGGTTGGGGGTTCTTGGGGAAGGAAGAGTGCTGATGTGGAAGAGCGGGCACATCCCCCCGAAACATGGAACATAGAACTCTTTAGTCTACAAGCAGTCATACCCCACTGAAAAACTCAAGGGTCAAGTTAGTTGGTTGGGAATATGGCCAGGCAGCGAAAACACACCCAGATTCAGTCTCAGACTTTGCATTCTTTCTTTGGTGACAAAGAAGACCAAAACATGCAGCCTAAAGAAGTCAACAAAGTGCAAGAGGCTACACCAAAAGCCTCCAAGAAAAACATGAACTTGTCCCAGACCATGGAAGAGCTCAAAAAGGATTTGGAAAAGCAAGTTAGAGAAATAGAGGAAAAATTGGGAAGAGAAATGAGAAGGATGCAAGAAAACTATGAAAAACAAGTCAATGACTTGCTAAGGGAGACCTAAAAAAAAATACTGAAAAATACACTGAAGAAAACAACACCTTAAAAACTAGACTAACTCAAATGGCAAAAGAGCTTCAAAAAGCCAATGAGGAGAAGAATTCCTTGAAAGGCAGAATTAGCCAAATGGAAAAGGAGGTCCAATGGACCGCTGAAGAAAATACTACCTTAAAAATTAGATTGGAGCAAGTGGAAGCCAGAGACTTTATGAGAAATCAAGATATTATAATACAGAACCAAAGGAATGAAAAAATGGAAGACAATGTGAAATATCTCCTTGGAAAAACCACTGACCTGGAAAATAGGTCCAGGAGAGATAATTTAAAAATTATTGGACTACCTGACAGCCATGATCAAAAAAAGAGCCTAGATATCATCTTTCACAAAATTATCAAAGAGAACTACCCTGATATTCTAGAGCCACAGGGCAAAATAGAAATTGAAAGAATCCATTGATCGCCTCCTCAAATAGATCCCAAAAAGAAATCTCCTAGGAATATTGTCGCCAAATTCCAGAGCTCCCAGATCAAGGAGAAAATACTGCAAGCAGCCAGAAAAAAACAATTTGAGTATTGTGGAAAACCAATCAGAATTACCCAAGATCTGGCAGCTTCTACATTATGAGATCGAAGGGCTTTGAATACGATATTCCGGAGGTCAATAGAGCTAGAATTAAAACCAAGAATCACCTGCCCAGCAAAACTGAGTATCATGCTCCAAGGCAAAATATGGATTTTCAATAAAATAGAGGACTTTCAAGCTTTCTCAGTGAAAAGACCAGAGCACACACAAGAATCAAGAGAAGCATGAAAAGGTAATCAAGAAAAAGAACAAGAAAAAGAAATTGCAAGGGACTTACTAAAGTTGAACTGCTTTGTTTAGATTCCTACATGGAAAGATGATGTGTGCAATTCATGAGACCTCACAATTAGGGTAGATGAAGGGAATGTGTATGTATGTATATGTATGTGTATATGTATATATATATATATATATATATATATATATATATATATATATAAAGAGAGAGAGAGGGGACACAGCGTGAGTTGAAGATGAAGGGAAGATATCTAAAAGTAATAAAATCAAATTAAGGGATGAGAGAGGAATATAATAAGAGAGGAGATAGGGAGAGATAGAATGGGATAAATTATCTCGCAAAAAAGTGGCAAGAAAAAGCAGTTCTGTAGGGAGAGAAGAGAAGGCAGGTGAAGGGGGAATGAGTGAATCTTGCTCTCATCAGATTTGGCCTGAGGAGGGAATACCATACATACTCAATTGGGTATCTTACCCCACAGGAAAGAAGAGGGAAGAAGATAAAAAAGGGGGGGATGATGGAGGGGAGGGCAGATGGGGGTGGAGGTAATCAAAAATAAACACTTTGGAAAGCGGACAGGGTCAAGGGAGAAAATTCAATAAAGCGGGATGGGTTGGGAAGGAGAAAAATATAGTTAGTCCTTCATGACATGAGTATTGTGGAGGGGTTATACATAATGATACGCATGTGGCCTATGTTGAATTACTTGACTTCTTAGGGAGGAGTGGGTGGGCAGGGAAGAGTGGAGAGAATTTGGAACTCAAAGTTTTAAAAACAGATGTTCAAAAACAAAAAAAAAGTTTTTGCATGCAGCTAGAAAATAAGATACAGAGGCAGTGGGGCATAGAAATTTATCTTGCCCTACAAGAAATGAAGGGAAAAGGGGGTGTGAGGGGAGTGGGGTGACAGAAGGGAGGGCTGACTGGGGAACAGGGCAACCAGAATATACACCATCTTGGAGTGGGGGGAGGGTAGAAATGGAGAGAAAATTTGTAATTCTAACTCTTGTGAAAATCAATGCTGAAAACTAAATATGTTAAATAAATAAATTTAATAAAATCTAAAAAAAAATAGAAAGCTGTAACTACAGTGTTGCTAGCAGCTGCTGTGGGACTAACAGCAAAAGCACACAGAAGGACTGCCAGCACATGTTCTTTGATGTTCTTTTCTAAAGAAAGCAACATTAAGGGCTTAACAATCTTACTTTAATTAAACATACATGTATCATTCATTTAGTTCAGGGGGAAAAGCCAGCACTCTGAACTTCAGAGATAATACAAACAGAAATTACAAGCATATCTTATATAAACTGAACAAATAACACAAACCAGTAGACAAGGCTTCAGGCTTCTAGCTATCTGTCCAACATCTGGGTTTTCAAAGTAGGGAGGGGGCTCCTTCGGCTATCCAGAGTCTCATCACCAACACTCTTCCAATGAGTGTGCCCCCCAAAGGCAAAACACCAACCTCAGATCTTATATACACACCTCAGGGTCAACAGGAATCACAACCATGCGACTATGTAGTAGTAATTAAGATGGGACCTTTTGCTGTTCTTCTCTGAACTGCCTTTAATGATTTTGGCCTTTGTTTGAATTGGTGGGAAACCTTTTACTGTCTTTGTCTTGAAATATTTCTCTGCTATTTCTCAGCATTAAGACAATCAGGAGTCATTGAATTGTATATGATGTGATACTGGGGATGGGGAACTTTCACACACCCAGCCTGGGTGAGGTGAGAGCCCTTAGGGCTCCGAACAGGATATGATTGAGGAGAGCTTGACATTTGACTTTTGGGGCACACTCATGGAAGGAGTGTTGAGACTCTGGGCAATCTTCAAACTGCCCCCCAGCTTTGCAACCCAGATATTGGTGTTTCTCTGGTAACTATGAATTGTGATTTGAATCAGACAAGGTCTGTCTCTTGATGTTTGTAATTTCTGTTTGTATTTGCCTTGAAGTTCAGTTGGCTGATCTTTTCTCCCTGACCTAAGTGAATGATATATGTATGTTTGATTAAACTGAGATTGTTAACCCCTTAATGTTGCTTTCTTTAGCAAAGCAGATCAAAGAACCTGTGTTGGCAGCTTTCTGTGTGCTGGTTGTTGATGGGTCTTACACCCCTACAGCAGCTGCTAGCAGATTGTTGGTACAGACTCAAACCCACGTGACCTAAATGCTTCTTGAGGGTCAAAGGGCATCACAACCTTGTAATTCAAACTCATGTGAACTAGGCCTTCCCTTGAGGTAAGTAGGTCATCAAAGACTCCTGATTCAATCAAAGTGCTGAGAAGCACTCAAACAAAAGACAACAAAAAGTCCACTTTGCTTGCCATTACATTTGAAAGGCAAGACTCATCAAAGATACTTGTTTGCCTCAGCATTCCGAAAAAGAAAACAGTAAAAAAAAAAGTCCCACCTTAATTACCATAACAAAAGTATAGGAATAAATGGAACTTTCATTAAAATAGTAAGTTGTATCTATCTAAAACCATCTGCAAGCATTATCTGTAATGGAGATAAGCTAGAAGCTTTTCCAATAAGATCAGAGAGAAGTAAGGATGCCCATTATCATTGCTTTTATTCAATATTATGCTAGAAATGCTAGCTATCACAATAAGCAAAGAAAAAATTAAAGGAATTAGAATAGGCAATAAGGAAACAAAACAATCACTCTTTGAAGATGATATGATGATATACTTAGAGAATCCTAGAGTATCAACTGAAAAATTAGTTAAAACAATTAACAACTTTACAAAGTTGTAGGATATAAAATAAACACATATAAATCATCAGTATCTCTATATATTATCGACAAGTTCCAGCAGGAACAGATATAAAGACAAATTCCATTTTAAACAATCAAAGACAATGTAAAATACTTGGGAGTCTACCTGTTGAGACAAACCCACGAACTATATAAACACAATTACAAAACATTTTCCACACAAATAAAGACATCTAAATAATTAAAGAAATATGAATTGCTCATGCATAGGCCCAGCCAATATAATAAAAAAGGCAAGTTTACCTAAATTAATTTACTTGTTCAGTATCATACCAATCAAGCTACCAAAAATTATTTTATAGATCTAGAAAAAAAATTATTTTTAAATCATCTGGAAGAGCTAAAGGTCAAAAAAAAAAAAACAAAATCAATGAAAAAAAAAACATGAATTAGAGTTACCTAGCATTACCAGATCTCAAACTATATTACAAAATGGTAAGCATTAAAACAAAACATTCTGGTACTGGCTAAGAAATAGGGTGGTGGATTAGTGGAATACATGAGGTACACAATACATATTATTAAATGACCATAGCAATCTAGTATTTGATAAATACAAAATTCAAAGCTTTTGGGATCAAAGCACTCACTATTTGACAAAAAGTGCCAGGCAAATTAGAAAACAGTTTGGCAGAATATAGGTATAGACCAACAACTCACACTATATACTAAGATAAGGTCAAAATGGGTACGTGATTTAGATATAAAGGGTGATAGCAGAAGAAAAATAAGAGAGCATGGAATAGCTTACCTGTCAGATTTATGGATAAAGGAAGAATTTATGACCAAACAAGATATAAAGAGGATCATGGGATATAAAATGGATAATTTTTATTACATTAAATTGAAAAGGTTTTGAACAAACAAAACCAATGCTGCCAAGTTTAGAAGGAAAGCAGGAAACTGGGAGGAAATTTACAGCAAGTTTCTCTGACAGAGGCTGCATTTTTCAAATACATAGAAAACTGAGTGCAATTTATAAGAATGAGTCATTCCCTAATTGATAAATGGTCAAAGGATATGAACAGTAAGTTTTCAGAGGAAGAAATCAAAGCTATCTATAATCGTATTTTTAAAAAAGCTCTAAATCACTACTGATTAGAGAAATGTAAACTAAAACATCTCTGAGGCACTGCCTCGCACCTATCACATTGGCCAACATGACAGAAAAGGAAATGACAAATGTGAGAGTTGAGACACTGAGGAACTGTTGGTGGAGTTGTAAACTGATTGAATCATTCCAGAGGGCGATTTGGAAACAAGCCCAAAGGGCCATAAAACCACCCCTCAACCCAGCAATACTACTACTAGGTCTGTATTCTAAAGAGACCCCAGAAGAGGGGAAAGGACTCATATGTACAAAAATGTTTATAGCACCTCTTTTTGTGGTGGCAAAACTTGGAAATTGAGGAAGTGCCCTATTGGGAATGACTGCACAAGCTGTGGTAAATGATTGTGGTAGAATGCTATTGTGCTATAAGAAATGAAGAGCAGGATAATTTCAGAAAAACCTGGGAAAACTTACTTGAACTAATGCCAAGTTAAATAAGCAGAACCAGAACACTGTACACAGTAACAGCACTATTGTATGATAATCAACTGTGAAAGACTTAACTATTCTGATCAACACAATGATCCATAACAATTCCAAGGGATTTATGATGAAAGACGTCATCTACCTCCAGAGAAAGAACTGATGGAATCTGGATGCGGATTGAAGCATACTTTTTTTAACTTTATCTTGCTTTTTTTCACAACGTGGCTAATATGGGAATATGTTTTGCATGATATTACATTTCTTACCTTTACAATTGGTGAGATAAGGGTGAGAGGGAGGGAGATAACTTGGAATAACAATTTTTTTTTAAAAAAAATGAACGTTAAATGAATACTAAATCTTTTTTAAAAAGTCTCTGTACAGCATCGATTTTATTTTTTGTTTCTCTAGTGCGTAGCTAGTGTAATGCCTAGCATATAGCAGACATTTAATGAATGTTTATTGATTGAATGATTGATGAACAAAACTAAAGTAAATAATTGGCCTTTCTGATTTCTGCTTCTATTGCTTCTACCATACACAAACATACCCCCAAAACCATCAGTTCCTGAACTAATTAACATTATTTGATGTTCTTAATTGAGCCGTTAGTTCAGGAGCCAGTCTTCCATCCACAAAAGTTAGCACTGGGGGTATTAGAAACCTAGCCCTTCCGCTTTCTGAGGTTATCTAGAGTTTTAGGTTTGAACTCCAGAGTCACCAGATGCCAGCCTCTAGAGAATAATACAGATAGCCAGGTATATTGTGATAAAATACACCATAAAAGCTAACTCAATTTAAAGGTAATGACTAGGGAAGTAAAAAAAGAAGATTGCATCATGAACATCTTCTGCTAGCCCTAAATAGGGTAAGCAAATAAAGAGGAAAAACAGGACAATCAAATTTGAATGGTTATGGCAAAGATTGATGATCCCCAAGGATCATCTTATAGGATATACTTAAAATATTAGGCTGCCAAAGGCTAATTCTAATAGTTACAAAATTAAATAGACTCACCTATTTAGGAGTTTGCCATACAGTGAAGAGCTACTTTCCCAATTATTCACAAGTTCAGTGGGGCTGAGCTGTGAATTAGATTATTTTGCTTTGGTATCTTCTTCCTGATTCTATGTCTTCGTACATTACTATTTTCTCTTTTCTTTCTTTTGCCTCCCTTTTCTTCTTCCCTTTCTATCTGTCCCCAGATCAGGTATAGTAATATGGTATGATGTATTCTAAAATTGAAATCAGATGTTCTGGATGAGTCCTAGATCAGCCACTTAACAATGGAATGTCCTTATGTGTTACTTACTCCCTTATGCTTTAGTTTTCTAATTTGTAAAACTGAGAATAACAATATTGACACCACCTCACATGGATTTTATGAGAAAGGTACTTTTTACATTGTAAAGTACAATAGAAACATGAATCATTATTGTTATGAAGCGAACAATCAACATATATTTAGGAAATGTCTACTCTGTGCAAGGCCAAATGTTTGAAGATACAAAGAAAACAGTAAAAATGATTTCTGCCATCAAGAAGCTTACCTTCTAAAGGGGGAATGACATGTATATAAAGAGATACATACATGATCATGCAGAGCAAATGGAAAGTAACCTTAGAGGGGGAGACTGTAGCAGGAGGGATTTGAAATTAGTCTTGAAAATCTCATTTCATAGGAGTCCATGTTGTGGTGTTATTGGCCCAAAGTCATGAACAAATGTAGTCTTGATTTCTGTAGGAATCATTTCTGGCTTTCGTGGCGGAAAAGAGGGTCAAAATAAACAGGACTGACCTCATACCCAGAGGGGAAAGTCATCCCACATGATATTTCTTTTGCATTACCTGCAGTCTCTTTCAAATGAACTTCATTGATACTTCAAATTCCCACCATTTGAAACAGATTATTTGGGGATAAGGTTCAATGTTTCTAGAAATCCTCTTTTTAAATATAAGTACCTAGGTGGTACAGTGGATAGAGTGCCAGGCCTGGAGTCAGGAAGACCTGAGTTCAAATCCAGCCTCAAACACTAGCTATGTGACCCTGAGCAAGTCGCTTAACCATGTTTGCCTCAGTTTTCTCATCTGTAAAATGAGCTGGAGAAGGAAATGGTAAACCATTCTAGTACATTTGCCAAGAAAACCTCAAATGGGGCCCCAAAGAGTTGTTCACAACTAAATAACAACCATAAAACCACTTGGAAAGGAAAAGATATTCAATAATAGATGTTAGTCTGAATTAATTTCTTGGAAACAAACAACGTGTAGTCAACTAGCAAGGTTTCGAGTCAATAGGACACTGAAAATTTAAGTTTACTTGGGTAAGAAAGAGTAAAGCATAGACATCTGCCTAGGAAAATCAGAATGGTTCCTAAGAGTGGTACCTCAGTGGTAATATCTGGACATCCAGGGCACAACAAAAAGACCCTAACTGCCCGAAAAAGGATGAGCACCAGAAAATGGAATGGAATACAAAAATGTGGATAAAGGATATGAAAATCATTTGAAGTAAGTGAGATTGTTCAGCCTGGGGAAAAAGAGATTTAGATGGATCATAATAGCTACTTTCAAGTCTTTGAAGATCTGTTGCATATAAAAGGAATTAGATTTCTCTGACTTTACCCTAGAGGACAAATCTCGAATAAATTGTTGAATGCTGTAGAAAGGTATACAAAGGCTGAGTGTAAGAAATAAATTTCAAAGATTAGGTATAGGGACTAGACCAAACTTTCTCTACAAATGCAGGTTAGCACCTTTTCTTCAATGTATAGTCTCAGAGAGCTGTCTAAAGCACTAAGGGAATAAAGTAATTTGCCCAGAGTCACAAAGCCTATTTGTGGTCTCCTGGGTGCCAGGCAAGTGGTCTATCCTCTCTACACCATGTTCTTTCTCTCAAAAAATAAAGCTATTAAAAAATGGAATCAGTTGCCTTGAAAAGTGATGTGCTCCCCCTTTTTCAATCTATTACATGAAAACTGTATGATCCTTTCTTGAGGATGATTTAGAGAGATTTCCCATTAAAATCTAGATTGAACTAAATGGTCTTTGAAGTCCCTTGTAACTCTGAGATTCCATGATTGCCAGTAAAGAAAAATTAATCCACTTAATGCTTCCTCCTAGTGTGGATTCTGATCGTGAGGCAGATCTGATAAGTCAACACAACATCATTAACAAATAAGTCAAATTAGAAAGACTACAAGAAGAAAGGTAAAGTCAGTTTTCTCTCTTGAGCTACATAGTACAGTAGTAGTCAAGACATTACGATGTTAATCCATAAAGGCCATAATTTCACTAAGGGGTTCCTATGGCCTCATAAAACTTAATGGCAAAATCAAAGATTATTATCTCAGAATTGCTAACTTTATATTGCCTGCTTCTCTACTTTCCTTGTCCGCAGTGACTGCCTCCTTTTGAGATTTACAGCAGCTGTCCCTACTTTTAAAATGCCTTCAGAGGTTCAACTGTGACTATTATCACCAGTTTACATTATTACTGAGGAATGAGAAAGAATCCATCTTAATAACCCTTAGCAAGTGAAGACCAGCAAACATTTTATTACTTTTCCTTGTGGGATTTGACATATCATTACATAACAAATGGAATGGAATGAATTTGTCTCTTGTGACTTCACTGTAGAGAATAAGATATGAGCACTTTTTTAATATTTTTGGTTTTTTGGACAAAAGATTTATAGAAAAAAAGGCAGCTCTATTATAAGCTGGTCTTGATTTCCTCAACACATAGGGGTATGTGATTTCAAAACAGAAATTCTCTAGGCACCAATATTTCTGGGATCATCTTCTTTCTGCTTCAGACATACACTGACTAACCAAAAGATCTTGATTGTTCACCAGGCCTCAGGCTGCTACCACCTAAAATCCTGTTCCCATCCCACCCTTTTCTAGGATGATACTCCCTACAACCTCTGGAACACTCCTATTGCACCATCCAGCCTAGGGACCCAGGCCATATGGAACACTTGGAATCAGCAGGAGATTATCACCAGCAAAGATTGTATATGGAAGTTGTCACACATTTCCCCTTCCCAACAGGAAACTCTTTGAGGACAAGGACTGTGTCTCACACTTCTCCTTGTGCTCCCTCTTACCTAGCACAGTAACTTGCACAGAGTATGCCCTCAAAAATGTTTTGATACTTATGATAATAATTGATGTTTACTTTCAAAAATTAGTTTTCTCCTGATGCAAACAACTGAGAGTTCCATGACTGAGGTAAGACCTACAGAGGCCCTGACACATACCATTCTAATTAGAATCATGGAAAATGTAACATCTGTATTTGGTACTCCCCATGCACTATTCTAGGAAAATACTTTTAAGAATTCATACTTTCCGTTGTATTGGTGTGCTTTGTTTTTATATTACAAACATTCCCAGATTGCTCCAGCTTTCTGAAACAAAATCAGTTAATTAAAACTAATAAGACAGTAGTCTCATCTGAAAGTGCATACAATATTTCACATCTGTAGCACCCTCCATTTCTCTATTTTTTTTAATTGACAGAAGTTCCTTTTCTCTCCCTCCCACTCTCAACGCCATTTAAAAAAGAGGTGGAGATTCTTGCAACAAATGTTCATGGCTAAACAAAACAATTTTCCCCAACAGCTGTGCATAAAAATATGCATGTCTCATTCCATACCCTAAATCCATCTCCTCTGTAATGGATAGTACATTTCATCATTAGTCCTCCATAATCCTAATTAGTCAGAATGGTTATTGTATTGATCAAACACAGCTCTTACAGCTTTCAAGTTATGTGTTTTTACAATGTTGTTATTATTATAGAAATAGTTGCCCTGATTCTTCTCATTTCCTTCTTTTTTTAGTTTATGAAAGTCCTCAAAACTCTCCATTACTGTAACATTGATGTTATCACATAAAACTATCCTTCTAATTCCGCTTGCTTTACTCTTCAAGTAAAACTTTCCAAATTTTTTTGAAATAATTTATTTCCTAGTTTCTTGGTGCACAAGAGTATTCTATCACATTCATATACAATGACGTAAATGGCCATTCCTCAATTGATGGAAATCTTTAATTTCTAGTTTTTTAACTAACACAAAAAGAGCTATTATAAATCAATATTTTTCTACATAAACTATCCTTTCCTCTTTTTTGAACTCTTCTGTGTATACAAATAGCAATAATATAGTTAGATCAAAGGGCATGTACCCTTTAGTAATTTCCGTTTGTAGGTGTGTGTGTATGTAATTCCAAATTGCTTTCCAGAAATATTATACCCCTTCACAAGTCCAGCAATGGTGCATCAATGTGCCTGTCAACAAACAGCCTCTCCAAAATTTTAATTTTCTTTTTGGCTAGCAAATTCTGAATTCCTGATTTTCTAATTCCTTTAATCAGTCCCATTCCCTTAGGTGAAACCAATTTCCCCTATTAACTCTTTCTATACTCACATCCCTATCCAGTTCATTCTTAATTCTACAAAGTGTTTATTCTCCCCTGCCATCCCTTCCCACTATTTCTCTGAAACATTATTCTATAATTCTTCTTCATCCTAGATCCCTTCTTCTCACGTGGTTCACATTATCTAACTTCTACTGAAAACTAGCTTTCTCCTAAAGACACAATATTTCTTCTATGTAATAACTATGGAAGACATAAAATATCTGAAGGGCTTCCTATAAACATCCAGAAAGGAATTGTATGACTACAATCACAAAACATTATTTAAGGAAACAAACTTACATAATTGGAGAGGTTAATTGCTCATGGTTGGTCCATACTAATACTATGTAAATAATTATACTGACTATATTAATTTATGGGTTTAGTGCTATACCAATCAAACTTCCAAAGGATTACTTTAAGGAACTGGAAAATCAAAAATTTCTTCCGTAGGAAAAAAAGATCAAGAATCTCAAGTAAGAAGGAAGATGGCTTACCATCAGCCAATCTCAGCCTACATACAAAGTAGTAAACATCAGAAGAATTTAATAGTGATTAAAAATAGAAAAGTTGATCGCTGGACTAGGTCAGGGAAACGAGACCCAGGAGCAACAGTGTTTAATAAATACAAGGACAAAATACCATTGGAAAACCCCATATTTGACATGCTAAGTTCTATTTAAGAGAAATAATAATGTATTTAAAGATAAGAAGAACCACGATGGGCTTAAAGAATCTCCCTGAAAAATTCCACGTTTGTTTTGATGGAATGTTTTAAATGTTGAATGATTTTCTATATGGACATCAAATTCTGTAGTTTTCTTGCACTACTTAAATCTATTTTGTATATTTGAAGTATTTGAATACCATAACTGTAAACCAAGGCAAAAGCTTTCTGTTAATCAATAAAGGCAAGGTTAATATTATGTCTTGTTAAGGTGGTTTGTTCAATAGTTACCAAATGTATAATAAGTTGCACTGTAATCCCCTGATCTAGTTAGCAAACCTTTTCTCTTCAGTAAACATATAATTTTCTTGTGTTCATTAAATGTTTCCCTGCAATTGCACGTGTGAGATACAAACTATAAATGTTTCACATAAAGTGCATATATCTGTAAATCTTTATTTGGAGGGGTCAGTTCTATTTTCATCTTTTGGTAGTAAAGCTGTGATGCTTTCCATTAAAAAAGATGGGATCAGGCTTATACATGAAAGAAAGGTGGTGAAGGGTTGTTCTAGAAGTTTATGCCTCACTGTGAAGTATTGGAGACAGCTGTGCAATCCTGGGCATGTCATTTAACCTTTCCTAGCCTCAATCTTTACATCAATAAAGTGTGCATTGTGGGAGGTGGGGTGGCAGGAAGGAACCTATCACGCAGGATTGTTATGAGCATGAGATAACATATGTAAAGTCCTTTGCAAATCTTCAAGTTCAATATAAAAGTGATGATGAGGAGGAGAATGAAGATGGTGATGAGGATAATGGGCCTGGTTGCTTTGTTGTTGTTTATTTCTTTTTTAGAGAAGCTAGTTTCATTCACTTCCTTTAATGTAACTACTCTTCCATGCATTGTATGGACAGTGTACAAGCTTTCTGTTTTTCATTTGAGTCAACTTGCTTTTTGGTTGTGATGTACTTCCTACAATTAGATGGACAACCAGAGCCCCTATTATCTCTCCTTGGGGAAATATCTCTCTGTCTCTCTGTGTCTCTGTCTGTCTGTCTCTCTCTGTCTCTGTCTGTGTCTCTCTCTGTCTCTCTCTCTGTCTCATTACTTGTAAAGACTATAGCAAAGTTTTTGATTGACTTTATTTTTTTTTCTTGGTGTGGCTTTTTCTCCTTGTATTGCCTTAAACTTTCCACAGTTGCTTTCAGTTGCTGATTAAGAATTTAAAATCTCTGGCATATGTTTCCTTTTCAAATTCTATTCTACATGTTTCTTTTTTGTTATCTTCGAGGGATATGGATTTCTAGTTTTCTACTACATGCTAATAGCTAGATATTGGTGTAATCTTCCAATATCTTCCACAGATTCATTAGCTCTCTAAAGTCACTTCTGCTAAGATGGTTTTGATGATTTATTTATTCTTTGATAGCTCCTTCTTTCCTTTTATGGTTCTTACTGTAACAACAGCTACCACATATATAGGCATTGTGTGAAAATTCTAAAACACTTTTCAGTTTCTGTCAAATATTGCAAGAGAATTCATCCATTAATAATGAGTATGGCAAATATTGTTTTTGTTACTATTTTTTGGTATCATTTGATTTTTTTATTAAACTCAAAAAAAAGCCTTCTCTAAATTCCAGCGTATGTTCATCTCCATTTCCAAAGCACTTGATACACGTAGGTATATAATGGATGACAAAACAATGTTATAAACATATAAATGTATATAAATTTATATTACATATAATATTGTTTTGTGATTTACTTAATTTCTCTAAGCAGACATTCTAGAGTTATGTTGGGCTAAAATTTTTAATAGTCTTAGATTCTCAACTTTTTCCTTTTCAGATTTTAATAATTCCTCAATTTCCTCTTGTTTTAGCTAATGAAGGCTTAGCGATGAAGTTTTTCTTTTATGATTGCCTTCCATTGGTCAGTAATATGTTATTATATGACTTTGAGTTGAGAATACAATCAAAAAAGACAGTATTAAGCACTTGCCTGTAACTTCTAAGATTTGTTTCCAGTTTTGTTGTGATATAATATTAGTGCATAATAAAAGTGTCGATATTTTCTATCTGTCTCATGCTCACTCCCATTTTGCCCACTTTAGTGGTCAGTTCCATTAAATAAAGCATTTCTAGGGGGTGGGGATATTTTTTTTCTCATTTGTTCCAGTTTGTCTTCCCTTGGTATAGAAACAGAAGACATAAGAGGGTTATTCATTCCATTATGATCCATGTTAAACTCATCACCATGATATTTTCTAGTAAAAACACCCTGTAGCCTTATGCCAGCCCAACTATTTCTCTGATTCCTACCAATAACTGCATGATACTAACCAGGTTACTAACCTAAAACAGTGGTGACCCTAGAGCCCAAGTTGCCTGCCTTTCAGAGCTCCTATATTACCTTCACAATTGCCATAATCATCACAAGGCATGTTGATGTGCCCGTAGTACAGCACACTGACTAGTATTCTTTCACATTGGCACCCGTGTGGTGTGAATGATGAGTTGGACTATCAGGGTATTATAACTCTTATTATATCAATATAATAATGGTATAATATCACTAAGAATAATATTTATAATCGCACTAATGGGGTGATGATTGCTAATGATGTATATAAAACCAACTGGCATTGCTAAAATACCTACACTTGTTTTCTGAATTTCATTTTAAGAAGCAAAAAAAGGAAAAGAAAAACAATGAAAAAGAGAAGAAGAGGAAAGAAAAGAAATGACAATCAAATAAATTCTTATAATGACTTATATATATATATATATATATATATATATATGTGTGTGTGTGTGTGTGTGTATATATATATATGTATATATGTATATAGGTTTACCTTGGAGTTGTTTTGCACTATCCTCTATGCCTCCCATATCTACATCCATAGTCCTTTGCAGTGATCAATGGACATGTGACATTCAGAATGACAGCACTCAGGTACTGCAAGACTGATGTTGAATTGGGGCAGCTAGGTAGCACAGAGAGTAGAGCACTGGCCCTGGAGTCCAGAGGACCTGAGTTCAAATCCACCCTCAGACACTTGACACATTTACTAACTGTGTGAACTTGGGCAACTCACTTAACCCCAATTGCCCTGTCCAAAAAAAAAAAACCGAAAAAAAAAAGACTGCTGTTGAATCATCAAGCAAAAATTCAGTAATATTTGATAAAGCAATGAAGTGGACTAATTAATTTGACAAAGACAATTAACCCAAAAAGGTAATTGTGGTATGGTGGAAACAGTTCTGGTCTTGGCGTCAAAGGACATTGGTTCAAATTATAGCTCGGCAAATTCTTATTTGGATGATTTTGGTTGGGCCACTTAATCCCAGCCTTATCTGAAAAATGACGGGAGCGAGCTACAAGACCTCTAAGGTCCCTTCAAGCTCAGTCCCTTTTATCTTAAGCAAAATAAAATCAAGACTATGAAACTTCATTTACCAGCAAACAAACCCACATGAAAATTCAACAGAAATAGACAAGTGTTAAAACAAGAAAAAATAATTGATTGAGTTAAATATATTTATGAAAATAATATGTCAAGACCAAAATAAATTACTAATATTAATGTCTGTACTAGGGCTTCTGTGAATTCAGCTGAACATCCAATCAACCAAACCATCCAATTGCTTGTTTATCGAGGTTTTACTGTACATGTAAATGAAAGTGAGGCCTTTATAGAATTTCACAGACCAAATTACTTTGGCAACTTTTTAAGCTTAAGTGATCATTGCAAAGATATGTCAGTGCTCATTCAGCTCCATAATTTTTCATAAGTCATATAACTTCGTAAAATGTATTCCATGCTGTGAAACTAATGACTTTTAATTAGTAGCACAATAATTGCTAGTTTTTTTTACCTTTTAAAAATCATACTGAGATGGAGAAAGAATTCTTAAAAATCATCACTTCCTTTATTTTTTTATTCCACAGATTTATTTTAGTCCCAGTACTCTACAGGAAATTGTAATGCATTTTGGGGACGTTGAAAAGTCTGTTCTTTAAATTAAAGAAACAATAGAGAAAAGCAAATCTCTGGCATCTCAAATCATCAAGGTAATGATGGCATATGAGGACAAAAAAAAATCTGTCAATTGATATAGAAGCTGAGACACATTCTACTGGAACTAATATCCCTAGAAAGCTTGGGAAGTGCTCCTAGTCACCCTTGGATTCTGAAGTACCACCTCTGGCCAAAATAACTTCCTTCAAGATAGCTTCTTTCTAAAGAGTATGGTAAAGTTGAAATACTCAGGAAATCTAGGTTCCAGCAACCTTAGGCAGTCATTCATTCAACAACAAATAAATAATGCACAGAACAGATGGAGGTTCAGAGATTGTAAGCTGAGTCCAACACAGTCCAGTCCCTTGATAGTCTGAGATTGGGACAAAATAAAACACTTGTAGGTCATTCAATGGCTAAGAAAAAGAGTTTTATTTAGCCATAGCAGAAGGATATTTTACAAGGATAGCTTTGAGGGCACCCTAGTTTATTCAGCTAAGTGAAGTTCCCTTGATTGAATTACTCCTTGTAGTCTTCCATTAGAGTCCTGATGAAGTTCTTCCTGGTTGCTTTGTACTCATAAAGTGGCATCAACAACCTGAATGAGCTAATCAGGATTCAAGAATGGTCTCATTTTTTTAAAATTAGCCTAGTATGCAAGAGGAGAGGTTGTTATATTACTCCTACCACAAGTGGGAAATAGAGACAAATGGGAAAGCTTCAGAACTAATGTGCTTGATGTCTTAATATTTTTTAAATGTGAGCTATAAATAATGGATTTGTAAATAACGGAAATTCTTGATTCGATGTTTAACTTCTTTTCCTCTCTTTGTATATGGAAACGTACATATCTTTTGATATATGCCACACTTAGAATAATATTTTTTAAATTATTGAAACAAATATATATTTGAGTGTTTTGTTTTTTTTAATTTATAAAATCAAGGAGTCATTAAATTATCTTTAAGTGTCTTTCTATCTCAGTAATTTTTTTTTTCCATTAGCATTTGGTTGAAAGAAATGGTTGTCTTATCTTAATGGCATACCATGACTCATAGTCATTTCTTCATTCTTATGGTTATATGGCTATGGTGGCATTCAACAGCAAAAAAAATCAAATGAATAGTGGAAGTGTTGAGTCTGAATTAATATAAGGTCATAGAATCCGACCTGAAAGAAACACTAAAAGCTATCTAGTCCATTCTTCTCATTTTACAGGTGAGGAAATTGAGATCCAGATAGGTTAAGTGATGTGTCAAAGGCCAACAACTGGTAAGTAGAAGAACCATTTGTTCCTATCAGGAAGTAACATCTTATCACAACATATATCTCATTTTAAAATTATATTAAAGACTATGTCTACCTGCACTAATCAACTGGATTGAATTCTCAAAAGTATGAAAGAGATGATTGAATGTAGTCAATCGATTCTCTTCTTCTCTTCCTCTCTCCTTTACTTTTTCCTTCTCCAACTCCCAACTCCCCTGACCTTTGTCATCCCACTTACAGCCACATTTTTAGACCTCAGAGAAGGCAGAAAGGAGACATTGCCTGCATAAGAGTATCAGCTCCCCTAGCCAATGGTCATATTGTTTTAATTTGATATTTCTTTTTCTTTCTATGTCTTAATTTCCTCACTCCCACCTTGTACTTACTTTAGCATTCACATTGCCTTTCTCCTCTTCACTTCTTGCTGTGTAGTAGTTCCCTACTTCTACTCCTTTCTCTCTTTCCTGTTCCATGTCATTTCTTCTTTCTTCATTTCTTACTCTCTAAGTACCTTTCTTCTTTCTTCATTTCTTACTCTTTAAGTACCTTCTCTGAATCTTTTACCTTTTCCTTGTCTGTTTCCTTCTCCTTTCCATCTCACCTTGGTTCACATCTTCAATACTCTTGCTTTCTTTCTTCCCTGTTTGTTTGTTTGTTTGGTCACAAAAAGGGGGGAAAAGCCCAATGAATATGAAAAAGACGCAAGATAAAAAGTTTTGGAAGGAGAAGCATCATTTTAGGCAAAATATCCTATTTACTATATCTCTACATTGCTGATGTGCTCTTTAACCAGTAAATTCCTAGAGACTAGGAAACCAGAACTTGGTATAACCATCTTGATATATTTTTAAAATTATTGATAGAAAAAAATATCACACCATGCTCTGCCTCTGTTCCATCTCACTGACTCCAAATCACTGTGTTTCGATCTACAACTAAAATTACCCTTTTAAGTTCATGGGATCTAGGTTCCCAATTATCTTAACAGATTATCTCCATCTTTCCAAACCTGAACTAAAATTATTCATCAGATGTTCCATAACAAAGTTACCCTCAGGGCACCATATAAATTCATAACCACATTTATGACCTATTTTTACAGTTGTGATTGCCCTTATAATTACATATTTATTTATACCAACTGTATAATAAGTATGCCATAATTAGAGCTGATATTGCAACTTAACAATGCATGCCACTAAATTCATAAAGGAGATTAGAGGCAAAAATGTTCCATCTATTTACTTTTACATTCACCCTTATATACCACCAACTTCTTTAAATTAGTTCTTCCTGTGTCTCCTGTAGAGTTATTGCAGTTCTCTTTTACTCTTAAAATATAAAATAATAAAATATAGAAGAAACAGCACTGAAGTAGCAGCATATGGGTTAAATTGTAGCTGTTTGACCTCAGAAAACATGCTATCCCTCTCTGGATTTCAGTAAGATAAGCAGATGATCATTGTTTAGTCATTTCAGTTGTGTCTGACTCTTCATGACTCCATTTGGGGTTTTCTTGGCAAAGATACTGGAGTGATTTGCCATTTCCTTTTCCAGCTCATTTTGCAGATGAGAAAACTGAGGCAAACAGAGTTAAGTGACTTGCCCAAGTTCTCACAGTATGTATCTGAAGTTGGATTTGAACTGAAGTCTTTTTACTCCAGGCCTGGTGCTCTGTCCAATGTGCCATGTAGCTGCCCCTATAAGTAGATTAGATAACATTTAAATTCCTTTCTACCTTTAGCAATCTGTGAGATATTGTCTCATTGTACCTTCTGGTTCTCATTTGGCTAATAACCACTAATGTCTCAAGGATAACATAGTTTGGAGTCATGATCAAATTAGAGGTACAAATATGAGGAAACCACATGGCACAGTAGAAAGGATTCTGGTGGGGGGCAGAGCCAAGATGGAGGAGTGAAAGCAGGGACATACCCAAACTCTCTCTCACAAATTCTTTCAGACATCTCTAAAAAAAAAGTGAATCTGAACAAATCTGAGAGAGGTAGAATCCATTAGGAGATAGAGTGTGGCCGATTTCCAGCCCAGGAGACTCCAGAAGGTCCATGGGAGGTATCTGTTGAACCAGGCTGGGAGAGGGTAGAGCGTGCACAGGCCTACACCTGACCATAGTGGAGTGGGAGCAGACCCTGGCTGGCTGAATCACTGGCTACATTGGTGATCCCCAAACCTCTCAGGGCACGATGAGAGTCTGTTGAAGCTAGGTGAGACAGAAGATCAAAGCCTGTGGCAGTGGCAGCAGCTACTCCTGGGGCTATCAGCCCACAGACTAAACATTTGAAAGTTGGACTTTGGGACTTCTTGGACTTCTGGGAGCCATGATGATAGAGTAAACTGTAGGTGCTCTCATCCCACCCTTGTTGGCCTTGAATAACACAGAGAATATTGTACTAGGAAAAACCCTGGAGTACAAGAGCCAGAAGTAGGGGTACAACACACTTTTAGCTCAGGAAACTAGGGAGAAGGGTCCCTCTTGTTGTGGTAGAAGGGGACTAGTGCAGGATGGGAGGCACCCCAGTAAGCCCAGCCTCAGCAGACCAGCCAGAGTTCCTGAGCCCCAATGGGGTGGAGCTGGCAAGCACCAAAGCCAGGACCCCAGGCACGCTTTCACACAACTAGAGGAATCAGCAGACACCAGTGCAGACAATGGCTGAGGCCACCCATGCTATAGTGCAGCCCTAGGGAAAGAGGAGACTTCCAGCAGCCAGACCACCCCTCCCCCACACCTCATGCTTCCAGCTTCAGTGCAACCCTGGGGAAACTCAGAAAGACTTTCCTGGGCTTCAATCCTTGGCATGCTCCAACCAGCTCCAGATCAGCATCAGGTGAGCTACAGCAGTGTATAACTTCTAGCTGACAAAACTAGAAGCCACAGCACACAAAACCAGTAACTAGACCCCTAGTTCCCAGCACAAGAAACTTGGGACAGAGCCCCCTGGGCCACAGAAACAGAGATCCACTTTAAAAGCCAGAAAAAAGGCAACCACCATGAAGAAGCAAACTAGAAAAGCAAAGGTCATAGAATCTCTCTATGGAGACAGGGAAGATCAAAATATGAATTCAGAAGAGGGCAGTATTGACACTATACCCACATCTGAAACCTCAAAAGGGAATATGAACTGGTCTAAAGCCCAAAAAAGCATTCTTGAAAGAGTTCAAGGAGGATTTTAAAAGCCAAATTAGAGAAGTAAAAGAAAAATTGACCAATTCTTTTAAAAATACAATGGACCAAATAGAAAAAAAATTCACTGATGAGTACAAATCTTTAAAAAGTAAAATGGATAAGGAGGTACAGAACCTAACAGGAGAAAATAACTCCTTGAAAAGTAAAATTGGCCAAATAGAAAGAAAGGCAAAGAACCTACCTGAAGAAGACAATTTGTTAAAAATTAGAATTGGGCAAGTAGAAGATCATGACTCTATGAGGCATCAAGGATCAGTGAAACAAAATTTAAAGAATGAAAAAAATAGAAGAAAAAGTAAAATATCACATTGGAAAAACAACTGACCTGGAAAACAGATGAAGGAGAGATAATCTAAGAATTATTGATCTATGGGAAAGTCATGATGAAAAGAAGAGCCTGGACAGTACCTTCCAAAAAACCATCAAGGAAAACTACCCTGAGGTCCTAGAACAAGAGGGTAAACTCGTCCAAAGAATCTACCCATCACCTGCTGAAAGAGATCCTAAATTGAAAACTACAAATATAGTAGCCAAAATCCAGAATTATCAGTTCAATAAGAAAATATTGCAAGCAGCCAGAAAGAAAGAATTCAAATATCACAGAAATATAGTCAGGATCACACAGAACCTTGCAGTTTCTATATTAAAAGTTTGGAGGGATTGGAATATGATATTCCTAAAGGCAAAGAGCTTGGACTACAACCAAGGAGCAACTACCCAGCAAAACAGAGCATAATCTTTCAGGCAAGGAGACTGACATTCAGTGAAATAAGGGAATTCCAGACTTTCCTGATGAAAAGGCCAGGGCTCAATAGAAAATTTGATCTTCAAGTACAAGACTCAAGAGAGGCATAAAAAAGTAAACAGGAAAAAAAAAGAAAAAAATTGTTATTCAATAAGGGCAAATTGTTTACATCATTATATGGGAGGATGATACTTGTTAGTCTTGAGAATGGTATAGTTATTATGACATGTAAAAGAGATATACATAGAGGGTGTGGGTGTGAATTAACCGATGTGATGATAAAAACCCTAATGAAGGGGTGCAAAGTGATTGTAATGGGAGAAGAGGTAAGGAGGAGGCAGAAAAGGGTAAATTACATCACACGAAGAGGTACAAAAATATATTATATTGGAGGGAAAGAAGGGAGGAGGAATAGCAGTGTTTGAGCTTTACTCTCATCAGATTTGGTTCAAAGAGAGAATAACATACTCTATTATGTACAGAAATCAAACTTACCCTACAGGCAGTAGGAAAGGAAAGGGGAAAAAAGGTGGGGTGATTAGAAGGAGGGAAGGAGTAGTAAGGGGAAAAGGTAAGATAAGGGATGGGAGGCTGCTAGGGAGGGAAAATTGAGGAAGGCATTGGTCAAAAGGAAAACTATTTTGAAGATGGGAAGGGAGAAGGGAGAAATAAAACCATAAAGAGGAATAGGATGATGAAAAAGATGCAGAGAGTAATCATAACTGTGAATGGGATGAACTCTCCCATAAAACGGAGGCAGATAGCAGAATGGATTAAAAACCATAATCCTACAATATATGGCTTACAAAGGAGACACACAGAGGCTAAAGGTAAAAGCCTGGAGTAAAATATATTATGCTTCAGCTGAAAAAAAAAAAGCAGAAGTAGAAATCCTAATCTCAGACAAAGCAAAAGAAAAGATAGATCTAATTAAAAGAGATAAGGAATGACACTATATCCTGCTAGAAGGCACCATAGACAATGAAGCAATATCAATACTTAACATATACGCACCAAGAAGTATAGCATACAGATTCTTAGAGGAGAAATTAAGGGAGTTACAGGAAGAAATAGACAGCAAAACTATGCTAGTGGGTGACTTCAACCTCCCCTCTTTGAACTTCATAAATCTAACATCAAAATAAACAAGAAAGAAGTTAAGGAGGTGAAGAGAATTTTAGAAAAGGTAGATATGACGGACCTCTGGAGAAAACTGAATGGGGATAGAAAGTAATATACTTTTTTTCTCAGCAGCATGGAGCATACATAAAAATTGACCATGCCCTGGGGCATAAAAACATCACAATCCAGTGCAGAAAGGCAGAAATAGCCAATGCATCCTTTTCAGATCATGAGGCAATAAAAATTATTTGTAATAAAGGACCATGGAAAGATAGACTAAAAATTAATTGGAAACTGAATAATCTAATCCTAAATAATGAGTTGGTCAAACAACAAATCATAGAAACAATCAATAACTTCATTGAAGGGAATGACAATAATCAGACAACACACCAACACTTATAGGATGCAGGAAAAGCCATTCTTAAGGGAAGTTTTATGAATGCTTACATGAGTAAAATAGAGAAAAAGGAGATCAATGAATTGGGCATGCAACTGAAAAACCTAGAAAAAGAACAAATTGAAAATCCCCAAATAAATACCAAATTAGAAATAATGAAAACCGAAGAAGAGATTAATAAAACTGACATCAAGAAAAACTATCGAACTAATAAATAAAATTAAGAGCTGGTTTTATGGGAAAAAAAACAAAATTGATAAACCTTTGATCAATTTGATTTAAAAAAAGAAAGAACAAAACCAAATTACCAGTATCAAAAATGAAAAAGGTGAATTCACCTCCAATGAAGAGGAAATTGAAACAATAATTAGGAATTATTTTGCCCAATTGTATGCCCATTAATTTGACAACCTTAGGCATATGGATGAATATCTATAAAAACATAAATTGCACAGATTAACAGAAGAAGAAGTAAAATACTTAAATAACCCCATCTCAGAAAAAGAAATTGAACAAGCCATCAATGAATTCCCTAGGAAAAAATCTCCAGGGCCATATGGTTTTATATGTGAATTCTATCAAACATTTAAAGAACAATTAATTCTCATACTTTCTAGACTATTTGGGAAAATAGGTGAAGAAGGAGTCCTACCAAATTCTTTTTATGACACAAATATAGTACTAATACCTAAGCCAGGAAGAGTCAAAACAGAGAAATAAAATTATAGACCAATTTCCCAAATGAATATAGATGCAAAATTTTGAATAAAAGATTAGCAAAATGATTACAGCAACTTATCATGAGAATAATACACTATGACCAGGAAGGATTCATTCCAGGATTGCAAGGCTGGTTCAATTTTAGGAACATTATCAGCATAATTGATGATATGAACAACAAAACTTGCAGAAACCATATGATTATCTCAATAGATACAGAAAAAGCTTTTGACAAAATACAACACCCATTCCTGTTAAAAACACTAGAAAGCATAGGAACAAATGGAGTCTTCCTTAAAATGGTAAGTAGCATCTATCTAAAACTGTCAGTAATCATTTTATGTAATGGGGATAAGCTAGATGCACTTGCAGTAAGGTAGGGGGTGAAACAAGGATGTCCATTATCACCCCTATTATTCAATTTGGTACTAGAAATGTTAGCTTTGCAATAAGAAAAGAAAAATAAATAGAAGGAATTAGAATAGGCAAAGAAGAAACTAAGTTATCACTCTTTGCAGATGATGTGATGATTTACTTAGAGAATCCTAGAGAACCAAGTAAAAAACTACTTGAAATAATAAACAACTTTAGCAAACTTGCAGGATATAAAATAAACCCACATAAATCCTCAGCATTCCTATGTATTACTAACAAAGCACAACAGCAAAAGATAGAAATAGAAATTCCATTTAAAGTTACTGTAGAAACTAAAATATTTGGGAGTCTACCTGCCAAGAGAAACCCAGGACCTATATGAACACAATTATAAAACACTCTTCACACAAATAAAGTCAGATCTAAAATAAATGAAAAAACATCAATTGCTCATAACCATGAGCATAACCATGAGCCTAACCAGGCTAAGCTAATATAATAAAAATGACAATTTTACCTAAATTAATTTACTTATTCAGTGCCATACCAATCAAACCACCAAAAATTATTTTACAGAGCTGGATAAAATAATGACAAAATTCATCTGGAAGAACAAAAGGTCCAGAATATCAAGGGAACTAATGAAAAGAAATGTTAAGGAAGGTGGCCTAAACATCCCAGATATTAAACTGTATTATAAAGCAGCAATCATCAAAACTGCTTGGCACTGGCTAAGAAATAGAGTGATGGATCAAAGGAACTGGTTAGGTACACAAGATGCAGTAGTCAATGAGTATAGTAATCTACTCTTTGATAAACTCAAAGAGTCCAGGTTCTAGGATAAGAACTCACTATTTCACAGCTCCTGGGAAAATTAGAAAATAGAATGGCAGAAACTGGGTATAGACCAATATCTTACACCATATACCAAAATAAAGTCAAAATGGGTTCATGATTTGGAAATAAAGGCTGATACTATAAGCAATTTGGGAGAGCAAGGAATAGTGTACCTGTCACATTTATGGAGATGGGAAGAATTTATGACCAAAGAAGAGATAGAGTGTTATGAAATGCAAAATGGATAATTTTAATTACACTAAATTAAAAAGGTGTTGTACAAACAAAGCCAATGCAACAAAGATTAGGAAGGAAGCAGAAAATTGGGAGAAAATCTTTACAACCAGTGTCTCTGATAAAGGCCTCATCTCAAAAAACATACAGGGAACTGAGTCAAATTTATAAGAATACATGCCATTCCCCAATTGATAAATTATCAATGGATATGAACAGGCAGTTTTCAGAGGAAGAAATTAAAGATATCTATAGGCATATGAAAAATGCTCTAAATCACTACTGATTAGAGAAATGAAAATCAAAACAACTCTTAGGTGCCACATCTCTCCTGTCAGATTGGCTATCATGACAAAACAGTAAAATGATTAATGCTGGAGAAAATGTGGGAAAATTAGAATGCTATTGCATTGTTGGTAGAGTTGTGAACTCATCCAACCATTCTTGAGAACAATTTGGAACTATGCCCAAAGGGCTATAAAAATGTGCGTACCCTTTGACCTAACAATACTTCTAGGGCTGTATCCCAAAGAGATCACACAAGTGGGTAAAGGGCCCATACGTACAAAAAAGTTTATAGCAGCTCTTTTTGTGGTGGCAAAGAATTGGAAATCAAGGGGATGCCCATCAATTGGGGAATGGCTAAAGAAGTTGTGGTATATGAATGTAATGGAATACTATTGTGCTATAAAAAATGAGTAGCAGACAGACTTCATAATAACCTGTAAAGACTTATATGATCTGATGCTGAGTGTGGGGAGCAGAACCAAGAGAACAATATATACAACTACAGACACAGGGTATCTGTAATGACTAATTTTGATAGACTTGACTCTTCTCAGCAATGCAAGGTTCTAAGACAGCTCCAAAAGACTCATGATGGAAAAAGCTATCCACATCCAGAGAAAGAACTATGGAGTTTGAATGAGATTGAAGCAAACTATTTGCTCTCTCTCTCTTTTTTGTTTTGTTTCTTCTATCTCAAGTTTTATTCAATTGGTTATAATTCTTCTTTACAACTCGACTGTTGTGTAAATAAGTTTAATGTGAAGGTATATGTAGAACCTATATTGGATTTCATGCCATCTTGGGGGGAGGGGGGAGGATAGAGAGGGAGAGAAAATTTGGAACTCAAAAACTGCTGGACCTTAGTGTTGTAAACTAAAAATAAAAAATAAATTAAAAAAAAAAAAGAAAGTAAGCTTCTTGAGGAAAAAAAGGATACTGATTCCAGTGTCAAAGTGTCTTAAGTTCAAATCCTTCCCCTGATGCTCAGTGACTATGTAACCTTCAACAAGTCAGTTATCCTCCCCAGGTCTGTTTTTTTTTTTTTTATCAGGAAAATGAAGGGACTGGATTCGGTAGCCCCTGATGTGCTTTCGAACTGTTGGTCTGTGATCCTATGTGCTTTCAGTCATTGTTCTTATTATGGCAATGGATTTTTCTGAGCTCTCTTCCACGCCCTTCTTAGCCTTCATATTGTAAATTTTATAATGAAAACAGCTCATATTAGTGATCAGAAAAACCAAGATTTAATCATGGCTCTACCACTTATTGGTAGTGTGAACGTGGATATGTCATTCCTGCCCCCTCACCCAGACTTCAGATTCCTCATCTATAAAGTGAGAGGAACAAACTTGATGACCTGTAAGGATTAAGATGTCATAATTTGTGAGATTTATCACAGTTGTATTTATGTCATAATGGCTCTAAGTCATGAAATACAATAGTCTTCAAAGAATTAAAATTGACGATCTCTCATTCAGTTAATAAGAGAATTTTGAACTTGAAATTTAAAAAAAGAATGTCAAATTTTTAATATAATTGGTAAATAATTATCTATTTTTCTGTGTTTATGTATATATATATATGTGTGTGTGTATGTATATATATATATATATATATATATATATATATATTTATATGTCTGTTGCAATAATCTACATGAAAGGATGAAAGGTGATGAGAACCTACTCTAGGCTGGTAGGTCTATACATGGAATGAAAGGGACATGTATAAGAGACATTGTGAAAGGCAGAAATGACTAGATTTGCAATGGATTTGATATATAGTATGAATAAGTAGTGTAGGATGACACTAGAGTTGCCAGCCTAGATAACTAGAAAGATTGTGATGATAATGAGCTCTGTATTCAACAGCTTAACTTTGAGATGACCATGGCAATTCACTTTGAGGTGTTCAAGAGTCAGTTGATGTTTCAAGACTCAAGCTCTAGAGTAAGTTTAAGGCAGTATATATGTGTGTATGTGTATATATGTTTGTATTTATACGTATATACACATAAACACATGCACACACACTCATATCTATGTATACATATGTATATATACATGTCTACAGACATAAGTGAAAATATGTGAGCTGATGACATATAAAAGACAAGTGGTCACAGGAGAGACTCTTTCTGACACCTTTGGTAAGTGGGTATGATATGGATGAAAAACTATCAATTGGAACTCAGAAAGAATAGTTAAATAGACAGGAAGAGAACTAGAAAAGGTGTCACAAAACCCAAGAAAGAGAAAGAATACAGGGAAAGGCAAAAAAATGGTCCAAATGCTACAGAGAAGTCTAAATGGATATAGATTACAGAGACAGGAAGGGAAGGAAATATACATTTATGTGATGCTTACTATGGGCCTATGCTATATGTTTTATAAATATCCTCTCATTCGGTCCTCACAACAATACTGTGAGGTAGGTGTCATTATTATCCCCATTTTACAGATCTATAAAATGGTAGTTGATTGGGATGGCAGGACCAACGAAAGATTTTTAAGGATAGGAATGACACAGGCATATTTGGAAAAGCTCCATTATGAAAATAGGATAGTGATTTAAAAAAAAAAGCATTAGAGTAATTGCCTTGAGATTAGGTAACAAAAAGAAGCTAGATGGTGCAGTGTTTAGAGCACTGAGCCTGGAGTCAGGAAAGCTCATCTTCTTAAGTCCAAATCCGTCCTAAGATACTTACTAGCTGTGTGACCCTCGGAAAGTCACTTAACCCTGTTAGCTCAGTGTCCTCATCTGTGAAATGAGCTTCAGAAGGAAATGTAAACCATTCCAGTATCTTTAACAAGAAGACCCCAAATAGAGTCAAAAACAGTCAGACATAACTCACAAATGACTGAACAGCAACATGAAATTATAGTGTACACAGTTTTGTGATTTCCTCTAGCTCCATTAAGCATTATGTGAATGGGGTGAAGGATGTGGATGATGAAGGTAATCCAGGGTTGCGGGTTTGGTAAGATGTGTCCAGTGGCAGGGCAAGGGAGTCAGGGAGGTAGAACTGAATTAGCTCACCAAAACATCTAGAAAGGGAAGGAAAGAGTGTGCAGCCAGCATTGGGTCAATAGCATGAGAAAGAATTGAGGGGTAAATTGAATTGAGGCTATAGAGAAGATGAAAAACAAAAATAAGGGTGACAAGGCATAGATAAAGATACAATGATTAAAGCTAAATAAATGACAGAATTTGCAAACATTAAAAGAGAGGACTTGTAAATGGTGGTTCAAGTTTATAACCATCTTTGGGTGGAGCTGAGGTGAAGTGGAGGAATAGGTCATGAGAACTGAGTAACTTGGGGTACTCAAAAGTTAGTGTATTGGAGTGAACATCAGTATATATCTTTACATCCTCTAGTACGAAGGCAGGAGACAGGGAGAAGTGAAAGACTGTGATCCAGGCTATAGACTCATTGAGGGAAGGAGTAGAGTGGAGAAGGGCAGGGAGTGTCTGAGTAGCCAAGTAAAGAATATCACCAAAGAAATGTATAAACAATGAGTGAATGAATGAACAGGGATATGGATGAATAAATGAGTAAATACTTGAATAAATAAATAGATGGATAGAGAGAAAGAGAGAGAGAGAGAGAGAGAGAGAGAGAGAGAGAGAGAGAGAGAGAGAGAGAGAGAGAGATGGAGAGATAGATAGGCAAAAGATAAATTGGATGACCACATGATGAAATTTAGGGATAACTGTTCAGTAGCTCACGAGTTTCACTGCTACATTCATGTCAATAGAAAGCAGTGAAGACCCCTAGAGACTTGTGTGGAACCTGATTGTCAAATTTGCAGGAAAACATAGATAAGATTCAGCCAGAAGATGAAGGCAGTGATGGCCACAATCTTCATCCCTAGAGAGACTGCCCCTACCAGTGAGATCACAAATTTATTTGAGTATGTTTATATCAGAATTTTGTTTGTAGATCAGCATCTTTTTCCATCAGGTATGCTGCTATGAGCCTCTGAGTTTATCTTCCTGAGACTTAGCTTCTGTTCCAGATTTGCAGAGATCATCCCTTCACAGAAGATTGATTTGCTTATCAAATTATGTCAAAATTGGTACATTTAGCATTTATTACCTTTCTGTTGAACTGACTCCAACCATAGATGCATTTTTACTGCTACACAATAATAATAACAATAAAAATATATTGAAACAAACATTCAACTCCAAAAGCCTTTAAAAGAAACCCTTAAATGATTCAACATAGAATTCAGTAATTCCACCCAGATGCTCCAGTCATGAGGACCAATGTATTTCTACCCTTCAAGTTCACCAAGGGGGGACATAAAGCTCTCTGCATAGGAAAGCTTCTCCATCATGCAACATTAGGCACATTCTGAACAAATTTCATCTGCTACAGCAACTTGACATTAGCACAGGCTGATGGGAAATGGGTCCATCATATTAATAATCAAAGGAAATGCAGATACAGGCAGAACAATTTAGAACAGAAAGTTATTTGAAGCTGCAAAGCCTTTATGAGTCAGCCAGATGTTCCAAAATGAATTATTCCAAACAAACGAGCCAAAAAACATTTTCAAGTGAGTGTCACAAAATGAGCTTTCCTTTTTGATGCAAAGCATTAAGGTGTGTGAGGGTGGAAATTCTGAGGATACCACCTTTGGGCGTAGAGTATGAATGTGAGCCTCTCAACAACTTTCTTTTCATAAGAAATATGAGACACTGATCCATTAAGCTCCAGAAAATTCATTTCAGGGAAAAAAACATTTGAATCCCTAGGAAAACTTAGTGCCAGTGTCCTGACCAATGACAAGCAACTGATTCACCAGCAACCTCTATGATGGAATAGCAATTAATCAAGCCCTGTTCTTCCACGGTACAAATAGTTAAGTGCTTTGAGAGCATAGGCTGTGTTTGGCATTAGGTTACATAATCCTTAGTTTGAAGAATTTCTACAAGTATTCCCGGAAGGAGAGGGGGATTGCGGATTAAAAGTTCACAATAGAAGATGGATTAACCTGAAGATATAAAATATACATTAGGTTGCACTTGACTGATTTTGCTCCAAAGGAAGTTGATTATTTTAGGCTTCTCATGTCTTGATAGATTTTCCAGTCTTTCAGGATGCTGGATTAGTGGCTTTGATGCAGAAAATGCATTTTTTCAGGGAAAGCAGCACTCATTGCCTCCCTGACAAAACGTAAGACAGGAGAATATCTTTGTTTCCATTCCCCCCATCCCCATCCCACCACACTTAACTCTTTTTCCTCATCATACTTTTTAATATGCCATCAGATTTCACTGAAGGCTTGTTGTTAAGTATTAAGATAACATTGGAGCACAAATGTAGGATTACAGTGCTGTCTATCAGAAGCTGGCTGGTGGATCCTGGACAGCTGCCAAGCAGATACCCCTGGCTGAGGAGGGCAGAGGAACTTGCTGATTCACAACCTGCCTTCCAGATACTAATGAGTCTTTCCTATAAAGGGACTAAGAGCTGTGTTGGTTCAGCAATCGTCTACTTTGGTATCCTGATCCATGCCTTACATTATTATGTCTACCTGCACTAATCAATTGGATTGAATTCTCAAAAATATGAAAGCTGATTGAATGTAGTCAATGGATTCTCTTCCTCTCTTTCTCTCTCCTTTATTTTTTCCTCCTCCAATTCCCAACTCCCCTGACCTTCATCATCCCACTTACAGCCACATTTTTAGACCTCAGAGAAGGCAGAAAGGAGACAGTGCCTGCATAAGAGTATCAGCTCCCCTAGCCAACGGTCATATTGTTTTAATTTGATATTTCTTTTTCTTTCTATGTCTTAATTTCCTCACTCCCACCTTGTACTTATTTTAACTTTCACATTGCCTTTCTCCTCTTCACTTCTTGCTGTGTAGTAGTTCCCTACTTCTACTCCTTTCTCTCTTTCCTGTTCCATGTCATTTCTTCTTTCTTCATTTCTTACTCTCTAAGTACCTTCTCTGAATCTTTTACCTTTTCCTTGTCCATTTCCTTCTCCTTTCCATCTCACCTTTGTTCACATCTTCAATACTCTTGCTTTCTTTCTTCCCTGTTTGTTTGTTTAACTGGTCACAAAAAGGGGGGGGGAAGCCCAATGAATATGAAAAAGACGCAAGATAAAAAGTTTTGGAAGGAGAAGCATCATTTTAGGTAAAATATCCTACTTACTATATCTTTACATTGCTGATATGCTCTTTAACCAGTAAATTCCTAGAGACTAGGAAACCTGAACTTGGTATAACCATCTTGAAATATTTTTAAAATTATTGATAGAAAAAAATATCACACCATGCTCTGCCTCTGTTCCATCTCACTGACTCCAAATCACTGTGTTTCAATCTACAACTAAAATTATGCTTTTAAGTTCATGGGATCTAGGCTCGTGCTCTTGGTCTTGCATCATCATCATCATTACCACCATCAATGCTATTATCATCGCTATATAATTTCATCAGTGTAGGAAACTCTCAATGTGGAAAATTTTTTCTGCTGATGCTGAGCCACAAACTTATCAACAGCTTGAAGCCTCGAGGTCATCAAAGAGTTAAACGACTTGCCCAAGATCAGAGTCAGTGACAAAGGCATATTTTGAAGCCAGGTCTTTCTGACTCCATGACTGGCTCTGTATCTTTCCTGACATATTACTTTTCTGTCATCACTATAATTAGAGTCCTATGAATATATCCATTTCCTTATCTATAGGTACTCTATAGAGAAGGGCCTCAATCCTGGAGGCAAATTAGTGGTGGTAGGGGTGGCAGTGTGGGGATAGTTGCTCTTTGTTTCACTTATGCCAGACTTGGATTCCTCTAAGAATATCTCTAGTGGAGCCAAGATGGCGGCTGGAAAGCAGGGACCTGTGTGAGCT
Organism: Trichosurus vulpecula; assembly: GCF_011100635.1. Taxonomy (NCBI): domain Eukaryota; kingdom Metazoa; phylum Chordata; class Mammalia; order Diprotodontia; family Phalangeridae; genus Trichosurus; species Trichosurus vulpecula. The sequence continues at coordinate 397,144,655 of NC_050576.1, forward strand.
CCCTGCCAGGTGTCTCCAAACACCTATAAAAAATGGCTCTGAGCAAATTCTAGAAGTGAAGAACAAACGAAATAGCATGGGGAAGCAGGGCTCTAGCTCAGGACAGCCTGAATGGTCGCTGGGTAAAGTCTATCACACGGACCTGGGAGAAGAGTGGAGCAGAGCCCAGCATGAGCCACACCTGGAGCAACCACACCAGGAGGCAGGTAGAACGAGCCCTAATGCCCTGGATCAGTGAGCTGTGGCAGTTACCAAACTTCTCAACCCACAAACACAAAAGACAACAGAGAAGGTTAGTGAGAAATTTTCTGGAACAGAGTGAAAGGACTACACAGTTCGGCCACCGCCACGGAGGCAGCAGAGGTGGTGCTGCTCTGAGGCTCCTTACAGAGCTACAGCTACAGTTGCTTCAGGCCCCAGGCCCACATGGTGGGAGGAATTAAGTGGCAGATCACAGCAGGGGTGCAGAGCCTGCTCAAGATCTGAGTCAGGTTCAGGTTGGTGGCTCTTGGGGGAGGAAGAGTGCTGGTGTGGGAGAGCTTGCTGTGTAGAAATAGCTCTTAAAATAACAGCATAGCCCCAAAAGCTTGAGAGAAAATACTCTATACTCTACGAGCAGTCATAACCTGACAAAAAACTCAAGGATCAAGTAAGCTGGCTGGGAACATGGCCAGGCAGTGGAAACAGACTCAGATTCAGTCTCAGACTTTGGAATCTTTCTTTGGTGACAAAGAAGACCAAAAAATACAGCCAGAAAAAGTCAACAAAGTCAAAAAGCCTACATCAAAAGCCTCCAAGAAAAACATGAACCGGTCCCAGGCCATTGAAGAGCTCAAAAAGGATTTGGAAAAGCAAGTTAGAGAAGTAGAGGAAAAATTGGGAAGAGAAATGAGAATGATGTGAGAAAACCATGAAAAACATGACCAGCTAAAGGAGACCTAGAAAAATGCTGAAGAAAATAACACCTTAACAAATAGACTAACTCAAATGGCAAAAGAGTTCCAAAAAACTAATGTGGAGAAGAATGCCTTGAAAGGCAGAATTAGCCAAATGGAAAAGGAGGTCCAAAAGACCACTGAAGAAAATATGACCTTAAAAATTAGATTGGAGCAAGTGGAAGCTAGTGACTTTATGAGAAATCAAGATATTATAAAACAGAACCAAAGGAATGAAAAAATGGAAGACAATGTGAAATACCTCATTGGAAAAACCACTGACCTGGAAAATAGATCCAGGAGACATAATTTAAAAATTATTGGACCACCTGAAAGCCATGATCAAAAAGAGAGCCTAGATATCATCTTTCAAGAAATTATCAAGGAGATCTGCCCCGATATTCTAGAACCAGAGGGTAAAATAGAAATTGAAAAAGTCCACCGAATGCATCCTGAAAAAGATCCCAAAAAGAAAACTCCTAGGAATATTGTTGCCAAATTCCAGAGCTCCCAGATCAAGGAGAAAACACTGCAAGCAGCCAGAAAGAAACAATTTGAGTATTGTGGAAACATAATCAGGGTAACACAAGATCTAGAAGCTTCTACATTAAGGGATTGAAGGGCCTGGAATGTGATATTCCAGAGGTCAATGGAGCTAGGATTAAAACCAAGAATCACCTACCCAGCAAAACTGAGTACAACGCTCCAAGTCAAAATATGGATTTTCAATAAAATAGAAGGCTTTCAAGTTTTCTCAGTGAAAAGACCAGAGCTGAATAGAAAATTTCACTTCAAACACAATAATCAAGAGAAGCATGAAAAGGTAAACAAGAAAGAGAAATCATAAGGGACTTACTAAAGTTGAACTATTTTGCTTACATTACTACATGGAAAGATGATGTGTATAATTCATGAGACCTCAGTATTAGAGTAGCTGAAGGGAATATACATATATGGAGAGACAGAGGGCACGGGGTGAGTTGAATATGAAGGGATGATATCTAAAAAAATGAAATGAAATTAAGGAATGAGAGAGGAATATATTGAGAGAGACAGAAAGGGAGAGATAGAATGGGGTAAATTATTTCGCATAAAAGTGGCAAGAAAAAGCAGCTCTGTAGGAAGGGGAGAGGGGGCAGGTGAGGGGGAATGAGTGAATCTTGTTCTCATAGGATTTGACCTGAGGAGGGAATAACATACACAATCAATTGGATATCTTACCCCACAGGAAAGAAGGAGGAAAGAGATAAAAAGGGAGGATGATAGAAGGGAATGCAGATGGGGGAGGAGATAATTAAAACAAACACTTTTGAAAAGGGACAGGGTCAAGGGAGAAAACTGAATAAAGGGGGGTAGGATAGGAAGGAGAAAAATATCATTAGCCTTTCACAACGTGAGTGTTACGGAAGGGTTTTACATAATGATACACATGTGGCCTATGTTGAATTGCTTGCCTTTTTGCGGGGAGGGAGGGCAGGGAAGAGGAGAGAGAATTTGGAACTAGAAGTTTTAAAAACAGATGTTCAAAAAAAAGTGTTTGCATGCAGCTAGGAAATAAGATATACAGGCAATGGGGCATAGAAATGTATCTTGCCCTACAAGGAAGGAAGGGAAAAGGGATGGGGGAGGGGAGTGGGGTGACAGAAGGGAGGGGTGACTGGGGAATGAGACAACCAGAATATATGGCATCTTGGAGTGGGGGGAGGGTAGAAATGGGGAGAAAATTTGTAATTCAAACTCTTGTGAAAATCAATGCTGAAAAGTAAAAATATTAAATAAATTAATTAAATTTTTTTTTTAGAAAAGTATTTCTCTAAAATGAGATTTGTGTCTAGACAGGGTCTCCCCAAAAATTGGTAGCAAGATTTTCCCCCACTAAGATATCAATATGAAGTCAAGCCTCTATTTCATCTCACATGGAATGCTTAAGGTACAAAAGACTCAAAGATGTGTGGAAACATAGAAAATAAACATCATTACAAATAACCCATTGCACTCATCCCCAGAAAGTTCAAGACAACTTTATTTGGCCACTGAACAGATATTTCACATTGACCTCAGTTCTATACTCCCCAAGCATCTGAGATCTTTTGAAAGCATGACTTTCTCAGTCCTTCAAACACAGATTGAGGCTGGGAATAATGTTCTTCTCCAAGAAGCAAGCTGTTATAGAAATTTCCTCCTAATGGACTGCTTTTTCCCTAAATCTCCAAGTTAGGGATTCTAAATTCATAAAATCACTGCCTAGACTGGAAATGGCCCTTTCTCAAAATTGCTAGTCACTGACCAGTGCTTAGAAAAGGAATAAATGACAGAAAGTAGTCAAATATTTGCAGATAGTTAGTCTCTGGCTTATTTAAGAAAGCACAGGTTTGCAACGATTATCATTTTCTTTTTTCTGTTAGGCCCCCATTGCAACTGGGGGGTGGAAGGAGACATATCCCTTATTCCCCTTTTGTTGGAAGAGCAATAGAGAAAAATCTTGGAAAAGACCCAAAAGAAAAACAGAGCCATTTCTCCATATCTTCTCTTATGGGACACAGTAGAGAATGGTAACATAAACATCCCCTTCCCTCTGACCCTCAGTCCACAATCATAATCAGTATAGTAGCCAGTTACTGGGAACCAATCAAGAGGTCCATGTTTCAACTCAACAAGCAGACAGCAATTGGGTCTGTTTCTGTGGGAGGTGCTTCAGCCCAGAAAATAAGAGGTTCCCCTGATCACCCATGCTGTATGTAAAAGTATGTGATGCCTGGAAAGGTTTCTTCCATCTCTGAATTTTATGACCTTGCCATCGACCTAAGAGATATCAAACTAATACCAGGAAAAAAAATGAGTTTTCTCAAATCTTTGCAGAACACAGTGAGATTCATCTGCTCTGGAAACTTTGGAAATGTATAGCAAAGTTGTGTGACTCATCCTACATGACCAATGTAATCAGCAAGCTAAATGCATAATCCAAGACGAAAGAGTCTCATACATTCAAATATCCTCACTGCCAAAAAAAAAATCAGATAATTTCCCATTAAGTTTAGTATTCTGTTTCTATGTTATCTTTCAAGTACACAGTAAAACTTAAAAGATGAGCTCTAAGCTGAATCCCCAGAAAGTTGTACAGCAGTAAAACAGCTAAAAAGGATCACAAAGGGCAGTTATACATTTAGTCACTGAAAAGGATCCAGCCAGGGTATAACATCACCAAGGCAGCATTGGCAGAGATATGAATCCCTGCTTCATTCTTGCCTCCAAGTCCCCAATCCATCAAACTTGCAAAGCCCACTTAAAATTCGCAAAAGAAACAGCAGCAGTACAGCAAAGAAAAAAAAAATCATTGATTCCTTCCAAGGAGGAATGTTCAAATCTTCAAAGACTCCCTTGGCCCTGGCAGTCAAAAATTCTATCTGAACCTCCAAATCATTTATAAAACTTAGATATTAAGACATTCCTTTTTATGACAAATAATAGATTACGATAAGACTGTTATGCAAATTTTAAACACTTTCAACATCTTCCCCTCAATAGCTACTGTGACCTTTCCTTGTTAAGTTATGTACAGACTGTATTCATTAATCATTTTTCTCCATGAGGTTGAATTCATTAGTTTTTGAGGCTGATTCGGATTCATCAATGTTAGTCATAATTAGTCGCTTAAAAGAGTGTATGTGGAGGTGATTAGTGCCTCGTTAGCTCCTTCCTCTCATCCACTAAAATGCTAGCAGTTTTCTAATGCAGAAAAAGGAAACCTCTCATCTTTTGGGAAAACTGACCCATATCAACAAATCAGCTTAAATAATATGCTTAGCCCTTTCCATCATAAATTATGAAATTTTATGCTTCCATGCATATGATAGAAATTTATTGCCCATTTAATTCAAAAAATAAGGAAACTCAACAAAATGTGTGTTGTGTCCTCATTTCCATTCAATAAATATATGTTGAATGCCTACTGTAGACACCAAAATTGGTTAGGTAAGTCACTAAAGAGACTAGAACAGGAGCCCTACGATATGGATTGTGCTTCACTCAAAGAATTAATTGGAAAGAAAAGACAAACCATAAAGGAAAGAAGAAACCATGCAAGGTGATAGTGGTTGGACACCTGAAAAGTTCAAAATATATATTACAGTTAATACTACTCTTGGAAAAGAGAATAAGACCCAAGGCTTCATGAGGAACTGAGATTTGGGAAGCACCTTGAAGAAAGATTAGGATTTGAATAGGCAAAAGGAGCGAGATCATTCCAGACACGAGGCCCAAAGACAAGACAATGAGCATGACATGATTGGGAGATAGTTAGAAAACTGCTAACTGGAGCAGCCATATGTCTTATATGGATATTTTATATGGATAAGATCCTGGGATATTAAGATAAGGAGCTTGATTTTGAACAGCTAATCAGTAGGGAGACTAGCTGGGTAGGGGAGCAATTAAGTTAAGAACCTGAGACTTAGAGTCAGAAGACTGGTGTTCAAATTCCACCTCAGAAATCAGCAGCTGTGTGACCCTGGGTAAGTCACTCTCAGCTCGATTTTCTCCTCTTTAAAATGGGGTAATAATAATATTTGCTTCCCAAGTTTGTTGTGAGTTTCAAATGAGATAACATATATACAGCACTATTCAATCCTTTAAGTGCTATACAAATGTTATTATTACAGCTAGGTTCCAGTTAATACAAATGAGGTATCCCCTGAATTTGCCACAATGTTTGAATTTTAATGGCATATATCCATTGGGATAGAACAAGCTATCATATTTCATATGATTATAACTTCAAAAAGTATGCGTTCGAATACATGAGACTAGTTGCTTAATTCATTAGTCTCACTAATCTGGACCTAGCTGTATTACCACTGGGCATTTTAGAGGAGACAATTAACATGGCAAAAAGTGTTTTAGGATTAGATGGGAAAGATTGAAATAAGAGAAAAAGGCCAGAAGATTAATGCAGAAATCCAAGAAGGAGAGAATAAGGATTTGGACAAGAGAGGTAATTTAGCACAGTATTTATAGGATTTGTGTATAGCAGGTCATAATTTTTTTTATTAAATTGAACAATGATCTATGTGGAAGAATAGCATAAGAGACATATGATCCAAAAAAATCTGATCAAAAAGGAAGTTGTATTAGTTATGTAGAAAAAGCAGGAGATAACAAATGGGCAGCCCAAGTGTAGCTGTTGTACCCGTATGCAGTTCATTACACAGAAGACATTTAAAAAGACATAGAGGAAGGTCTCCAGTATGTTGAGTAGATACTCTATAGAAGATCTATGGAAATACATAGACATAAATAAAGCAGAATGGGAAGGTGTCAATGGTTTGCAATCTATACCAAGTAGAGAATACTCACGACAAAATCATTGATCCTTTGATATAAATACTAAATTGCAATTTTATTGGAGAAAATGGAATCCATCTGGGAGATAAAGAGAAAATGAACAGGCTAGATAAGGGGCGGGGGAGGTGTAGGAGAGAGAGGACTCAAAATGACACCAAGGTGTTGAGTTTTCCAGAACTTTGGTACATACAATCTAGAACATCCCTTCTTAAAATTGCTTATCACTGAATCCTTCTACTCAACTCATAAAATTTTAGTGTGGCAAAGGTGTTAAGCATTATTTGTCCCAAGGTATAAGTGATGAAGAATGCCTTCTACAATATTCCTTACTAGTCATTTCATTCTCCTCCTTGAAGTTAAAAAAAACTGTACTAAAAATGCGAGTAGGCAGTGCATCATTCCATTCTATTTTTAGGAAAGATTATAAGATCATAGAATACTAAATCTGGAAGAGACATAAGAGATTATTATTTAACCCAACTCTTAGTACACAGGTCAATCAATCAGTAGGCTTTATTATATTGTGTTATTATTATTGAGAAATCTAGGAAGATATATTTAATAATCCCATAAAATTAGGCCAGATTCGTATTTTAAGGGGCTTAAAATGCTAATATTATTAAGGCTTTTTATATCCTAGTCATCATTTTAGGTTCTGTGAATATACTGTTTTGAACATAACAAATTTCATAAAGATAGGGAAAACCTAGGACAGAACATTGCTGCTCTCATTAGCCACCACTTTATTTCTAGTTTGTCACAAATAACTAGAATATGAGGTAAAAAGAAGGAATTTCTAGAAGAGCCCTATGAGGTAGATCTATGAGAGTACAGAAGTAGGATGATCATAGCTGGCTAAAGAAATTAAGGACATCTGCAAGCAGAGGTGTGCTCATAAGTATTTAACAACTGTCTCTCTGGGGAAAAATAGATAGATGATAGATAAATAGATGGATAGATAGATAGATAGATAGATAGATAGATAGATCTTATCTATATCTCTATATAAGTTTAAGCTGCATTGTTAAAATTTCTCCATCATATTCTTAAGCCTAGACAATCAATAAAACAACAATAGTACCTTTATTTGTAGTGTTTGCTGATTTTCAAGTTGTAAGTGTTCAGAAGTTTCTGCCTATGTATATTGGAGGTAGGAGGGGATGACATTTGAGTTAGACCTCAAAGGATGGATTGAATCTCTACAAGTATAAAGGGAAGGAACAACGTGAATAAAGCAGAAGAACTGGGTTGGTTTAAATAACAATAAATAATCTAGTTTTCCTGAAGCAAACCATTGAGAAAGTATTGGGAAATGAGGTTAAAATTTAAGACCAGGAACTAATCATTGGTAAGAGAGACCATGATAGATCTTACATAAATGAATAAATGATTGACCATATTTTGAAGAATGAAGTAAGACCTTTTGCTTAAAAAAAATCTCTACTATCAACTCTACCCTAATCCATGAAATGTCTACATCATGCCTTTTGAGTATTAGGTGCAGTGGATAGAATGTTGGGCCTGGAGTCAGCAAGACCTGAGTTCAAATTCAGCCTCAGACACTTACCAGCTGTATCCTGAACAAGTCATTTAACCCTATTTATCTCAGTATCTGTAAAATGAGCTGGAGAAGGAAATGGCAAGCCACTCCAGTATCTTTCCAAGAAAACCCCAAATGGAGTCATGAAGAGTTGGATATGACTGAAACAACTGAACAACAACAAAATTAGATGCTGATTTGTTGAAATTCAAATGCTATGAAAAGGGAGTAACACAATCAGTCATGAACACCTTGCATAAAATTAGATTATTAATCTAATCATAGAATTTCATTGGGCTTTGAGGTCATATATTTTAGGCAGCCAGTTATCATAACCCTGAAAGAATGGCACACAGAACAGTTGGGTTTTGATTGAGGTTAGATGAAGAGATAAAGGAAGAGAAGATCTATGGGAAATAGAGCAAAAATTGAAGCAGATAGGTGCAAGTAGGAACTCTGGATAAGATGAAAGCACTGGGTACCACCAGAGAGGAATTTTAAAAGGGGAATGTGGGGGAGTGGTGAAAACCAACTTCACTGAGGTGATGCCAAGATGCTGGAGTAGCAAGAAGAAGTACAGTGAGACTCTACCTCCAGACTCCTTCCCAACACCTCCCCCCACAATGAAACTACCCCAAAGAGATCTTGAAAATGCACCAGATTGAATCCTGATCAGGAAATTCAAGAAGAAAAAAGTTGCAGTGAGTAATTTTTTCCATTCCAGTTCAGCAAAGGAAGATAGAGATCAATGGGTCAGAGTTTGGCAGGAGTCTGCAACACAGTGTATTCTAGCTCTTGGGGACTGAAAGAGGGTGGAAACTGTGCACTGAGAGAAGATGAGCTCTCATGACCCCACACAAGTTGAGGGACCTTATGTAGGATGTAGGAAGAGGTACACCCTGGCTTTTTAGTTATTCACTACTCAGCTGTAGGTCACAGATCCAGGATGGAAAGAGGGTACTTTCACCAAGGGCTGGTAGTCAATGGTGAGGAACAGATGAGACTTCTGGGAGGTGCAGCCAAGATGTGGGAGTAGAGGAAGCACCCAACTGGGCTATCGCAATATTTCCCTCCAAATAGCTTTAAAATAGCACCGCAAATCTAGAGTTCACAAAAATTTTGAAGTCAACAAAATGTCACAGTGAAACAGTCTTTCAGTCCAAGACAACTTAGAAGATTGGAAAGAGATATCTGTGACACAAGGGTTGGAAGTTAACCAGAAGCCTATGTGGATGAAACACCTCTAGTGGAACTAGGAGGTCTAGGATGATTAAATGGTGGCAGAAGCAGCAACAGCTCTCTGGCTTCTGAAGCCAGGGACTTGGAAACAAGTGAGAAATAGCTTAAGGGACCCATGTGCTAGTATTGGACAAAAAGACTAGATGATGTTTGGTAAATCCATTTCCTATACCCACTTGTGGGTCATAGTTCAAAGACAGAGAAAAGCACTTTCAAGCAAGAGAGAGAGCCCTGAGGAACAGTGTCACTTTTGGTCACAAGAGATCAGGGAACCCGAGGAACAGTATCATTTCTAGTCCCAAAGGATTGGAGACCCTAAGGAACAGTATTATTTTCAGTCCCATGGAATCAGGGGTCCTTCCTAGGTAAAGACCAGAGTGCAGATCAGGAAAGTAATGATCACACTTCTCCCAAGTTCACACTACCTTGGAAAAACTGAAAACTTCTGAACCCCTAGAACTATCTTTGAAAAGAGCAATGTGAAAAAAAAAACCTGTAGCTTGAGACAGTGCCTCTCTCCCCCACTCCATGCTGGGAACAGAACCGAACAATTCAAAATTTAGAGACAGGGAAGATCAAGACACAAACTCAGAAGAAGACAAGGAAGTCAAAACAGCTACAAGTAAAGTCTTAAAGGAAAAATTTGAATTGGACACAAGCTCTTAAAAATTCCTGGAAAAGCTAAAAAATTATTTTCAAAATCAAATAAGAGTGGTAGAGGAAAAATTAGTTAAAGAAATGAAAACAAAGGAAGAAAATAATGAAAAGATAATTAACAACTTAGTAAAAGAGGTACAAAAATACTGAAGAAAACAACACCTTAAAAATGTAATTGACCAAATGGAAAGAGAGGTACAAAAATTCACTGATGAAAAGAACTCCTTAAAAAGTGTAAGTGTGCATGTATTTTTATTACCAACTGAAGCGTGTGTGTGTGTGTGTGTGTGTGTGTGCTATTCAACTGGTAATAGGAATCTATCTTAATCAAAATGGAAGTAGAAGGGAAAGGGGATAGGGGAAAGATGGGGTGATAAAAGTGAAAGCAGATGAAGGAAGGCAGTAGTCAGAAGCAAAACAGACTTCAGAGGAGGCACAAAATAAAAGGGGAGAGAGAGTAAACAAAAGAAAATCAGCTGGAGGGACGCAGATAGCAAAATGGATTAGAAATCAGAATTCAACAATATATTATCTACAAGAAACACAGAGATTCACAGAGAGTTAAAATAAATGCTGGAGTAAAATCTATTATGCTTTAGCTGAAGTAAAAAAGGCAAGGACAGTAATCATGATCTCAGACAAAACAAAAGCAAAAATAGACCTAAATAAAAGGGATATGCAGGAGAAACTATGGCTTGCTAAAAGACACCATAGAAAATGAAGTAATATCAAAACTAAACACATATGCACCAAATGGCATCACATACAAACTCTTAAAAGGAAAAGTTGAATGAGTTACTGGAGAAAATAGAAAAATTATACTAGTTGGGGATCTCAACTTTCTCCTCTCAGAGCTAGATAAATCTAACTATAAAATGAATAAGAAAGAATTTAAGGAGAATAGAATCAGAAAAGTTAGATAAGATAGACCTCTGGAGAAAAGTGAATGGGAATAGAAAGGAGGATGTTTTTTTTTCTTAGCTGTACATAGCACCTTCACAAAAACAGACCAAGTATTAAGGCATAAAAACCTCACAGTGAAATGCAGAAAAGTAGACATGTCAAATAAATCCTTTTCAGACCATAATGCAATAAAAATTAAATTCAATAAAGGGCTGTTAAAGCATAGATTAAAAATTAATTGGAAACTAAGTAATCTAATCCTAAAGAATTAGTGGACCAAAAAACAAATCATTGAAACAAACAGTAACTTCATCAAAGAGAATAATAAATTCCAAAATTTATGGAATGCGGTTCTTAGAAGTACTTGGAAAAAAATTTATATCTCTAAATACATACATCAATAAAAAAATACAGATCGATGAATTGAGTATGTAACTAAAAAATACTAGAAAAAGAACAAATTAAAAATTACCAATTAAACACCAAAATGGAAATCCTGAAAATAGAAGAAGAAATTAATAAAATTGAAAGTAAAAAACAAATTGAACTTATCAATAAAACTAGGAGCTGGTTTGATGAAAAAACTAATAAAATAAATAAACCTTTGGTTAATTTGATTTTAAAAAAGAAAGAAAAAATCAAATTACTTGTATTGAAAATGAAAAGGATGAATGTACCACTAATGAAGAAGAAATTAAAGCAATTATTAGGAGTAAAAGTGACAATCTAAATGAAATGGATGAATATTTACAAAAATCTAAACTGCCCAGTTTAACAGAAGAAGAAATAGAATACTCAAATAACCATATCTTATAAAAATTAATTATATAAGTATGTGGTCTCCCTAAGAAAAAATTCCCAGGACTAAGTGGATTTAGAAATAAATTCTGCCAAATACTTAAGGAACAATTAATCCCAATACTATATAAACTATTTGGAAAAATAGGGCAAGAGGAAGCCTTACCAAATTCTTTTGAAAGCACAAATATAATTTTAAGACTTAAACCTAGGAAAGCAAAACCAGAGGGAAAAAACTCTAAACCAATTCCCTTAATGATGCAAAAAATTTGATGCAAAAATTTTAAATAAAATACCATCAAGGAGATTACAGCAATATAGTATAAAGATCCTACTCTATGAACAGGATGAATTTGTGCCAAGACTGCAGGGCTGGTTGAATATTAAGAAAACTATCAACATAATATCAATAACAAAAACAACAAAAATCATATGATTATCTCAATAATTGCAGAAAAAGCCTTTGACAAAATACAATATCCATTCCTTGTAAAAACACCAGAAAGTATCAGAATAAGTGGAGCCTTTCTTAAAATGATAAGTAGTATTAGTCTAAAACCAAGAACAAGCATTGTCCATAATGGGGATAAACTTGAATCCTTCCCCATCAGATCAGGAATGCTTTGGAATTGGGCAAGTGGAAGCTAATGACTCCATGAGAATCAAGAAAAAATGAAACAAAATCAAAAGAATGAAAAAAATAGAAGAAAACATGAAATATCTTATAAGAAAAATAAGCAACCTGGAAAACGGATTGAGGAGAGATGATTTAGGAATCATTATACTACATGTAAGCCATAATCAAAGAAAGAGCCCAGATAGCATATCTCTTTTTAACTTTATTTTTAAATTATGGAATAAAACAAGCATTTCCACAGTATAGCATAATAAAAATGATTAATGGCACATGAAACTGCAAATCTACTACATACAACTTGCTCTTCCTTTTAAGTATACAACAAAGTTAGCATGTAAATGTTTTTTTTTCTTTTTTTACTTCCCTACCCTCACTCTGCAATAACCATTAGATACAAATAGGTATATATATGTAAAATCATTCTATACATACTTCTATTAATTAGTTATTTCTCTGAATGAATATGTCTTTCTTCATATGTCCTTTATACTTAATTTGGGTATTTATAGTAGTCAAAATAATTTATTCACTCAAAGTCATTTTTAAAACAATATTGCTGTTACTATATACAGTGGTTCTGTATCTTGGTTCTGCTCATTTCATTCTTTATTATTTCATGCAAATCTTTCCATGTTTTTCTAAGATCATTGAGCTCATCATTTCTTATACCACACTAGTATTCCATTCCATATACCACAATTGGACATCATATGTAAAGGCAAGCAAAGTGAGACTTTTTGTTGTCTTTTGTTTTGGAGTGCTACTCAGCACTAAGGCAATCAAGTGCCTTTGAGTCTTGCCTTTGTTTCAGTCAAGAGTCTTTGATTGAATCAAGAGTCTTTGATGACCTGCTTATGTTACAAGAAAGCCCTAGGCCTAAACTCTTTACTTACTAAGTGCTAAGCCCCAGGCCTATACTCTTTACTCACTACTTGTTAAGTCCAGTCCTACACCCTTTCCCTAAATAATGGATATATACTGTTAGGTTAGCATTTTCCTTTGAGGGCTCATTCATTGGAAAGCTGTTCCTGTGATTTAGGCAGGAAAGACTCTGGGTAGCCATTAAGGAGTGTCCCCTGCCCCCCTCCAGCTTTGAAAACCCAGATGTTGGTGCTTCTCTCTCTGGTAACTATGTGTATATTGCTATGGACAGACAATTAGAAGTCCTGTCTGTTGATTTGTGTTATTTGCTCTGTTTATAATTTCTGCTTGTAATTTCTGTTTGCATTTTCTCTGAAGTTGAGGGTGCTGACTTTTTCCCCTGAACTAAGTGAATGATATATGTATGTTTAACTAAAGTGAAATTGTAAACCCCTTAAAGTTGCTTTCCTTAGAAAATCAGATCAAAGAACCTGTGCTAACCCTCCTGTGTGTGGGTGTTATTGGCCTTACACCTCCACAGCAGCTGCTAGTAATATTGTTACATTATTTTTGTGGAGGGGGGAAGGCAGGGCAATTGGGGTTAAATGACTTGCCCAAGGTCACACAGCTAGTAAGTTTGTCAAGTGTCTGAGGCCAGATTTGAACCCAGATCCTCCTGACTCCAGGGCCAGTGCTCTACTCACTGCACCACCCAGTTGCCCCTGTTACATCATATTTCAAGAAATTATCAAGGAAAATCTTAGAATCAGAAGGTAAAATAGAAATTGAAAGAATCCACTGATCACCACTTGAAAGAGATCCCCAAATGAAAACTCCCAAGAATATTATAGACATATTCCAGAGCTCCCAGATCAAAGAGAAAATACTTCAATCAGACAGAAGTAAATCATTTAAATACCATGGAACTACAGTCACTATCACATAAGATTTAGCACCTATAACATTAAAGGAGCAGAGAGTTAGAATATGATATCCCAGAAAGCACATTCACTCTAGACATGTAAAAAGTCTCACCTTAGCATGAAGTCCAAAGAAAGGAAGTAGGATAGAAGAAGCAGCAAACAAACAAAAAAAATTCGACCAGAAAAAGTTATTATGGAGACAGGCACACTTAAGACACAATCTTGGAGAAAGAGAATGGCTCCAAAACACCTAAAAGCAAAGCCTTAAAGTAAAACACAAGTTGGGCGTAAAGTCAACTAAATTCCCTCAAGAGATGAAGCAATAGTTTTTGGAAATGTTAAAAAGGTTCTTTTTTCTTTAAGTAAGTGAAATGGGAGCTTTAGTGGAAAAAATGAGAAAAAAAACTGAAAGCTATAGAAGGAAGAACTTAGAAGATAATAAATAGCTTGGTACAAGAAGTACAAAACCCTGCCCAGGCAACAAATGCTCCTAAAATTAGAATGTACTAAATAGAAAGTATTGACTTCATGCTGTAAATTTTTGCTGATTTAAAATTTTTAATTTAATTTAAAAAGAAGAAAAAAAAAAACCTCAACTACTTCAGAATTTTTTGTTAGTGTTCAGATCTTGGTTAGACATCACCCAAACAACCTGTGACTTGGGAAGCCACTTCAACCTCTAATCAACTTTAATAATTGAGTGGAAAATTCTTAGGTATAGGGTATATAAGTCTAAGCTATAACTCATTATTTCCATAAAGTGAGGCATGGAGAAGAGAAATTCTAGAAAGAGAAGAAAAGGAGATATCTCTTTTGTGAGACATATTACAAAGATATCTTTTTTTCAGCATCATATATATAATAAGCATATCCTTATAAATAATTTGTTGGATATTATTAACAAGTGAATTTGCAAAACTGCATTTATTAGCAAATTATTACAAGAGTGTAAGACACAGGGTTTTGGTGACACAGACATTTTGTAGAATAAATAGGTAATCCTAAAAGGAAAGAAAAAGGGTGAGACAGTGCCCTAAAAAAAAAAATTACTTTTCATCTATTATTGTTTTTTTTTTTGTTACGACTATGAAGTTTCCTTTCTTTGATTTTTTTATTGTAACTGTAATTTCGAAGGTGTTGGAAATATGGGGTAAAATTTTGAGGAAATCTCCTCTACTAAGGAAAATCAGTACCTGCTTTGAAACTCATAGTCTTAAAGTGTTGCCAGGACACTGAGAGGTTAAATAAATGATTTGGCCAGTATTTGTCCTTGCTTTCTATCCACAATTCTGTGACCAGCTTCCTAACATTAATTCCTTGAAATTATATTTTAAAAAAATATATAAAATATCTTTGCATAACATTTATTTGTCAAAACACCCATTTCAAGGATCCAGGCCAAAGACTAATATATGTCTGTGGCAGGTGCAAAAGGATTCAATACAATATCAATCTGTTGGTACTGACATTCAAAGTTATGCTTTCAAAAACCAAAACATATTATCTTCTTTCTCCTAGCTATACATCTTAAGATCACCATTGCATCTCCCTGCCAGCTTTAGACATTTAATAGTCAAGGTCACAGTCTTGATTAATGAAGAAGACGTTAAAATCAAAGTTACTGGCCAAGAGGAAGGAAGAAGCTCTAGGGCTACATGGGATAGCTGGCAAACACAAAAGACACTTCACTGAGGATAATTCACTCTCCTGATGAAGATCAATGAGGTGAATCTGAATGCTATTAGTTACACACCGGCAGTTCATCTTGAATGGGGAGATAGATGGTGCCAGCTATTTATTTGAGAGAATTTAGACAGCTTGACATACAGCTTTCTGTTATTTTCACCCAGATGAGTCTATAATATAATATTTAGATAAAATCCATTGTTAATGGTTAAGAATTGGGATATTTTGATGAAGCCACTTTAGTGGGGTGGGTAATCTTTCCACCAATTCAACTCTTCTGCATCTATTCAAAGGATTTTTATCAATGTTTCCTTATAAATAATCCACAGGAATGTTATGCAACATCGTGAGTCCTTCCTCTTGTTCTCTGAACATCCTGGGTGTACCAATGTACCATTGGGCTATCTATTGTTTCATTCTCATTTCATGACTGGCCTGCCTCTTTTGCCAGTCACACATGATCCTGATAATCTTAGATGCTACTTCTTGCATGCCAGCCATCACTGGCAATATGTTTTGGCCTTCTCACATCTGTCATGTGTCTTTCTATTGTTGTTAACTTGTCATGCTAATTCTTCTAAGATCATGGTGTTCTGAGATTTACAGCCACATAACATCACTGGGGAAATGTTGATGTTAAATAGACTGTTGTCTTCTAGTCCCTTCTCCTGTTCTTTGTTGAAGATGTCAGCTATTAAGGATGATTACTAGGGCTAGAGGGAAAGAGCACACCTGGGTAAAAAAAAATCCATGGTCCAAGATACGATATCAAAGAGTAAACAGAATGTCATGCTGGGCTCAAACCAAAGAGCTCCTAGGGTACATCCAAAGGCATGGTTAAGAGCCATGGAATAATGGTCATGGCCAAGGGGAGGTCAAAAAGGAGGGCATTAGGAATCCTGACAGAATAAACAGTATAAAGCATCAGCAAATGAGTGTATCTCATACAAAATCTTCACCCAAGAAAGGATATTTTTATTTTAATGGCATACTAGCCATAGCACCACCTTCTTCAGTTGCACTTGGACTGCTCTGGACCTAAGGACATATAAGGTGTTTTATCAGCGAATCATTGGGAGCATTGAAATCACTGTGCCATCTTTCAAATATAATACAACTCCATCTTCTATTATTCAGTTCTGGGTCCAGTTCAATGCCGCTATGCAGCCTTTATCCAAACTATATGTATTGGTGGATGATGGGGTTATCCATTCAGTTGTATGTTGTCATTTTGGAACTATGCATTTTAAAAGAATTCACCTTGTTAAAACTTAAGGGTCATACTAAACTTATCATTGTGGATTACACTGAGAAAGCTTTGTAGAAACTCAATAAACTTATGACAGTGATGTCTTTGAACTGAATAACTCAGAAAACCTTTTCATCAGTAAACCAACCAATAAGCACTTATTAAGCACTTTTAGGCATTATTATGTGTCCAGATCTCCTTTTAAAAATTGTATTATTATTATTATCATTATTTTAATTATTGTTTAGTGTATACTTTTTCTTTTTTATCTGTATGCAGGCTCTTCCGTCTAGCATAAAGTTCTTGAGGGTAAGGGAAGTTTTGTCTATATCTTTGTATCCTAAGCACCTTGTCTGTCTCCTGGTAGATGCTCATCAAATGCTTGCTGTATTGATGTCCATTTTCATCAGACTGTTGACCAAAGAGATTTCAGCATTTCCATCCATCATTGATACTATAGGATTTGGATGTTGCATGAGAGATAGCTCATCTGTGTGGAGCCAACAGAGATGCATCTACACAGCCAGATGCTTTTTAAAAATCAATAAACAATGTACATATGAGTGTCTTTTATCCTCTACATCTCTCAGTTCTGTGATAGTAAAGTCACGTTTGACAATAGAAAATGTACCTGACAAAACCTACCCCCCAGCTTAAGTTTGTATTATGGATGGAATTGATTTATGAATAAAACATCTTTATAAAGATTTTATAGAGGCGAGAAAACAGATCTATAGGCCAGTCCAATAGTTGTTGATGTCTTCTCAATAGGCTTTCTTTTTTCTATTTGAATGAAAACAACCTCTGTTACCATTTCATTTTTTTTGGAATCTCCTCCTCTTTGATAAATTTTGAAAAATGAGAATAGTAAAGAATATGCTGACAATTCATGACAGGATATTGTCATGTTCTCTGTGGCACATGTCTATTTCTTCAACCTTTGTAGATGTTGGTGAATCACTTGTCATTATCTATATATCTGTCTTTTTGTTTATGCTCATTGTGAACACTTAAAAGAACAGCTGATCAAGATTTCAGTGAAATGATTTTTCTTGTAGTCTTTGGGCATATGATGAAAGCAATTCTGCCAACTTCATTATTTGCCTCTTTGAGGAGAATTTCTGAGATGGCCTTCCATTTAGCTGCAGCTTCTTCCTGTCTTCCAGTTCTGCCTTCATCCCTTCAGAAATAGTAGAAAAAGAAATATAATAACTTGACCCTAATATCTCAAGATGGTTACAAGGAACTCTGGCTCTAACATTGACCTGCTGTGAAAGAAAAAACTCAAGACTCTGTTTGTCTGTAATAAATGGCAGGAATGAATTTACAAATTATCTAAATCCAAGCATCTTTTCTTTGAAAAAAAAAAGACATCTAAAAGAAAAAAGATCTGTTTTACTTTTGAAAAGTCACTTGGATCCAAAATATTTTCTACTTACAACCTGTAGAGTTACATAATGAGACAAAATTAAATAGCTAAGATTAAACAAGGATTCAGAGTTTTTGATTCATTAAACAGAACAATAGTCATGTAACTTCAATGTACCCCCAGAGAATAATTTTCTCAAATCCATTTGATCCAAGTTAGCAGCAGAAAAAGATACTTCTCTTAAACAGATTAATCTAAGGGACTCCTGCCCTTGTCTGATCAACACCTTAATTCTGTCATCAGAGATATCAGAGTTCCTCTGGTAGCTTTGAAATAATTTCCACTTAGAAACTGGTTAGAGATTTGATAAGGATGTTATAAAAGGGATTTTAGACAAGGAAACTATCTCTTTGTTGTACTTGACAAGGTTTATTTCAATCAGATGAGTCCAAAAGTCTTCACATTGAAATATTGTTTCTTATTATTTTCCTTAAAGATAAAACAGTGGGGCCTTCCTTACAATGTTTTCAGGCCGCTTTGTGATGTCATACACACCACTTTGTTTCTCCAAATCTCAGTTTCTTCATTTATAATGTGGATATAATAATATTTGAATAAGGGTGGAGGTAGAGGTAGAGAACAAACTGGCCAACAATCCCATTGTTTATGAGCTTATGCAAACTGCACACAGACTTTGGAATATGTGTAGTCATTCTGTAACTGGTTTCAGTCTGCTAGTCTGGGTAAAGACAAACTTTTGATTGGCTGCTGAGCTGGAAATGAGGTATTTTCAAATATTAACTGGCCAAAGAGAACCTCTTTCTCCTTGCTGGACTGGCTGTGTTCAAGTGAGAAAGGCATGCTGTAAGTGTTTAAATAGGAAGCGGCCTTGAACCTTCCCTACTTGGGGTCTTTGGCCCATGAATATTGGCCTCTGTTCTTTCCCTGTTTTTCTTTCCCTGTGTTTGTTCCTTTCTACTTTTTAGTAGAATTTTGGCTGCGGCTATGACCTTGTGAGTTTTAGAAAGTAGGGATGATGGCCACCAGGCCTCTGGGAGCTGGGGTCTATGCTGGATTTGGTGGCCAGCCGAACCTAGTCAGTCGATACAGCTCAGCAGCAAGTGACCCCCTAAGCCAAGATGACAAGCCCAATAAACAAGGAAGAGACTGTCCATTCACTGTGCCACATTTGGAAGATAATTTAGTGGGGAAAATGTTGTGTAGATGTCACTTTAAATTTCATTCCACTATCTCTAGGAACCAAGGTTGTTTGAGGACTGAATAAGGTATTGGGGCAGAGAGGTAAACTTTCTCTTCTTGCTGTATCTTCTCAGGAAGTTTCCTTTTGTAAAAGCTAATTGAAGCTAATTGGCTAAATGATACTGGGGCATTAATCACTGACAATTGATATTGAGAACACACAAGAACAGGGGCTCAAACCAATAGCATCAAAGAAAGCAATTCCTCAAGGGTATCCTGAGAGGGAAATGTAGCCTTGCTTGGGGATCAGATTTGTCGGTGAGAGTGGGAGTTGGGAAATACACACTCAGACTGTAACAAAGGCTATACTTGTATTATCAAATAGGGCTGCTAAGAGGAAATAACTTTGTAAACCTCACACAAGTGTGATTCATTAGTATTCTAACTTCAATTATAATAAAGAATTAGATTAATGCTTGCAGGCAGTCTAAAACATGTGATTCTTAGTACCCTCAGGCCCTTTCTTTCCATTCTACCTCTTACTACCAAAGGGATAGAAAGCCATTTTGTATTTTTGTCCATTTGGTGGATTTAGTCCAAAGATCATCACCTGGTAGCCAACCTCTGGCAAGACACACTTCGGTCTGATGCCATACAGTTTGTTGACAGCTGAGTTCCGAGTACTCAGATCTTTTCTGCAAGAACCTGCTGGAGCTTGTGCTTTCTTGGCGTACTCTGTCAGAACCTTGAATTTTCTAAGAGTTTAGCTGAAAGAGGGAAACTAAGACAACATTTGCTTTTTTTCTTTGTCTGCCAGGTTATCCGGTTGACCAGCTTGAAATCTGCTCATACTCTAAGGTTTTGTTTTGTTTTCTTTTGTTTTATTTTACATGAACTTCTGTCTCACCACAATTCTACCACCATGTGGTTTTACAAGTTATTACTTATTGATTTTTACTACTATTTTCTATATGGAATAAGGTAGATTTTATATTTATGCCTATTATGTTTCATCTTATTAAATTTAGCCCACCTTCCATCTAGTTGAGATAATTTTATATTCCAGTTATGTCATCTAATGGAACAATTATTCTTCCCAGCTTCATTTCGTAAGTGTAGTTGATAGGCATTCCATATAAACCTTCATCCAAATCATTGTTTAAAATGTGAAACAAAACAGAACTAACATCGATCCCGAGCGAACTCCACTAGAGAACTCCCTCTACCACAATAGATCCATTAATCAACATTTCTGCAATCTTATTATTCAATTAATTGCAAATCCACCTAGCTGAACTATAATCCAGGGAATATTTCTCCATTTTATCTACAAGAATATGAGAGATTGTCAAATTCCTGTTAGAACTGCAAATGCCCATTTTAACGTTAGATAAATACCAATTATGTCTGGAAGAGTTACTAAGAACAAATATTGAAATGGGTAATGATGATGATGATGATGATGATAGTGATAATAATAATAATAACAACAGCCTCTATTAAAGCATAGTACAGTTATCCTCTCAACAGAGAAACCATGTCTATGAAATCACTTATCTTTTGAAGTATTGAAGTAAGAATTACTATTTTAGCTCTTCCCTAATGAAAATAAAAGTGGAGTATTTCTTAAAATATTAAAATTAGCTCTTTTCCCAGCCGGAATCATGGCGGGCGTAGAAGAAAAGAAAAAGCTACCATCCGTTCCAGAATCCCTTCTGAAAAAGCGAAAGGCTTTTGCAATACTGAAGGCCAAACGCTTGAAGAAGAAGATGGCTATTAAAAAGCTCCGTAAAATACGGAGAAAAGTTATCTATGAAAAAGCAAAAGCCTACCATAAGGAGTACAGACAGATGTAGAGGAGTGAAATCCGGCTGGCTAGAATGGCACGCAAAGCTGGCAACTACTATGTACCTGCTGAACCCAAGTTAGCTTTTGTGATCAGAATCAGAGGTATCAATGGTGTTAGCCCAAAGGTCCGAAAAGTATTGCAACTTCTTCGTCTTCGCCAAATCTTCAATGGCACTTTTGTTAAACTTAACAAGGCTTCTATTAACATGCTGAGGATTGTGGAACCATACATTGCATGGGGTTACCCAAACCTGAAGTCTGTGAATGACTTGATTTACAAACGTGGTTATGGCAAGATCAAGAAACAGAGGATTGCCCTGACGGATAATGTCCTTATTGCAAAATCTCTTGGTAAATATGGAATTATCTGCATGGAGGATTTGATCCATGAGATCTACACTGTTGGCAAGCACTTCAAAGCTGCCAACAACTTCCTGTGGCCCTTCAAATTATCTTCTCCACGAGGCGGAATGAAGAAAAAGACTACACATTTTGTGGAAGGTGGAGATGCTGGTAACAGGGAAGACCAGATCAACAGGCTTATTAGAAGAATGAACTAAAGGTCTCTACCATGATTATTTTTCTAATGGTCTGTTAATAAAAATGGCTGTGACAAAATTGAAAAAAAAATATTAAAATTAATGCCAGGTCAAATTATTCCAACTTTCTCAAATTCTCTCCAGAAATAGATTTTTTAAATATCATCACTAGAAATAGAGACAACTAATGAGATGCAAACATGCAACAGTGTGGAAGATGTTTTTACTTCATTGCTCCCTAAACTTTTGAGCATGGCCATGACGGGGATAGAAATACCTGCCACAGCATGTTGGAGGATATTCATATTAAGCCAATGCAAGAAGATGTTGGTCATGAACCCTCAGTTCATGATGTGATGTTTAATGGTTGTAGGTCTAGCTTGCCAAGTGCCAAGTATGGTTTTTTTGACAGGCATGTGCTGAACTCATGAACCTGTTTTTCACTTTTATCGGTTTTGAGAAACCAAAGGGTCCTCACCTTCTGTGCTGTCACAGAGGGCCTGGTCCTAAAACTGGAAGACTTCTTTCTTGATTTTATAATTCCAAGTTGTAACAGGGTACTATTTTCTATATGGAATAAGGCAGCTAATACTTCACATGAAGATCACAACAATCTTGGCACAAGCCTCACCTCAGACACTTATCAGATGTATGAACCTGAATGAGTGGTTTAACTTCTCTTTGCCTCAGTTTCCTTATCTGTGAAATGGAGAATAATATGTCATGGACACATTTCACATAAAGCACTTCGCAAACCTTTCATCACTAGAAAAGGGGCAACATGATCTCCTTGCAGGTGAAGACTTTTTTTTTTGTTTCTGTCTTCGTCCATTCAGAGCTTAATATACTACATGGCATACAGTAAATGCTTAATAAATGAATTGACTTCAGAAAGAATTTATTAAACACCTACTGTATGTCAAGCAATGTGGAAGGTGCTGGGGAAACAAATATAAAATCAGTGCAATTGTTGCTCTCAACAGCTTACATTACTTATAATATACTTATATATGACAACTTACAACTCTCAACAAGACCTTACATTCTACAAAAAGAAAACAACATGTGAAGAGATAAGTAAACATGATGTCTGTATAAAACAAATAAAATAAATTTCAAGGGAACTGATCAAGAAAGCTCTTATGAAGGAGATAACACTTGAGTTCCATCTTGAAGAGAGCTAGAGATTCCAAGGGGTAGATTGAATTATCATCATCTTCTCATCTTTTTCTGTACAGAAGTAGACAGGGAACAAACTTTTGTTAAGTTCCTCTCCATGTGTCAGGAACCATGCTATGTCCTTTCAAAATTTTATCTCATTTGATTCTCACAAAAACCCTGGGGTATGAATGCTACTATGATTTCCATTTTACCATTAAGGAAACAGAGGCAAGCAAAGGTTAAATAACTTGCTCAGCACCTCACAGTTAGTAAGTGTTGGAGGCTAAATTTAAACTCAAGTCTTCCTGACCCCAGGCTCAGCGCTCTATCCATTGTCAACACTTACCTGTGTCTATGTCTCTACGGGTAGAAACAATCCTGAAACAAGTTTTTACATTGTTATTATTCTTTTTTATAGTTTAATGTTCTAAAGACTACTGCATAAATAGATAAAATTACTGATTTTTTGTATTAGAATAAAAGATATTAGGATATACTATGTTCACTCTCTATATTGTAACTGAAAATATCCTACTTCTAATTCCAGTAGTAGATAGGACAAAAGGAATCACACACACACACACACACACACACACACACACACACCCTCGCCCTCTGCCCAAAGAATTTTGATCAGGTCTACTAGGTCTCTATATTTTGAAAGCTTTCCATTCCACGTAGTTTGGGGATTATGATCATTGAGTGCAGAATCATCTATTCAAAACATTGTTCTTTAGTTTTTATGGATTAATACTATGTCCAATTGATTATGGACAGCAGCTCATCTTGAAAAGCCTCTGGTTTCAGTATATTTCACTGGTTAAGTTTTTAGGAATTCACTTTTAAGTCTTTCTATATATGATGGGGATCTGTCCTTTGTTATTTCATGAAAGATAGCTGGTTTTTGATATATGATTCTTGCCACCAGTTCATTTCTTGCTAGGTATTAGGTAGGTGCTAAATTTTAGCAGCCTTTTGTATGATATGTTGCAATATTCCTACAATTCTCTTGCATGTTGTGCATTCAACACTAAATCCTAGTTGCTTAAAGCTAATGTATCTGAAATTTCTGTTTAGCAATGGACTAGACCCTCACCATCATAAATATTTCAATTTCCACAAACAAATCTGCATAACAGCCATTTGTCCAATAGTTGTTGACATATTATGGCCTCATTCCATGTGGGTGTACTATTAGTACTGTTACTTTTACTATTATCATTATCAATCATAATAATCTTTTCAATCAATGCCACAGTACCAGCAGAAGGAAGCCCTGCCAGAATTTATGGGCCATATAATTAATAATGGCTATAAGAACTCACCAAAGAATATCATTCCTCTCTTAATCTTGGCCTTTATTTGAGCTGAAGGCTCAAACTGCTTCAGTAAATGTCAACATAAGAGCTGAAGAAGTCTACACCATTTCTATAAAGTCTTTTCTACTCTGTCATTTAAAGAAGACACTATTGTATTCTGTTCCACTGTCTCTTGGTATGAATTCCCTACAAATTTCTTTGAAAATATTCTAGCCCAGGGGTCCCAGGATGTCCTTGGAAACCAAAATCCCAGAATTCACCTCAAAACAACATCTCTACTTCTCTATCTAGAGTACAAAACAATGTACCCTCCTTCTACTAAGTGGAATACCATTTGCTGAGCATATAACCTATTCTACAATCAGTCTCTTTTGTCCTTCACTAATTATCCCTTTGCCTAACCTCCTGATCCCTGAGTGAGGTCTCCAAGGAGCTTTGGCATGGGTCCCACCCCACAACTGGAGGGACAGTCTTTCACCTTGAAAGTACTTACTTCATCCTTTAATGTATGATAATTTAGATCCAATTTGATGGGCAATCAATAAACAGTTTTGATTGGACTTTGTCATAATAGAGATCCTTAAACCATGAGTGTATAGTCCTCAGGGCCTTCCTATCTTTCTAAGCCTTCTTAGAGTCTATTCTTCTTCACACACTCTATGATCCAGTAACATTGGCCTTCTCACTCTTCTTCACACCCAGCACTCCATCTCCCAACTCTGTACCCTCCCCAAGCATGGGGAATGCTTTCCCTCCTTACTTCCAACTCCTGGAGTCTTTCAAGACTCAGTTCAAACCCCATATTCTGTAAGAAGCCTTTCTGTGTAACATCCCACCCCTGTAAAGATTACTTGCATTTACCTTTTATGTACTTATACATTTTTTTGAGACTAGGTCCCCCCATGCTTTCCAGGCTGGAATTGCAGTGGCCACTCCTGTACCCAAACCCTCTACTATCATTAAAAAATTTTTTTAACTTTCTCTGTTTTTCTGACTTGGGCCAATTTTTTGCCTCCTTGGGAAGTCTAGAAACATTCTAGGTGCTGGACCTGATATGGATATTCAATTGGCTTTATGTATATTGCAGCTTAGAACTCAACACAAGCAATCCACCTGCCTTAGCCTCTTCACCAGCAAAGACTACATACAGGTGTTTGCCATCCTACTCAGATACATTTAAATTTTTTTCCATGTTTTCTTCCCTATTAGAATATGAGCTCTTGTGGACAACCACCACGTTTTTGCCTTTCTTTGTAGCTCCCATGCTTATCACAGTGCCTGGCACATAGTAAACACATAATAAACATTTTGATTGACTGATTAACTGACTGAACTTGAGGGAACCTACAAAAGCAGGAGTTTAAAATACATGGTTGTGTAGATCACAGCTGACTAGAAGTGGGCAAGGTAGGTGGAGACTTAAATAAGACATTCTTAACTGTTGAAACGAGATAGAACCGGAGCTGCAATTTGACTGGCATAGGGGATTTCTTCTAATGTTGCAGCAAACAAGTCACCCTAGAGTGTTGAAGGTCAAGGGACTCATCTAAGATCATATGATCACTGTGTGTCTGGAGCAGGTCTTAACTCCAGATCTTTCTGACTCTGGGTTGATCCTTATCCCCACTGCAATGCTGCCTATCATTTTTTAAATTACTTTTACAAAAATTCATATTTAGGATGCCCCCACATTCTGTGCTCCACGGAAGGTAGATGTCTATTTTGTGGTCAGGAAAGCCACATGTATTAAAGCAAAGACCTGAAGGCTGCAGCATGCAGTTATACACATGATTTTAAAACCTTACTTAAGGAACTCAAATATGTCACTATGGCCCTGAAAACGACAATAATAACAAGTTATATTTAGAGCACATAATCTGGAATTCATAGAACAGCAAGTGTGTTTTTTAGGAAAAGATGGTATGTAAAACCTCTGAGGATAAATAAAACTTTGACTGTAAGGAGCCCCAGGCAGGTTTTTATAAGCAGATGTCTAGGTGATCCAGGCTGATTATATTGAGAGGGCCTCTATGCAGGCAATATTTATAAAGAATGCTTTGTCATCAGGCTATGTCCATGGACTTCATTATCCATTACAGAAATGATCAGGTTGAATCCCTGATGAGAGCTGATGTAACTTGAACTATTTTGAGAGATGAAATCATATCTGTCAAACCACATTCCAAAGACAGAACCAATGATGTAACCCAGAAGGGTTTTGATACAGGAACGTGGAAAATTTACAAATTACTCCTGTGTAAAATAGAAGAAAGAGTTAGCTCTAAATTGAAAACATGACACTCTGACAATCCTGATCTTTGGAAAAGAGATGATTCCTGAAACTGGTTTGGTAACTGCTTTTTTTTCTCCTACTCCCTCCCTGAACTCCAGAAACCCTGGTTAGGAAAGGACAAAAACTGATGGTGTCAGGAAATTGAGACACCAGTGGTTATAGTTAATCTTTAGTTGTATGTAAAGCAGATGTATTCACTCATCCTGATGTTTCCAGAGGTTTGGGGTTAGAATGTTAAGTTACACCATTCAGTCAACAAGTATTTGTTGAACACTTGCAATATGCTTATGACTGTGCTAGTTACTGTGGGGTTTGCAAAGAAAGTATAAAATATGGCTCCTGTAGGACTAGGGGTTCAACACTGCGTCTCCTCCTACATCTATAAAATTGGAAAGGTAAATAGTGCATTTGTTATTGGGGCTCAGACAGGCTACTATTCTTAGTGTATCCCAGTCTCTAATCCTCAGTCATTCTAAACTCTTCCCTCTCCCTCACCCTCTAGTTTCAACCATTTACTAAGTCGTATCAGTGTTGTACCCAAAATACCTCCCACTTCTATTCCGTTTTCACCATAGTTACTTTATTTTAGACCTTCTTTACTTCCCATCTTAATTATCATTATAGCCTCCCTTTAGTATTTTCCTGTCTAATCCAAGCTGCCAAAGTAATCCCCTAATGCAGTCTCATGAGCATGCCACTCCTTGACTTAAAACCCCTCAACCTGCTATATATACCTTAGGCTGCTATTTGAGACCCTATACCCTCTTGCATCAACCTACTTTTTCAGTCTTATGCCTCACCATTCCCCTTCCTAGACTGTATTCTAGACAAAATGAACTGTGTTCTGATCATATCCTGTCCTCTTCTATCTCGATATTTTTACCTACACCAATCTCAGTGCCTTAAACATTATTCAGTGATGACAATCACCTATTGAAGTCTTTCTCTTCCTTCAAAGTCCTGCTCAGGTGCCACTTTGTACATGAAGCCTTCTCTGATCACTCCCCATCCCCCACCAAACTAGAAGTCATTCCTTCTTTCTCAGATTTTTCGTACCACATTTTAAGAACTCTGCTCAGTATATCATAGGTATTATAGTGTGTGTGTGTGTGTGTGTGTGTGCACATACACATGCACGTGTATGCAGACATTTATTTTCCTACAACTATGTTATTACCATGCTCAGAGACTGTATAATTTTTTTTTATTTTACCAATACAATATTTATTGAATTGAATAGTTAAGAACATTTGAATGCCTTGAAAACATATTACACATTGTCATAGTTGTGAGGAAGCTGAATCAGTAGTATTAACACTAAAATTTTCTCTGAGATTTTGGATTTTTCAGAATCTTCTTCATCTCTGTTTTCAAAACTATGAGCTAAACTCCTTAATCCAAGTCCTAAATCATAGCAAATGTATAAAATACAGTGATATTTCAACTTAACAAAATCTAGGCTGTCAAATGTTGAGAACCAATTTATTAGATTTTTTATTTCCTTCTTTTACTCACAAAAGCAGTAAAAACAACTTGTAGCTAAGATTTATTATGTTTATTTCTGGGCTCGAAGAACCAAAAAGTGGTAGTTTGAAAAAATTGCTTCAGAAACAAATTTGAATTGAATTCATACTTAATTCAACGAAATCACTGAAATATTCACAATATTTTAAAACTCTCATACACATATGTATGTACTATGTATATGTGTATATGTGTGTATGTATACAGATCCTTATCTTAATTTCTAGGATGATTTCTCCATTTACCCTGCCCCCACTTAGCTGCAAACTATCTATATGTAATGAGATAGACAAATTGAAAACTGTGATTTTTTAGTGACTGCTCCCAAGTTCTGATTGCATCTGTCTGAAAAAGAACTGTGAAACAGCTACAGATATCTACTGAACTTCAAAACCATTTGGGCACAATCTTAATAATTCAGGGAAAATTTTTCAAATCCTTGTTTATTTGCTTAGACAATCGTCATTATGGTATAACGAAAAGAGGACTGGACTCAGTTGAGATCTAGTTTCGAGGAGGAACAAAGATGGTGGAGCAGCAGGAAGCAGTACAATATGCTCCTCCCCCAAACTCTTTGTAACAGAGAAAATGCAACAGACTGAATCCTGATGAGGAAATCTAAGAAAAAGTCACAGTGACTCCTTTTTTTTCCATCCAAGGTTAGCATACGGAGGTAGACTGAGAGACCTGGGGACACTGTGGATGGGGGTCTGTCCATGAGTGGCCATGCAGAGGATTCTAGTGCCCAAGGAGATTCTGTGCATTAAGACAAGAGGAAGTCCCAGAGTCATGGGCCAATGCAACAGGAATTGATGCTATCTGGAAGCTTTGTCGCCCACTAACCAGTGCCAGGTTATAGATCCAGGATGGACTGAAGAGGGGACCCGTACCCAGGAGTAGATTTTTGGAATAAGTAGCCACTTGGATTCTAGACTATATACCAAGAGAGAGCAAGTATGGATATGATGAGGGTTTAGGGTGAGAGGTGCTCAACACCCCAAAGTACCGACACACCGGGTCCTGCCGAAAGAATTCGACTCAAGCTTTCTCAGCCAAGGGAAAAGATAAAGTTTATTAAGAGTTAGCCAATTAGGCCTGCCCCAAGAGATCCCACCCCTTGCGACGCCTGTAAGGAAAGCGGGCCAGACCAATCTGAGCTAGATTGGATCTGACCAACTTCATGGAGGCAAGAAGGAGATTATATCCACAAAAGTTGTGGGAGGGATTGAGGGGTGGTCTGGGGTGACCAGAGGAGGGGTCTAGGGAGGGACTTAAGGAGGAGTCTAAGGAGGAGCTTGAAGGGACTGGGATGAGGTCAGACTCCAGGGTGGGGGAAATAGCTGAAGGCTATATGGAAATGACAGACCATAAAGGGCTGGGGTAACAGAGCTAGGGTATAGATATTTTGATCAGCATTAAGGATGGGAAACAGGATTAAGGGTGGGAAACAGCTGGACAATAGAGGACTGGGCAAGGTAGGCCTTTGGGCTTAATGGTTATAGCCTCAGGCCAAGGCCAGGTCGAGTGGGAAGATTCAAGGAGAGTTCAAGGGTTTAAGGGGTTCCCAGAGACTGTGCCCTCATCAGATACAAGGAGCAGCTGTGTAGCCCAGACCCCAGAAGCAGAGTAAAGACTAAGTTCTAGCTTCTAACCCATTCTGAAGCCTACAGAGGTACAAACAGGGCAGAAATTTCAGACCATTGGGACCCCTGCAATTTTATCTGAAGCTTTAGAGCTAGTTGATAGCGTCAGAGTCCCACAAGCAGTCTACCATTGCTCAAATGTAATCCAAAGTCAGAAACTTACAGAGCTTACATCAAGTGGACAAAAACCAGAATTTGCCCTAAACAGACCACTTTTGGAGCACTAGAAGCCTGCAGGTCCCAGCCTGAAATGTCCCTGAGACCCTGAAGTAACAATACCCTAAGAAAGTATCAACAAGACCGGTTCAACCTTCCCTCCAGAAGTATACAGAACCTAGCCCTAACATCAAATCCAAAGTAGATTGGAAGAAAGCAAGCAAGCAAACAAACAAAAAGAAACTCACCACAAAGAGATGGCAGAGGTGTTCAAAATGCAAAGCCAGATGAGAATGGCTCCAAAACTTCTATCAGCAAACCCTCAAAAAAAAAAAAACTTGATCTCCTTTTTAAAGAGGCCACCAAGGCCAGACAAGGTCTTCATTCCTCTCCATTGTCACTTGTGACTCACGCTAACTTTCTCTACTATGCCCCTATTCTGGGCGTTTCATTTCTGCCCTCTCTATATCTTTCAGCTTCCTTTGGCTGGGTTGGAATTCTGGTTCTTGCTAGCTTCTTGACCATAGGTTTAGTGACTTAACCTTGCTGAGACCCCGTTTCTAATCTAAAAATTAGACAAACAAAAGCCAACTGAGAATAATATTTGCTCACTGGGTTGTTTTAAGGAAAGTACTTTGGAAGCCTTGATGTGATTTAGAGATAGAAATTGTTGAGTTGTTAGTGTTGGTGTCAGTCAGGACTCTGAGGATCCATCCCACTGACTCAAGACACAAAGAGCCTGGTTTATCAAAGAACATAAATCTATTTCAGGACCTGAGTCTTGAAGTTTGAAACCAAAAAAGAGATTATACAACCAAAAGCTAATCAAATTCAGAATCACAAGCAACCTGAAATTGGGGTTCTTCATCGTATGTGTGTGGGGGGGGAGGTTTGTATGTGTGTGGAGAGCCCTTTTGCCAATCTGATACAACCTATGGACCTTTTCTCAGAACAATAAAATAAGATAACTAATATAAATAAAACAATAGGGTTACAATAAATATAGTGTAAAAATAAAATAATAGGTTTACAAAGCAAACCAAAGGCTATTAAAAATAAGGATGCATTTTTCCTTATTTAATTTCAATGAATTCAAATCCATCCACTGACCTTTTGTCAAGAAACCTTGATCAAACCTAACCTCTCACAAACTGTAGCCAGCATCCAAGAAAGATGAGTCATTCATATACTACTTATAGCCCTCCAATAAGAGGTTCTGAAAAAGTTAATGACCCCGCTCTTAACCCCGAAATAGATCTACTTTCCCTCTCCACTACAAAATCTGATCACGCAGGGGAGAGAGAACTGCCTTTCACATGAAAAGATAGATTTGGATCTCTTAAGAGACTCACTTTTAGAAAATACACTCACAAAAGCAGCACAACATACACTTGATATCTTGAAACTTCCAAGTAGACAAACAGACTGAACTATATAATACACTTTCTGAAAATGGTATAGGGTTTTTGATAGTTTCATGTCATCGCGGTCATAAAGGATTCCCATCAGAGAATCACCTTGCCTATCACCTTGCCCAGACAACTGCCAACATGGCATAATATTTAGCAAAGCTTAAAAAAGTTGTGGCCTGCCAGAGTGAGGTGAGGAGTTCTGTCACCATCACCTTGAGAGCAGCCACAGCAAGATGTGTAAATCATCATTAACTGCATTTTGTACATAGAAGAAAATATCTGTGTTCCAACACTGCTGCATGCTGCCCTGCTAAGTATGGGACAAGCTGTAATATGCAATTAGCCCCGAGGTTTCTTTTTCCTTTGAAGAGGAAATCCAATCATATATTTTTGAGCATCAAGAATGCCGCTGCTCAACCAACACAACTGAAAGATGGCTTGTGGCTTTTTTTTTCCTCCAGCAGAGCTTTTATAATTGTGGCATCTCAAAAAGAGGTCTATGTCATGTCTAGTCAAGCCTGTTCATTGCCGTGATTCATCAGGTTAATCTGACTTCAAGAGGAAAATAAAGCTTGAAACTTACATGCCACAGCTAAGATGTGCACAGCTGGGGAATGATCCCCTGCGTAGCCCCAGATATGCTTGACCTAATCAGAACACTAGTTGTTTGGGTTTTGCAGCTGCCTTCCCCTTACCGTGGTTTCAGTAATATTAGTCCTCAGGGCCAAAGGCCACTCTCTTCCCACGAAACAGTAGCGTAAATATCTCCCAAGTAGGCATTTTGCTTGCATCGTGGAATTCTAATGCATGGCGTTCTTTATTTGATGGATGTTTGTTTTCTGGGGGATGGGGGGTGGAAGCCAACAGTAGAGGGTGGGGAGAGAAAGGTATTCAGACCTGTGACTTTATCTGGTAAAACTCCTATGAAGAAATTCCCTGGAAACGACATTTTGGCTATAATTTAGAACAGGGATGTCCAACCTTAGGTTTTTATTGAAACAATAGACAATATATTTTGATTTGCCATTTTAGTGAGAGCTCTGTGGTAGCTAAGCTTCGTTTACTAAAGCATTTATGTAAATTTCTATGCTTGTAGGCTGGCTGCAAAGGTAAGACTCGAATCCATGTTCTTCTTGACTTCAAGATCTTTCCTTCATATGACTCTACTTTTCAGCTTCTTTCTTATTCTACTTAAAGCAATACATTCAAGAAGGAAAAGCTTAGATTTGGGGGAAAAAGATCTTTTATTTTCCTCCCAAAAATTCATTTTCAAAACCTGAAACTTTTCTAGTCTGATTGGCTCCTGCTTCAAGAAGGCCTTGATGATTACCAGTTGCTGTAAAGACCTGCTCCTCCTGATGGTGTTTGGGATAATAACGAGAAAGAACGTATGATAGGTACTTCCTTCACTTGCACAGATGCCATCTGGAATTTGCTATTAAATCCTCTTTCTCTCTCCAACCACTCCCCCACCCCCTCTGTGTCCTACTGATTGAAAAGATGTGCAGAACTGGAGAGATTCAAATTGTGTTTGTTTGGATTTTTTTTTTATTAGTCAGGAAGTCGAGATGGCACTTTAGTTTCCTGCTGTTAAAAAAAAAAAGAAAGAAAAACAGCCCTTTGCTATAAGGCTAATTATCTGTATTTGGTACTTGTTTCAAGCCAGAATGGGAAGTGATAAATTAAAGGAAGAAAGGGAGAGAAAGAGGAGGAGGAGGAGGAAATAGGTAGGGAAGAAACATGAAACAGATTTTATGTGGCAGTTAAGCAAACAGAAAGAAACAAGTCCTAGCAGGATGTATGGACTGCATTCCATGCACATAACAATTAGTGATCATTTACAATAGGCCCCGGATCTCTACCATCTCTACCTTGAACTTTACAACATAGGAACAGTTATCCACAGAGCTGTTCCAAAAAAAAAAAAAATGAGGACATCCATGAAAATATGTGCACATCCAAGAATGAAATCTGTAGGAATTTGAAGTTATTATTCCTAAAAGGGAAAACACTCAGCGTTTTTAGGTTCTAATCTTTAAAAAATCTTGTTCCACATATTTATATGGTTCTTAAAGAGGAATATACTTAATTAATAATAATATTAGCTAATATACTTTGAAATTGATGTAACTAATATTTAAAATTAATAAGTAATAATTATGTAGCACTTATAATTTTGCAAAGTACTTTACATCTATCACCTAGATCCTCACAACAATGTTATGAGTTAGATGTCCCCATTTTACAGAAGAAGATATTAAGGCTTAGAGAGGTTGTCTTCCTCATATAAGGTTTCTAGTCTAGTAGTACATATTTTCTCATTTAAAATTTTAAAAGGGTCTTTGGCTACAAAATGCCAGGTAAAAAGCAAAAAGTTCAGGAAATCATCTATTTCTAAGTATCGTTTTTGTTAACGTGTAGAAAAAAACAATCTAGATGACTGCCTTCTTTTTTTAACCCTTCTTAGGATATATTTCAGTGCTAGAATAGCCTAGGCTTCTTTCCCAAGGCCATATAGCAAGTTAGATACAGAGTGAAGAATAAAGACCAATAAGTACTCCCAATTCACAGCCTCATCCTCATTCCACAAAGGAAAGAGGTATCATTAGATTGGGAGAATGATGAAACTATGAATATTTTCCTTCCCTTTATAGCTTACCTTAGATATAGAACTGAAAGGGTTCTTAAAGTCTATCTAGTCTAACACTCTCATTTCAGATTTGAGGAAACTGAGGCTCAGAGAAATGAAGAAACTTGTCCAAGGCCATACGAGTAGTGTCAGAGGCAGGATTTGAACCCAGGTCCTATGACTCCTGAATCAATGCCTTTAAAGATTCAAGCTTTCTGATCAATTCAGAGGCCTGGGAGAGAGATTTATGAAATGATTCTGCATATTTTATATTCAAGAAAAGAGATGGGGCAGGTAGGGAAATTAATTATAATTTACTGGTAAAATAAAAGTACAGCATGGTTACAGCTTCACTTCTGTGTCATACTTGTCCTGAGTTCCAGATATTTTTTGTGTTGTTTTGTTTCCTTATCCTGAGTTAAGCCACAATGAGCAGTTCATCCTCATGAATATTCTTTTATATTCAGAATAACCAAGCTCTCAGATAGTTTATTCATTTCCTAGTCTAGGGTAAGAAAGTTCCAAGGACATCAAAGACAAAAAGAAAGCTCCCAGACATACCAAAATATTCATATTAACATTTCTTATGGTAGCAAAGAACTTAAAATGAAGTGGGTTCCCATTGATTTGGGAATGGACGAATAAATTGTATCATGTAATAGTAACAGAATTTTATTGTACATTAAGAACAAATGAATGGGAGCAATTTAGAGAAGCATGGGAAGATTTCTATGAACTGATACAGAATGAAGTGAGTGGAATATAAAAAAGAAAAAGAGGTAGAAGGCTATGTGATTATAATAATCATTTGTTCCTCAGTGAAGATATGAGAATATCTTATTTCCCTCCTCTTACTGGAGAGGTGGATGATTATGAATATAAAGTGTTACATATACTACTAGATAGAGTGTTTGTTGTTTCGGCTTACCTCTTTTTCTTTGTCAACTGATTAGGTTCACAGGGATGGGAGTGGGTAGATTTATTCAGAAGTCATTTCAATGTAATGTGTCAATAAAATCTTAAAGCACATGAAAACCATGTCACCTTTGAATGAAGCCTTCATGAGTATGCCAGATAAGAAAGCAGGATTAGGATAGTACCATTTCTTTGCTGCTTAGTGTTTCTACCTTTGGAGGACAGTATTCACTCTGGTTGTTTCTATCAACCCAATTGTTCTCCTGCTTTCCAAAGAGGGGCCAAGTCTGACCAGCCTGCACCAAGATCAGATCTGTGTTACAGATACGTGCACTATGTACCAGAGCTGTGTTTGAGAAGGTTTGGGTTCTCCTGATCCTATTTTTCCCCAGACAACTCAATACTGTTATGAACATAGAATGGTCATTAAGGTATTAGTTTGCAAAGGCTTCATTTAGTTCAGAAGGCAACTTATTGTGCTCTGCCTTAAATTGAACCATTTTTCTGAATTCCTTGTCTTGATTTTACATACACATTCACCCATAGGAAAATGCACACAATGTGCACAAAATCCACTTACACACTGTGTCTCATTTGATTCGAGTGTCACAATTGAATTGTTGCCTAGTTGAAGTCAGAGCAGAATCTAAAGAGGATGTACACATTCATTCATTCATTAATCATTCACTCATTTTTCAAGATTTTTATTAATCTTCCACTAACTCCAAGGCAGTTTGCTGGATGCTTTGGAGATACAAAAGTATAGAAGGGAAGGCGCTTGCTTTCAAATAACTTTTGCAAAAAAAATATCATGTGGGCCAGAGCACAGACCGTTTTAAAAGTAAATTAACATCTAGTGAAGCAGGGGAATGCTGGTAGAAGTGGGGACAAAGGAGTTGGGTTACACATTCAAATGGCAAGAAGGCTCTAAACCCAAATTTGAAGAGGGTGAGATGTTGCTGCAGGGAGGGAGGGATGGCCTCAGTCCTGTGTTTTTGTGCTTTATAAAGAGGAGAATTGTGGTTTTTCCCTGTGGGAAATTTGAAGTCCCACTTCGGCAAAACTAATCAATCAACATGCATTTGTTGAATGATTACTTTGTGGCAGGCACTATAATAGTCTGGGGATACAAAAATGGAAATGAAGCAGCCTCCAGCAGCTGACAGAGAGTATCACAATCAGAAAAAGAGGTGGGGAAAATAAGGACAGTGGCCAACAAAACACTTCCAGATTCATAGATTTAAAGGTAGAAAGGACTCTAGGGGCCATCTAGTCCAACGCCCTCATTTATATTCATGAAAACTGAGAGCCAGATTGAGGATGTGACTTGATCAGTGTCACATGGCTAATAAATATCAGAGATAAGATTTGAATTCAGGTCCTCTAACTGAAATCTACTGCTACATTGTACAGTGCAACCAGATTAGCAAATTGAGGGAATGAGAGGGGAGAGGAAGATGAAGATGATACAGAGGCATCCCTTTCTCAGCCTTACTCCAGATTCTCTTCTTCCAGCTGCCAACATCTCCAACCATCCTGGTGAGCATCAGGCCACTGGACCCAGATGGCTCTGGAGGAGGAAGTGAGGCTGCTGACTTTGCACTGCCCTCCCTCACTCAAATCAAAATCAACTGCAAGTCAGGTCATCATTTTCCTGATGTCATGGTCCTCTTCAAGAACAAAGGACAAACACAGCAATCCTCCTTAGTGATGATGATGATGATGATAGCATTCACATAGGTCTTTATATTTGGAAAATTGCTTTATTAAATGTTGCCTGATTTGATCATCACAACAACTCTGGAAGATATCCCCATTTTACCGATGAGGAAATTGAGGGAGAGAGATATTGCATCTCTTGCCCAGAGTCACACAGGTAACAGTTAACATTTATATAGCACTTACGATGAGCCAGGAACTGTGTTGATGCACTTTGCAATCATTATCACATGTGATCATCACAACAATCCTGGAAGGTAGGTGCTAATATTATCATCCTCATTTTACAGATAAAGAAACTGAGGCAAACAGTTGAAGTGGCTTGCCCAGAGTCACAGAGCTAGTAAGCGTCTGAGGCTGAATGTGAACTCTGATCTTCCTGACTATGGGTTAGGATAATCTTTCAAGCTGCAGAAATACATTTGGAATCTTTTCTACTTACTGTGGGTTATTTGTGGAAACAATTACAAGTTCCAAATTTCTTGAAGGCAGATGATGTCACTTTTGTATGGGTGTTCTTAGTACTTTGTACATGATTGGCACAAAGTGAACACTTAATAGATTCTTTTATTTACTAATTCATTATGGAGATATTTGTGCATGTAGGAAGAGGTACACAGCATCCTAAACATACACTGGAAGCTGTATAGAGTTCTAAGGACAGTTGCATGGCTTGTAATAATCAATGTACCCCCTGGGCATTTAGGACCTTTTGTTAGATTTTTCCATATCCGCTAAAATGAGAAGTTTTATTTAACAAAATCAATCAATGGACTTAACTTCCCCGAGAAACAGCATAAGGAACAATGGAATAGATTCCAGAAGAAAGGCAGTAGTAATCAACTCCTGACATCATTTTTATTTATTTATTCTTTCTCCTCCCCGCCTTTTGATTAAGTACTTTCTGAATTTTGAAAAGCACTTCATGAATCACTCCGTGCCTGGTTAATATTAATAGTAATGAGCCTTATTCTATTGAAATGGGCTTATTACCATGCCAGCTGCCAGTTCTATGATTCCAAATGGGTTCCTGAAAACAGATCCTTCCAAACCTTGCTGGAGATCAAAAAAAAATTGAAACATCAAAATACATAAATCACCCTTGACTGTCACCTTCAGTTTAAGAACTTAGGTCTACACAAGCAGCATTAGGTCTACACAAAAGGCAGTGAAATATCATGGAAAGAATCCTTGACTTTGATACAGATGACCCAGGACTGAGTCCAGGCTGTGGCTCTTATTAGATTTGTTCATTTCTTTGGATTTCAACTTCATCACCCATAAAATGAACAAATAAGATATGTTAATCTCTAAAGTCCTTCCCATTTCTAACATTATTCAATCCCAGGAAGTACAATAGCTTAGAATATTACAAGAAAAAGAGAATCTGAAAAACACTGTAATCATTATTATAAACACCACCACCACCCCTGTAATGGCAAGCAAACTAGAAGTCCCCACTTTGCTTGCCATTACAACCCCCCAGCAAAACCCACTGTCAAAGAGTCTAAGAGAAAAAAAAGTGATTTGGAGGAAGATACAAAGGTCTATAAGTCATCAGTAGCAACGAATAACTCATATGTTCTGAGTCAGCCTCTTAGAGCC
This sequence comes from Trichosurus vulpecula, assembly GCF_011100635.1. Lineage (NCBI taxonomy): Eukaryota > Metazoa > Chordata > Mammalia > Diprotodontia > Phalangeridae > Trichosurus > Trichosurus vulpecula. Next base: position 397,182,755 of record NC_050576.1, read on the forward strand.
TTTAGAACTGTTCTTGTTGTTTGTCCTTTATTCTCAAGAGGACCAATGACATATTGAGGGTGATGTCTTGATTTGCAAGTGCAATGGATTTAAGTGAGGCAGAGCTGCGCAAAGTCATCAACCTCACTGTCTCCTGCAATGTCATCTGAGTCCAGTGGCAAGACATAGTTCAAGATAACCGGAGATGACCCCAGATGCAGTGGGAGACCTTAGCCTTTCTTAGCTAAGGTCTTTCCTAGATTGCAGTTTGTCAGAGGCAACAACCATTCGGTGATTTAAGACTAGGTTGTTGTTGTTGTTGTTTGTCTTTCATTCTTGAAGAGAGCCATGATATCAGGAAGGTGATGCCATGGCTTGCAAGTGAATTGGATTTAAGTGAGGGAGGGCTGTGAAAGTCACCAGCCTCACTTGCTTCTCTCATGCTATCTGGGTCCAATGGCAAGATATAGATCAGGATGACTGGAGACCTTGGCCTTTTAAGCTAAGGTCTTTCCAGAGTTCTCACTTTAACTGAGGCAATGGCCATTCTGATGATTAAAGCTAGTTAAGAAATGAGCCAAGGAATGGCCCCTTTTACCTAATCAAAAAAAAAATCAATCTGGGAGGGGAAGTCCCTCATGGTTTCTGGCCAAAAGAGAAATTATTACTATTTATATTCACTCTGGACCATCAGGGCCCAAACAATGAACATTAAGTGGTGCTTGGACAGGGAGCTATTGTTGACCAATCAATGAGAGCCAAAGTGAATTGGATTTAAGGCATTGTCTTGAAGAAAAAAAATCTAGCTGTAGCTCCAAGATGTCTTACTAGGTTTCAGCCATCAAAATTTACATTCCTTTGGGCAGAGAAACAGAAGGTAAGGGTAGGATACTCTATATAGATAGAGGAAAAGAAAGGAGAGAAGAGGTGAGGAAAGGAAAGGAGGAAGGAAGGAAAGAAGAAAGGAAGGAAGGAAAGAAGGAAGGAAGGAAGGAAGGAAGGAAGAAAGAAAGGAAGGGAGGAGTTGCATTGCCAAACTTGAACTGGCCAGTTGGGTCCCCACTGGGGCAGTTCCTACTACTCACAGGTTGCTGTCTGTCCTCCATTCTTGAAGAGGACCATGACATTAGGAAGGTGATGCCATGACTTGCAAGTGAATTGGATTTAAGTGAGGGAGGACTGTGTAAAGACACCAGCCACACTTTGTCCTCCAGAGCCATCTGGGTCCAGTGGCAAGATATACATCAGGTTGACTAGAGATGGCCCCCTAAGGCTAGAGACAAAAGATGCCCTAGTTTGCCTACACAAAAGAAAAAAAAAATCAAACAGGGAGGGGAAGACCCTCAGGGATTCTGGCCAGAACAGAAAAAAAATTGGCTATTTACTATATTTCCCCACATATAAGACACACCTTAATTTTGGCACCCGAAATTTGAAAAAAAAAAATGTGTTACATAAAGTTATTGAACTCAAGTTTTATTCATCTGCTCATAGCTTCCAGGCATCTTTTGGGCAAGTCTGCTGTGTTTTCGCATGCTTAATCCATTTCATTTCATGAATCTGAAGTACCAATTGTGTCCTCCTTTGAAATCAGTAAGTTCTTTTTCATCAGGAATTCTTCTTGCCTCATGCTGAACCATCTTTGTGGACACAGGAATTCCAATTGCCCTCTGCTCTTCAATCCATATCTTCAATTCCCTCTCTAAATCAGGCCATTTTGCTGACTTGCCTCTCATGGCCTTCTTCTGCCTTGGCATTTTCAGCAGGGTTTCTTCTTTCCATAGCCAGTCTTGGATTGTTTTCTCAGTTGGAAGAGGACCAAACTTACATTCAGCAGCACGATTTCCATTCACTTTTGCAAACTGGATCACTTTTAACTTGAATTCAGCACTGTACGAAAATCAAAACATAACCTAATATACTGGTAGCAAATGAGAAACAATGAGCGTAAAGACAACAAGCTTGAAAAGGCGGGAAATGCAATTTAAAAAATCTACCACCACTGTGTAAGACGCACCCGGTTTTTAGACCCCAATTTTTCAAAAAGGATGGGAAAATACGGTACATTCATTCTGAGCCATCAAAACCCAAACAAAGGCCAAGTGAGGCTTGGGCTGGGACTTATTATTGGCCAATTAGTGAGAGTCAGGGCTATGTAGAGTCATCAGCCTCACTCTCTCCTCCAGAGTCAATGGAGTCCAGTGGCAGGACAACACACAAAGAGTGGGAGACCTTGGCCTTTTTAATCTAAGGTCTTTCCCAGGTCTCAGTTTGTCTGAGGAAATGCCCATTCAGTGATTAAAGGCTAGGTAAGAATTGAGACAAATGATGAGCTACTTTGCCTTCCCAAAAAAATCATTCTGGGAGAGGAAGACCCTTAGAGTTTCTGGCCAGGACAGGCAAGTTAATATTTATTGATCAATCAATTCTCCTAGAGCATTTGTTTAGTGCCATTCATAGATATTTAACTGTCATATTACCTTGCATTTTGATAAAAGCCTCATTACTGGAGTTCTTGCTTCTAGTTCCTCCCTTCTCTAATCTGTCCTTCCCTTAGCTTCCAAAGTAATCTTCCTAAAACACAGGATTGATCATGTCACTCCTCTACTTATAAACTTTATCTCTAGGGTAAAATGCAACGTCTCAGCTGACATTGTAAGACCTTTCACAACCTGGTTTTAATCAGCCTTTTGAGCTTTTTCCACATACTCCACATGCAGATCACACTGTACTACTAGATGTGTCCCAATCTTATCTACCCTCTGCCATTTCCTTCGCATCTCTTTGGACTACCTCTTTACCCTTTGAAGTTCTTCTTTTCCTTCATGATTCAACTTAGGCCATGTCTCCTTTAACACATATACTCTGACTTTCCTAATAGAAAATGATCTCTTCTGTCTCACGTTTTCTAATATCACTCTATCTGGATCCCTCCTTTGCTACCATCACAGTCGGTCTTGTACACGACTTATTCACCTACATGTTATGTCCTCCCTATTAGACTTTAAGTTCTTTGAGGGAAGAAATTGTTTCTTTTAATATCCTTTTATCACAGTGCCTTATATATAGTAAGGACTTCATAAATGTTTGCTTAATTGAATTCAATTGCTGTTTTTTGGTCTTATATCATAAACCATCTTGTTGGCATTTTAGCACCTTGAGGACTAGTTTGATTGATATACAGGTATTATTCACACCTCTGGTTGATGGATTCAATACAAAAAAATGGGTTTACACTTGATAAAGGAGTCAGGTTAAGTGGTATGGGATGATTTCATTCCTGACATGGACAAAATAATTCTAGTTATGCCTTTGAGCCTCCATATGGTCTATTGGCTCTGCGTGTTCACTAAACCAGACTGCCACAGTCCAGATCTCTATTCAGACACTGGATATTAAGGAGGAAACCTGAGAGTTCACCTCCTCCTCTAGCTAGTAATTTTGCTTTGTCAGCTAAAATATGCACATTAGCATACTAAGCTGACAAATAGCAAGTTTCTCCTTTTAAGGTAACTACAATCTTGCCAAGGACAGGTGCTTTTTCGTTTTGGTTTGATTTGCTTGTTTGTTTGTTTGTGTTTGCTTTGGTATTTTTGTTTTCAGCCTAGAGATGACCTTTTCATCATGCTTGCCCTTTGGAAAATAGATTGTTTATCATAGTTGTCACCTGGCATTTCTCTGTTACGTATTCTCTCTAAATAGGAGCCATGTTAGAAGTACATTGTTCTTGCTCAAAAAAAAATAATTTCCCCCATTCTCCCAGAAAGGATAGCCAAAAGGGTAGGGGATAAAGATATACCTTATTTTTTCTGATCACTCTGTCAGTATCTTTTAGATCATTTCCCCTATGCAATTATTTGTGGCAATATATTGCCACCTACTCATACCCACCACGCATTGTCCTTCGAGTGACCTGAAACTCTCATTCTTTGGGGACTATGATATTCTAGGATTTGAAGTCTTATAGCAGAAATTGAAGAATATCATTAAAAATGTTTTTTTTGTTGTTTCGGGGCAAATCTTGGGCCATTAATAGCACTGTACAACTTCACAAAGTATAACCCAGGCTACTTTTCTCTTTTCTGTTCAATTCTGTTGCTAGATCATTGTCCATTTGTGGTATCTGTCCAAGATGTGTGTACTGATGGATGAGCCCTATGTGTTGCTGTCCAAATGCATATTTTAGTTTAGACAATAGGCATTCTTCATCCACTTGTTATTCCTGTATGGATAATTAGAGTGAACTCTTTAGAACGATAAGGGACATCGATTAGGAGGTTCTGCAGTGCTCTGGGGCTAGATGCAATCAGCAAAGTGCCTTTAGCAAACAAGAAGTTGTGGAGTCCTTACAATATTACATTTGGATTCTATGCTGGACTTCCTCCATGATCATGGCAAACACCTTTTGGTGACTATATTTCTACTTGTCTTTTGACTTTCTTGATGTTAATAATTAGAGGGTTGTCCAAGTTATTACTATTGATTTATCTTCCTAGGGATCCTATAGGTTTTTAACACATGCATGGGAGGCCTCTTGTTGTGGGAGAGCCTTTAAGAGATGACACACTTGCTCTCTCTACAAGTGTTTTGTGTAGATAGAGAGAGAGAAAGAGAGATAGACAATAGTGGGAATATAAAAGTGATTTGTTATAAAATGATAAGATTTGCAAAACCCTACCAATTCTTTTCTCATACTTTCCTTCAGGATATCTTCAATATGAGTCTATATTTTTCCCATATTGACTTTGAAGAGATGATGAAATAAGCATATGATTCATTAGTTTTTACTAGCCCCTTAATTATCTTTTCTGGAAAATATTGTTTTAAACAATATTTTTACAAATATTTCATATCCAACCTTCTTTGATTTGATATGTCAACTCTCTCAAAATTATGTCACTTCCAAGACATAATTCATCTAGATATGTTAGCTGTTCTTATCATCTGTTTTCTTCAGTGTGGTTTCTATACCTTCATATAGCTCATTGTGGTCTGTGATGTTAGAGTCCAATTACGGTGGCTCCATCGATGTTGATAGAGGACATAAGTTGTTATGATAACTTTGATAAATCTGTTGTATTTTCCATGTTTGTTGCTTTCTTCCACTTTCATCCTTTAATGCCCTCAAGATGATCTGACCTAATTGAATCTCTCACTAAGCTTTCTGCAAATGTGTTTTTATTTCCATCCACCAATTCTTTTTTATGAAGCAATAATGGTCATTGTCTACCATAAAATCTTACAAACAAGTTCATGTTCTCAGCTATTATTGTCTTGAAAGATAGAATGTCAAGTTCAAGGAAGTTTTTATTAGTTTGGAAGAAATGTGGATGTGCTGGAAAGGAAGTAGCATGAAAGAAGTGTAGAAAGGTATCTTTAACATAGATTGTGGTGAACTCTAAATACTAGCATGAGGACTTTAAAAAGAAAATATTATCCTAGAGATAATGTAGAATCATTTAAGGTTTTTAAGCCCAACTCGAACATGATACGGTCGGAAAAAAAAATATTTTTGTTCCACTCTGCTTAATCTTCACTTCACCTTCACACTTACACCTCCTAACCTGATCCCCTGCTTTCATCTTCTTTCCCTTCTTTATCTTTTACTTTTTAAAATAAGGATTTTTTAAAAGCTTATTCTCAATATTGTTATATGATAAAGGCATATGTTGTTATTAATTGTGGGTCAATGCCTTAAATGTCTGTCTTTTATATACTTCTGTCCTATGAAAAGCAGGGTACTGTAGAGGAAAGAATATATTAAACTACTAGGATACTCTGTAGTCAGAAGCCATGTGGTCCATGTCTAGCTCAGCTCAGCTATGCTATTTTGGTCAAGTCACCTAATCAACTATGGACTTCAATTTTAATACCTGCAAAATTATCAATATTCGATATTAATATCCCAAAAAGATATACTTTCCTGAAAAGCATTTGTAGATTTTTTTTGTACCCTAACAGGTATTGCTCAGTCACCTCGATTGCAAGAAGACAGAATGAAAGATTGGTATCTTTTCATAGGTGATTAGGTTTTATTGATAAATTCCAATGCAGAGCTCCCACAAAATCTATTATCCACATGGAAAGTTTCTAAGTTGAAAGGCTTAAAAATATACCATAATAATAGTATGCACAATGAATACTGCCTACAACATGTGGCACAGAGAACAGGTTTAAGAATGTGTTTATTTCAATCACCAACTTTGGCAGGATGACAGCTTAGACAGACACTAGACCGAAAAGATGCAAAGTAGTCTCAGACAATTTTCAGGGGCATCCAAATGCTAGCCAATAATGTTGTGGACATAAAGGTCAAAGATGAGGTATTCAGTTCCATGATGCTGCCCACAGTGATTTTCATACTGACCTGTAAGTCCACTATAAAGTGGAGAGCTAAAATCTGTGGTCATCCAGCCTGCAAGAGAAGCAGTGCTGTGCAGGCTCATCCTGCATAGTCTCAAGACAAATGAACTGCCATAGAAGGTCAGAGATGGCAGAAGTACTAGAGGCAATGTATTGCACAGAGATTTTTCTGGTTGTATAACAAAGATGATAAACACCAGATGACTCGTATGACTTCCACATTATATCCTGTGGGACCATGAATGGTAGAAAGAAAGGAACAAAGGAAGGAAGGAAGCAAAGAATGAAGAAAGGAAGGAAGGAAATAAGGAAGGAAAGAAGGAAGGAAGGAAGCAAGGAAGGAAGGAAGGAAGGAAGGGAAGAAGGAAAGAAGGAAGGAAGGGAGGAAGGAAGGAAGGATAGAAGAAAAACCTTTGTGAAATAAATCAATGATCTGGTAGTTTGAACACGAGTGAAAACAATTATCTTAATATAATCAACTTTGGCATTTGACAGATTTGTGCTCTACTCTTAAGAATGGAATGGAATGGGAATAGAATGGAAAACAGGAATGGAGAAAGGACAGGTTAAGGCAGGGCAGAGACAGGATTGATTGGGATAGGATAGAACAGAAGGGATAAGAGAGACTAGATGGGATGGAATAGGATGAGACAGGATAAGATACAGTATAAAATAGGGTAGGATAAGTTAGGGTCAAACTAAATAATATCAAAGGTTCATTGCAGATTTTAAATGTCTTTCCTCCCTTCCTCTATCTTTTCTCCTTTATTCCAGTCTCATTTCTTTTGAGCTCCTGTTATGTGGGTCATATTGTGATTCTAATCCTACTTCATTTTCTCTTTCATTACCTCATTCCTCCTTCATTTGTAATGGGAAGAGAAAGGAAGATGGGCAGAGAGAGAAGGGGAAAGAGAAAAAGGGAAGAGATATACTATACAAATAGGACAAAAAAGAAATGTATTTAAATAACCAGAGGTACTACACACTGGGCAGCTAGTTAGTGCAAAGGCTAGAACAGCACACCTGGAGTAGGAAGACCTGAATTCAAATCTAGCCCCAGACACTTACTAGCTGTGTGACCCTCGGAAAGTCACTTAACCCTATTTGCCTCAGTTTTCTCATCTGTAAAATGAACTGGAGAAGGAAATGGAAAACCACTCCAGTATCTTTGCCAAGAAAACCCCCAAAGGGTTCATAAAAACTCAGACACAATTAAAATGACTGAACAACAACTAACCACTCAGTAAATCTTTCAGTGCCCGGAGGGGGGGGGGGGCAGAGCCATGATGGCAGCTGGAAAGCAGGGACTAGCATGAGCTCCCCACCGAGTCCCTCCAAAAACCTATAAAAAATGGCTCTGAAGCAATTCTAGAACTGCAGAACCCACAAAACAGCAGAGAGAAGCAGGGCTCCAGCCCGGGACAGCCTGGATGGTCTCTAGGTGAGGTCTATCCCACACGGAGCTGGGAGTTGGGAGCTGGGAGTGGAGCAGAGCAGAGCCCAGTGTGAGCTGCTGGGACCAACCAGACCAGGAGCCGGGCGGAGCGCGCCCTAGCGCCCTGAATCAGTGAGCTGCAGCAGTTATGAGACTTCTCAACCCACAAACACCAAAGACAGTGGAGAAGGTTAGTGGGCCGTTTGGCCACTGCTCCTGGGGCAGCTACAGCTGCTGTTGCCTCCGGCCCCAGGCCCACCTGGTGGGAGGAATTAAGTGGCGGATCAGAGCAAGAGTGCACAGCCTGCTGAAGATCTAAGCCCAGTCCAGGTTGGGGGTTCTTGGGGAAGGGGAGTGCTGGTGTGGCAGAACTGGTGCATCCCCCCCAAACGTGGAACATAGAACTCTTTAGTCTACAAGCAGTCATACCCTGATGAAAAACTCAAGGGTCAAGTTAGTTGGTTGGGAATATGGCCAGGCAGCGAAAACACACCCAGATTCAGTCTCAGACTTCGGATTCTTTCTTTGGTGACAAAGAAGACCAAAACATACAGCCTAAAGAAGTCAACAAAGTGCAAGAGCCTACACCAAAAGCCTCCAAGAAAAACATGAACTGGTCCCAGGCCATGGAAGAGCTCAAAAAGGATTTGGAAAAGCAAGTTACAGAAGTAGAGGAAAAATTGGGAAGAGAAATGAGAAGGATGCGAGAAAACTATGAAAAACAAGTCCATGACTTGCTAAAGGAGACCCAAAAAAATACTGAAAAATACACTGAAGAAAACACCTTAAAAACTAGACTAACTCAAATGGCAAAAGAGCTCCAAAAAGCCAATGAGGAGAAGAATGCCTTGAAAGGCAGAATTAGCCAAATGGAAAAGGAGGTCCAAACGGACCACTGAAGAAAATACTACCTTAAAAATTAGATTGGAGCAAGTGGAAGCTAGTGACTTGATGAGAAATCAAGATATTATAAAACAGAACCAAAGGAATGAAAAAATGGAAGACAATGTGAAATATCTCATTGGAAAAACCACTAACCTGGAAAATAGATCCAGGAGAGACAATTTAAAAATTATTGGACTACCTGAAAGCCATGATCAAAAAAAAAAGAGCCTAGATATCATCTTTCAAGAAATTATCAAGGAGAACTGCCCTGATATTCTAGAGCCACAGGGCAAAATAGAAATTGAAAGAATCCATCAATCGCCTCCTCAAATAGATCCCAAAAAAGAAATCTCCTAGGAATATTGTGGCCAAATTCCAGAGCTCCCAGATCAAGTAGAAAATACTGCAAGCAGCCAGAAAGAAATAATTTGAGTATTGTGGAAACCCAATCAGAATAACCCAAGATCTGGCAGCTTCTACATTATGAGATCGAAGGGCTTTGAATACGATATTCCGGAGGTCAATGGAGCTAGAATTAAAACCAAGAATCACCTACCCAGCAAAACTGAGTATCATGCTTCAAGGCAAAATATGGATTTTCAATAAAATAGAGGACTTTCAAGCTTTCTCAGAGAAAAGACCAGAGCTGAATAGAAAATTTGAGTTTCAAACACAAGAATCAAGAGAAGCATGAAAAGGTAAACAAGAAAGAGAAATCATAATGGACTTACTAAAGTTGAACTATTTTTTTACATTCCTACATAGAAACATGATGTGTATGATTCATGAGACCTCAATATCATAGTAGCTGAAAGGAATATGCATATATATATATATATATATGTTTATGTATATATATATAAGTGAATGTGCATGTATGTATACATGTATGTGTGTGTGTGTATATATATATATATATATATATATATATATATATATATATAGAGAGAGAGAGAGAGAGAGAGAGAGAGAGAGAGAGAGAGAGCAGACACAGGGTGAGTTGAAGATGAAGGGAAGATATATAAAAGAAATAAAATCAAATTAAGGGATGAGAGAGTAATATATTGAGAGAGGGAGATAGGGTGAGATAGAATGGGGTGGATTATCTTGCATAAAGGTGGCAAGAGGAAGCAGTTCTGTGGGAGGAGGGGAGAGGGCAGGTGAGGGGGGAATGAGTGAATCTTGCTCTCATCAGATCCTGAGGAGGGAATACCCTACATACTCAATTGGGTATCTTACCCCCCAGGAAAGAAGAGGGAAGAAGATTTAAAAAAAGGGGGGCGATAATGGAGGGGAGGGCAGATGTGGGTGGAGGTAATCACAAACAAACACTTTGGAAAGCAGACAGGGTCAAGGGAGAAAATTCAATAAAGGGGGATGGGTTGGGAAGGAGCAAAATATAGTTAGTCTTTCACAACATGAGTATTGTGTAAGGGTTATACATAATGATACACATGTGGCCTATGCTGAATTGCTTGACTTCTTAGGGAGGGTGGGTGGGAAGGGAAGAGGGGAGAGAATTTGGAACTCAAAGTTTTAAAAACAGATGTTCAAAAACAAACAAAAAATAGTTTTTGCATGCAACTAGAAAATAAGCTACACAGGCAATGGGGCGTAGAAATTTATCTTGCACTACCAGAAAGGAAGGGAAAAGGGGATGGGAGGGGAGAGGGGTGACAAAAGGGAGGGCTGAATGGGGAACAGGGCAACCAGATTATACACCATCTTTGAGTCGGGGGGAAGGTAGAAATGGGGAGAAAATTTGTAATTCAAACTCTTGTGAAAATCAATGCTGAAAACTAAATATGTTAAATAAATAAATTTTAAAAAAAAATCTTTCAGTGCCCCTGCTTCTTTTGGTTTTAGAAATCAGTCTTACATGACTCTTTGTAATGATCAAGTGGCTGTATGTACAGTTGCCTGTTTGTTTGTAATATTATTAGTCCAATATCCAACAATATTTTAAATGTTGATATCTATTTATCTTTCCGTATATACAGGAAAGAAAAGAAAAAAGAGAGTGTATATATACACTTTTTTCTTTTCTTTTCTAAGTGTTTTGAGAAGATTGGGCAAATAAGGAAGAGAGAAGAGAGGAGAAGGGAAGCCAAGAATACAAGGACAGAAGTTAAAGAAGAGTAGAAGCAATTCAGGTATCATAGGACAGAAAGACCCCACCTTAGCCAGTGCTTTTCCTATTGACCAGCTAGGAAGCCTAGCAGAGTAGAAGCACAGAAGGATCTGGAATCAGATGACCTGGGGTAAATCCCAGCCCTGCTATTTATTACTTCAGTAAGTCATTTAACCTTCTTTGTGTTTCAGCTTCTTCCTCTGTAAAAATGACAGAATTGCAGGAGATGACTTCTAAGGTCCCTTATGGTTCTGTTGAGGTTTTGGGGGTTTAGGGGTGCTTACGACCCCAAAATACTAACACACCAGATCCTGCCGAATGAATTTGACCCAAGCCTTTTTACAGCCAAAGAAAAACAAAGTTTATTAAAGATTCGCCGTATTGGGCAGACTCTTAGGAAATCTCACCATTTTGTGACGCTTGTATTGACAAGCAGCCAGGACAATCTGAGCTGAGCTAGACTGAATATGAGCACCTTCATGGAGGCAAGGTGAAATCTATATACAGAAGGATTGTGGGAGGAATCTAGGGGTGGCCAAGTAGTCTGGAATGACTAGAGGAGGGGTGAAGGGAGGGTCTTGATGGGAGCACCCAGTAGCTGAGGTAACTAGAGGTCAGATACCAAGAACCAAGAAAATAGGATTTTGACAGGATCAAGGGTGGGAAGTTGCCTGAGGCAATCTGGAGGTAACAGACAATAGAGGACTTGGCTAAATTAAGGGTAACAGAGATTCGGGCCTAGCAATAGTGAAAGGCTTATGGCCTCTGCAGAAGGCCAGATCAAGTGGGAAGATTCAAGGAGAGTTCAAGGGGGTCCCCAGAACCTATACCCCATCAGTTCTAACCCTATGCCAACTGTTTGATTGTTGAGGCCCATACTCAGAACTCGGTCAATTCCACCTTTATACATCTCTCCCAATCCTATCTCCCTGAGCCTTATATTTGAGCCCTTCTTGAATCTTCCACCAATCTAAATCCTGCTACCCAAGTTCAGGAGTAGAGATCACAATGACTCAGGTAGAAATTCATCTGTCCTGTGCCACCCCCCCCAGGGCTTTACTTTATGTATGTGTCAAGGTAACAATCACCTGGGTCTAACTTCTCTCATATAACCTGTTTTATGGGAAGTCAGTGGTACGTCTAACCAAATAACCATTCACATCCATTAGATGGTAATCAATATATGTTATTGAAATGGCTGAAATCCTTCATTTGGTTGTATTTCATTCATATTTTTTAGATATATATCACATTGGACATTGGAGTAATCAGGACAAAGAGAAAAACTAAAAAAAAATGGAAATTCCATCAGCAAGCATATCATTTTAGTACATTATATTTCACAGAGTTTTAAATTATTCAAAATGTGTTCCATTCATTTCTGGAAAAGGTAAAATGTATATTGCTCTTTGGATTGTGATGTACTGAATTTCTAAAGGCTAAATATACCCAAAGAAAGCCTCACATCCATTCACTTCCAAGTGACAAAGTGTTTATGTATCCGGTTAGAGAGTGAAAGCAGGGGTGTGAAATTCCTCAAAAGGACTTAATGATGTACTAACTTAAAAACTAGAGGTAATGATGTGAATTCTAGCACCATTGAACAAGTAGCTTAAAAGGTATTCAGAATGTGTTCTCAAGCTGAGGATGGCTTAAGTCTGGGTATGGTTTGGATTCTGAGGAATGGCTTTCGCATCACAGGTCATGGGTTAGATTCCTAGATCCTCTCTTACCAAAGACAGGTACTCTTCCTAACCTGCTACCTGTGTGACCTTGGACAAATTATTTCCCCTCTCAAGGCATTAGTTTTGTCATCTGCTGTATAAAAGGAGGTTTTTGGACTAGATATAGGTCCCCCTCAGTTCAAAATCTATAATCCCATCAATTAATCAACCCTTATCTTGCCAAAAACATTCATCTTTAACCTCTAAGAAACACCTGAATAGGGGAGATTCTCTCTCCAAGACAAGATCATAACAACTCAACTAAAAAAATCTCTAAAGATGCACAGAATTCTGTCTCTTCTAAGAGGGTTTATTCTTACAAAAAGCCTTGGGTGAGGCCCAGAGGCTATTTGTACAAGAAGCTACCAAAACCCATTGGGAATTTAAAATCAGTGAAGAAGAAAGAGAAGAAGGAGGATATAAAGGAAGGGAGAAAGAAAAAAGTTAAAAGATTTCTCCACACTTGAATTGGAGTTGAAGTGTATTTTTTTTTCATTGTTATTATCTACTTACTTGATGCTCCCACAGAATTAAAAAAAAGAACCAAGTTTCCCTAAATTAATCAGATATTTTGGAACATGTATCTCCTCAGAATTATTCCCTTAATACAGTAGTTGTGGAGCTGGAATGGAATTTAAAGGTCATCTAACCTAACTCATTTTATAGATGAGAAAACTGAAGTCCCAGGAGGTGGATAGATTTGGCCAGGGTCACATGGGCACAAAGTGGCTGCCCTGGGTTTCAAACCTGAGTCCTGAATTCTACCTATTGGGCAGCAGTTCAGAATACATTGCCCACTAAATTTAAATAAATTCTAATTCACAAATGATCTCTTCCAACCCTTCCAGTGGGCCAGTGAAACCGCTTTGAGCTCTCTAGGGTTTTGCTCGGGCTTTAACTTGGCACTTTCCCCATCAGAAACAGCAACAAGTCCTAGCATGGAGTATTTCCCATCAGCTACAAAACGCCTTTAAATTTAAAATAAAAGGGAAAATAAAAGGATATTGCATTTCCAGATGACTGCTGTTTCAGACTTGAGGATTGTTTCCTGAATAGATAAAACGAGGAAAGGAAGTTTTAGCAGAAAGAGAGCTGGCTCCAGGTCTTTAGTAAAGGGCTAATGAATTCAATGCTGCAGTTACTGAGTATCTTCTAAGTGACAGGAGCAAGCCTTTTTTTTTTTTTTTAAGCAACTGGAATTTATGATGCTTTAAAAGTTTTAGTGCTGTTTCAAGCCATTAAAGCTTGAAACTGCACTAAGAGACACCCTGCATGGGGTCAGTCAGTCATCAAGCATTTATTGAGTGCCTACTATATGTCAGTCCTGTTTGATCCTTACAACACATGCAAAATACATAGTGCTCATAATATTATCCTGTTTTCCAAAGGTGGAAACTGAGACTCAAAGAGATGTTTTAACTTGCCCAAGATCACCTATCTAGTGAGCAGAAGAGTGAGGACTTGATTCTAAACTTTTTGGTGCCAAGCTCGTTTTTCTACACCGTGCTGCCACCTACCCTTGTACCACTGCTATTGATATGTCTTTATCTCTTGGCAAGTCAGGCTGTTGATAGTTTAGTTTCCTACTGGAAAAGAAGTTTCTTTTGTGCTTAATTTAAGAAATGAAACAAGGCTGTCAATACTAAATGGTACTTTTCTTATACAGTGCTTTTTTCTGAGGAAGAAGACAGGACTAAGTGCCTAGAGGAAAAAGTTACCTTATTAGACCCTTATTCAGTCAGCATATCCAAATAGTTGGATAGATCAGATAACCATCTAAGTTTTCTGAAAATTCCCCTTGTGAACATTGGATGGTAAAGTTCCATGGGTTAATATCAGTCCTCACTCTTGGTATTTAATATGGAATTTTCACAACAAATGGGTCATTCAATAACTAAAGACTAATGTTTTCATTGGCATGGTCCTACATTAGCAAGGGACCCAACCTTCTTAGTGCATTATATTTAGAATAAGAAGACCTGGGGTTTGAATCCTAGCTCTGCTACTTACAAGCTATGGGCCCTGGGCCCTTAGATAAATCACTTCACCTGTTTGGACTTCAGTATCTTAATCTGCAAAATGAGGTGGCTGGAATTACATGATCTCTCAGGTCCCTTTCAGCTGCTTGTCCTAATGATCTGATATATCCACAGAAGAAATAAAATATTTCCATCACTGTTTATTAGTTTCCATGTCTGCTTCTTAAAATGAATTCTAAGGTTCAGAGGAGAGGACCAAAGCCAACAGTTCTATTTGTAGATACATACTAAGGATTAATTTATTCAGAGTGTTCCAAAAGTCTTAATAGCTTAAAACTGCCCTAAGACTTTTGGAAAACCCTATTTTTTGCAAAGCCAAGAATGACTTTGCAATTATGTGGTTAATATAGGCTAGGTAATCAAGCTGGATATTTCGGCTTGTCATCCAACTATGCAAATAACTAGATTGTGGAGGAATTGTAATGCAATTGAGAGTGCTAAACTTTACATTAGAGACCTCAGTTTGAATCCCACTTCCAGCATTTAAATATAGTGTGATACTGGGCAAATCATTTAACCTTTTAAAATCTCAGTTTGTTCATCTGTAAAATAGGGATAAATAATCCCTGCAAATAAATAAATGAATAATACAATGTGTATGTATATATGTATATGTGTGCACACATATACATATATGTATCTCTGTGTGTGTGTGTATATATATATATATATATATATTATATATAATCCCTATAAGTAAATAAATAAGGATATTGTGAGGGTCAAATAAGATGAAGTCTATAAAGCATTTTATAAACCATAAAGCAGTACGTAAATATCAGCTATTGTTACAGTATTTGAACATAGGATCTAAAGATGGATAAGACTCTAGTGGATACTTTACCTAATCCCCTCACTTGATAAATAAGGAAACTGACACCCTGAGAGGTTAAGTGATTTGCCCATAGGCACATGGATTAAAAGGGCAAGGATGGTATGTGAACCCAGACCTGCTGATTCTAAATTCTATGATCTTTCTACTGAGTTTGCTTTGCCTTCCTTTTCAATAAAATAAGCTGAATGATAACCAAACACAATTTCGTGCTCTAATCATTAACTGAGACATTTTGGCTAGGAAAAGGATATAACTGCAGGAAATATAATTAATGAAAGCAATTTTTCTTAATTTCCCTAATAGTCTGTGGGTAGAGAGGTGGTTGTCAGTAGTAACACAGGACTCTTACAATATACATTCTTAACCAGATTGTCTTCATGTTTGACCTATTTCTTAGTTACAAGTTGACCACCTTTGTAAACTGCATTAAGTTTTTCCAGTCCCTAGAATCAGTTTATACCTTCCTAGAAGAGAGTAGTAGCACATGTGTCCAATAGCTTGTGATGTGAATTGTACTTTTTATACTCTTCTTTCAGACATTGAGAGCAATGATAAAGTATCCTGGGAATTCTTTCTAATGCCTGCTATCAGAGGAATTTGCCAGGTCTTCTTTGAGGAAACAGTTACATCTTTTGGAGGACATTGTTTCTTTAAAAAGGAATATAATTTACATAAATATATCTAGCAGAATATCATTTAACAAGTTATATTATCTTTTATCAAATAATACTTTTGCAGAGAGAAATAGTTATTATAGCTTCCTCAGGGGTCTCTCTATGAAACCCACCTTAGGTGCTAGGAAAATCTCATTCTGTATGAATGGTTCTTTGGATTACATATGAGGCCAAGAAGCAACCCCCTCAGTTCTCATTCTGCAAATGATTAAGTCTATTACTTGGCATGACTTCTAACCAAGTTGTTTTTGGCAAATCTTTCAGGAAAATTTTCCAGTCTCACCCAAGATTATCATAAGCAAGCCCTCACTTTCCACCCTTCTGTAATATGTACATGAAATTAATATCTTGGAAACCCAGAGAACTCAGTCTATTGCCTTTCCTGACTGAAGCTTCTACAAGGACTTAATGGAATGGAAAAGCACTTACTTATTAAAAGTTTACTATGGGCCACGCATTTTGCTAAGCAATGGGGATACAAACAGAAAAACAAGATAGGCTCTGTTCTCAAGGAGCTCACATTCTAATTGGATGAGACAATACATAGACAGGTTTGGTTTCATGACCAACATAAGAGTCATTTGGTGTTTAGGATTTGGCAGGTAAAGAAGCAGGACAGATGGCAAGACTCCAAAGACCTTGGAAGAAATCACAGGACAGATGGTCCCTTGCCAATAATTGTTGGGAAGAAGATAGTAGACCCAAGGGTCAGAGTTTAATATAGTTCTGGGTTACCTCTGGCAGAGAAGGGGATAAAGGTATCAGTATCTTGTATCTAAATAAGATTTAGTGTCAAAGGACTGGTGGGAACTGGGAGATGGGGGTTGGGTTGGAAAAAGGAAAGGAAAAGTTTCCTGCTCCTACCACGGCAGATGTGGGTAGCTTGGGGCTTTCATTGTTCCTATATGAGCTATATTGTGGGTCAAATTCAAGAATATTAATAGCTTACTATGTACATAAGTTACCATAAATTTCTCTAATCATGTGGCATAGTGAAAAGTACTCTGGATTTGGGGTCAAAGAACCTGAATTCAGATCCTGTCTCTGCTACAATTCTCCTTGTGCGTCCATAATCAAACCATTTCATCTAACTTGAACCTCAGTTATCCCATCTTCAGAACAAACTTTGGAAAGAATTGAACAAAAATACTGACAGCTGATAATCAAGTAAATAGATAGTGAGACAGCACCTGGTTGTCTTTGATAAATTCAAGGTAATCCACCTCAATGAATTGCAACCCCTGCTACTAGAGGAACTAGTAGATATGATTGCTGTGCCACCATCAGTAATATTTCAAAGACTGTGGGAAACAGCAAAAGTACCACATAATTATAGACAATAAGATGGTGAGCTTGAAATATTTTCTCTGAGAAAACCCTAGAATGGGTCATAAAGAGAACATAGTAAATGTCTAAAGAAGGGAATGTTGTTGTTCATTCTTCATTTTCCAAGAAGACCAATGACAACCAGGGTGATGTCTTAACTTGCACATGAATTGGATTTAAGTTAGGCAGAACTGCAAAAAAGTCATTAGGTTCACTCTCTTTTCCAAAGCCATCAAAGTAAGACAAAAGTTAGGACAATTGAAGATTGCCCAAGATGCAATGGATGCCCTTGGTGTCTTTTATGTCTGACCAAGCTCTAAGCAGTCCACAGCTTTTGCTTCAGCCACCTTCCTGACCATTGGAGCAAACCGTACTCATGCACTCATCCCACCCGGGAAGAAAAAGGAAACAGAGCTTACAAAAAGCCAGCAGAGCTTCATCAAAAGCAGACCATGGAAGGCTGACTTCAATCCCTCCTTTTTGGACAGAATTATTAAACTATAGTATAAGGGGAATGCAGTAGGCATAGTTTACTTTTATTTTAGCAAAACAATAAAATATTTCTTGCTCTTGTTCTGGAGAAGATGGAGAGATGTGAACTAGATGAAAATACAATTACATGAATTCAGAGCTGATCAGATGGTTGGACTCCAAGAGTAGTTGTCCTATATCAACATGGTAGAATGTCTTCAGTGGAGCATCACAAGGATCTATGATTAGCAAAGAGCTATTTAACATATTGGGGCAATTGGTGATACAGTGAAGACTTGAGTTCAATTCTGACCTCAGACAATTCCTATCTGTGTGACCCTGGGCAAGTCACTTAACCCTGTTTGCCTTAGTTCCTCAACTATAAAATGAATTGGAGAAGGAAATAGCAAACCGTCCCAGTATCTTTGCCAAGAAAACCCCAAATGAGGTCATGAAGAATCAGACATGACTGAAAACAATCAAACACACACATTTAACATTTTAATCAATAGCTCGTATAAAGGAATAGATGCCATGCCAAACTAGTAGGATAAGCTAAAACACTAAATGACAGAATTAGAAGTCCAAAAAAATCTTAATAGGTTAGTAGAGCATTGGGCTGGATTTAATGAAATGAAATTCACTTAAGGACAAACGTACAGTCGGATGCAAAAAAAAAATCTAATTCACAAGTACAAGATGGAGAAGGCATGGCTAGATAGCACTTTGTCTGATAAAAGATATAGGGGTATTAGTGAATTAGATGTTAAATGAGGGTCAGCAATGTGATGTAGTGGCCAAACAATGCTTCTGGTCCATTTGGCAATGAATTTTGTTAAAGGAGATATAGATTCTAGGAATAGAGGAGGTCATAGTCCCACTGACTTACATAGGGAAGAAAATAGCATGAAACCTCATCTGAAGTATTCTGTTCAGTTCTAAGTATCATGTTTTAAGGACAGTGATAAGCTAGAGAAAGTCTAGAGGAGGATAAACAGAATAGTGGAAAGCCTTTAGTAGATGTCCTAAGAGGAGAGGTTGAAGGAAATAAGGATGTTTGGTCTGGTGAGGAGGAGATTCAAGGGGAAGATGATAGCTTTCCTCAAATATCTGAATGACTGTTGTGAAGAAGAAACATTAGACTTGCTCTCTTTGACCTCAGAGTGCAGAATCAGGAGGAGGAGTTGCAAAACAATGAGTGGTAGTTGCAAGGAGGCAAACATAGGCTTCATGTCAGGGAGGAACAAAATTGAAAACTAAATAAACAAATTAACAATTAGAGCTGTCCAAATGTAAAATGTGCTGCCTCAAAAATCATTCTTTGAAAGTCCTCAAGAAAAGGCTGAAGGCCAACATGTCCTACATTTCATAGTGCAGATTTTATGATTCTGTGAAAAATCCAATTATTAGAACTCGGATGCAAAGTGGACTCAAGGGAAGGGTACCGATATTTAACTACTCTACTATGCTATGGAGAGAGGGATGGATGGGAGACTGTGTAGTCTAATGGATAGAATGTTCAACTTGGAATCAAGAAAGACATATGTTTGAAAATCTCATCTCCAGCACTTATTTGTTACAGGACCATGGACAAATGACTTAACATCTCTAAACCTCAGTTTCACTATCCATAAAATTACAGCAATAGCACCTCTGAAAGAAATGATTATGAATAACCAATGATTTGGGGAAATTCAGATTTCCCTCTTTTTCTTTTATCCTCATTTCAAAACCTCAGTCTCTGTAGGTTCAACTAACTTCTCCTCTTTGATTCTGCCCAACCTTACAAGGAATCTCTAGTCTAAGGTGAATTCCACTGAGTCTAGATTGGGTGAAGATAGATCCTCTTGTTTAGATTGCTCAAGGTTGGGGGGGAGGGTATGGATATTGGGGTAGTCTCTTCTTGACATGATTTCACTCCAAGACCTTCACTGTGATATAGACCAGCCTCTCCGTGTAATGTCATTCCCTCGTTAATTGTTAACTTATCAGAGTCGATTGCCACCCTCAAGAACACCGATCTTCCGATGGGCGTATAAGCTATGGTCAAATGACCATCCTTTTATTAATAAATAGGTTGCCATTATAAATAAAATGATTAAATTACCCAGAAATTATGTATCTCAAACTTTTTAAATGTCACACCTCCATATGAAGGTAAAAGGAGATAAAATATTTAAATCCTTTTGTAAAATTTTCAAGTACTATATAAATATCAGCTACTTGTAGAAGATACACAAAATTTTCTATAATTCTTTAAGAGAAAACAGTTTCATTCATTGATGGAATGATTGCACAGCATGGCAGCATCACTCAGGACACACTGATTGGATCAGTGCACTCCTTGTGTGAAATTTTAAAAGAAAAGGTTTGTGGGGGTGGCAAGACTGGCGATGTGGGTGTCCAATGTGTAAATAGCCAATGGTCTGCCTGCCCGCAGATTAAGCCTGCTGTTTGAGGTTAAACTGTACTAGAGATTGATGCAAAAGCAGGGAGTAAGGCTGGTAATTATACCACCTCCTCTTTCTTGTCTTCCTTATTCTTTTCCTAACAGGTTAATGGCCCGCCCCTCCCCCCCTCCACTGTCAACTGAGCTATCCTATGTTTTGCTCTTCTCTTTCTAAATGCACAGTTACTCTAATAGCTCCAAATTCTCCCTAAATGGCACTGCTACCTTTCTCCCATCACCACCACCCTTCCCAAGGAAATAAATTCTCAGGTCCCTTTCTCTGGGCCTTTGTACCTGACCAAGAGCATTTGCCTAGAACAATGGCACATCTGCAACTCAATTATGCTTCAGCTCCTCTGGCTTTTCCCTGCCCACACAGTAATTTAGGGTAGGAAATTTGTGTTGTAGACTCAGAACACTGAGTTTCAAATCATTGCATTTGCCTTGTATAAACATAGCCTAAATCTACAAGAGGACTGACTCTGGATTGCTGTAGCCTGACAGAATTTTTCACCTCTCTTAATGGATACTCAATTAATGTGTTGGGAGTTTGGATTGGTTTAATACTTGGCAATTTCTCTGTCCTCTCTCTATAATGAGCATGCAATTAGCAAGTCCTTCCTACCTCTTTGGTTTGGGAAGGAAAAGAATTGAATTTTTCAGATAGATGGGGCCAGATATATGACCACAAAGGAATATTACCAATATTACAAAAAGATGAATTTAATCGTCAACATCAGCATCATTATCATCACCTCATCATCATTCTAGACTTTATTCCCAATACTTTTTTAATTCATCTACAGAAAGCAGTCATTTAATTCACCTATGCAATAGTCTGAAGAACATTAAGTAGAAAATCAGAGGAAGTCAGCAACATGTCCCAGGATTATTTTTATCTGATATTATTTTAAAAGATGAAAAGAATAATAATTTTAATAATAATAACAAATCATTTAATCTACCAGTGTAATAGTTCCCTGAACACTCAAATATATGAATAATAATAAGATGTCAGCTTGTCTTGGTAATATTTCTATCATATTTCCCATCAATCATAGAGAGGAAAATATCAAAATAATAATAACTGATGTGTCTATAGAAATTTAAAGCTTACAAAAGGCTTTATATTACTATATCATTTTATCCTCTTAACATGGATATGCAGTAGCTTACCGTTATTATTACTAGTATTATTCCCACTTAAGAGATGAGTAAACTGAGACTCAAAGAAAGTAGATGATCTAATTTGGTACAATTTGACTACATTTCTGAAGATAGTAATTTGCTATTATTACACATGTGTGTGATGAGACCACCTGCCAGCAATTAATTAAAAGAGTCAGAGGTCTGTCAAGGTAGAAACAGAAAACTTCTTTATTATGATCTCATGAGAAAGGGCATCATCACCACCAGCACCGGGCTAGTAGGAGAGGCATGGTACAGAAAGCAAGGCATGATTATATACCCTAGCATGTTCCATCCCCCTCCCACCACTGACCTTCACTCTCATTGGTGGAGTTCAGGCTCACAATCTTGCAAGAAATCTAACCCAGGTACAAGGAACAAGGAAATGCTAATTTAGCCAGTAACAACTCTTAAGAACACTTTTATTCTTATTTGGTGAGGCTCATGGGTGGGGGGGGGGAGGGAGGGGTCAGGCTGCTCTAAGTTTCGGATTCCTATGGGTCAGGTGATTTGAAAGTTAGGCCTAGCTGTCAATCAGAAGCCCTGAGCCATGCTGAAAACTCCACACCTCTATTCATCCCACTCAATTTACAGAAGGGCTGAGTCTCAGATTTTATGAGAGGTCTTCACTTATCCCACTCACACATTTTTATTTAGAAGACTTGGAAGGCATATGGAAGGATAATTCAGTCTTCTTCAGGCATTTCCAAGGTCTAATTTCCTTAGATCTGGAACTAGTTTTAAGATGAAGCTAACCCCAACATTTCCATGCCATATGAGTTAGGGGATAAAAATAAAACACAGACCACCAAACTATACAAAGGACTCTTACCCAAGTACAGGCTAATTTATCCTTTAAACAACAGCAGTTGGTTAGTATACTGCTACTATAATGGGCCTGCTGAGGTTTCTAGCTCCAATGACCCACAGGTTTACTGTAAGAGGATTGGAATGTAGTATCCCATATGGTGAAGCACTTACCAGCCAGAAAATCCTCTGAATACATAGAAACAATATCATACTCCCAACTCACAGAAAGCAGGTTGAGTAAGGGTAGAGAAACTTTCCTAAAGTAGGGTTTTAAAAAACATAGCAATTAATTTACTCTAATATCTTTAAAGTTTTAAAACCAAAAGGAGGTAACTCATAAGCAGCACTCCCGAAATATCGTTAAGTAATTTACCTTGTTTTATTGCTTTGCCATCAACCACAATGGTTTGATTAAACAATAATTCTGCCAAGGCTACTATTATTACTAAATATATTTATCAGTCACAAATTTTAATACAGGTAACATATTGCTTTTGATTTGAATGGTTTTTTTTATTTCCATGTTTTTTTTTCCAATTGAAAAACACAAGATTTTTGGAATGACATTTCCATTTTGGAGGAAAAAGGCATCCTTTTTGACACCTGACAGACATATCTGAATTTGTAATATATTTGACATGGGAGAAGCCTTGTTGGTAATTTACTTCTTGGGCATCTTTCAAATGAAATGCCTGGACCATTAGTTTCAGCAATCCTAAGTATTATTTGCTTGGTCCTGGAGTTCACTATTAGCTAAATTACTTTTCTCTGTTTATACAATATTTTGGTAAGTTTTCTCCATAGCAACTAATGAGACCCTAAGGGGGAAGAAAGCATTGGAGCACAACTTATGATTTACAAAAGTGAATCAGTCATTCTGCCCCATCCCCTAGGTTTTTTAATGACTTTATTGTGAATCGGAAATTGAGTATTATCTTTGCCTTTGCTCTATGAGCCAAAAAAAACCTAACCAAAGCCAACCATCATTACTATGCAGATGTGAATTGACTGTGCCCACATTATCTGAACAAAACATGAAAGGCATGTCTAACATTCAAGACCCTTTTGCACATTTTGGTGAGAAGACACCGTACCTGTTTTTAGGTACCAGGGTTCCTATGCTTAGGAATATACCCAGAGTTGTACTGAGTGGTGCCATTTTGGAAAGGAGAGGAGATCTGGTAAACAAACAATTCAGATCTGGGATGTGATAAATTAAATTTTATTGGGAGTTTTAGTTGGTGCTCCAGGAATCTTTTGCCGTCTCTTCTCTATTACAATTAAAATATCTTGCTTTTAGAACTCTGAAGCTAACAAAATATGGAGGTCACCAGCTTTCAAGCAAAAGCAGGTGTTCCAGCTGTTTTTGATATCTGCTGACAGTTCCTCCCTGATAATTTCAGTCTTGTTATACACCATGTGTGGGGAGCATGAATGTAGGATGTATGGGGGAGGGGGTGATACTGAAGAGGAGGACATATGGGAGATGAGACGGATGAGTGTGGAGAAGGAAGGAATGAAGAAAGTCTTTAAAAAGAAGCAGAAAATAAAAGCAAAAAGACTGCAGGTTTCTAAAAGGTTTTATTTTCCTTTCTTAATTGGGTGGGGAGAAAGTAGGAGAGAGAAATGGAAAATTTTTATTTATTGATAAAAGATAGAATGATATCAATAGATTGATAGATAGATAATTGATAGATTTAAATAAAAGCAAAAGGTCTCAAATTAAAGCTAATTGATTGCAGGATAAATTTTAATGCTGACTGGTTCCTAAAAATTCTTCAGTCTTGATATAGCCTATATTTGCTTCTTTCTTCTTTTTACTTTCTATCTTCAAGGTTTGTTTTGCTTTCTGCCTTCCCATACATGCCAGAACTCAGACTTCAGAATTCTTTCATCTAAGATTTCCCCCTCCCTCCCACCTCTTTCTCCTCCTAGCTCTCATCCTTTTTTTCTCCCTCCCTATTGCGAGTTATACAAGTATAGATTCTGTTTTATCTTTCCATCACTACCCTCCAGGACTTCTCAAGGCCAATATTACTCATACCAGGAGATCATTGCTTGATAACAGGTCTTCTGTCAGTTTCTTAACTTCACAGGGTAAATCTTCTGCTATCTTTCAATAAGATCATGATAGATACTCAGTTGGAGCCCAGGAAAATGATGACAAATCTTTTTTCTCCATTGTCAGCCTTTACAGGGCTGTCATATTGCACAAAACCTAGATTTGGGAATATTTTACATTTTATCCTGAGCGTCAGTGTTACAGTAAGCCTATAAATAGGCTAATTAAAGCTTAGGATATTGGCCCTGGGGCAACACTTCTGACCTCAATGTAATGGTCTATGTGGACCGTCAGTAACATTGGAGGATCTTCATTTGTCAGAGTTTGTGGGTTTATAATAGCTTTGGAAACAAAGAGTTTAAAAAAAGACAATAGATTGCTTTCATAGAATCATAAACTGTTAGAGATTGGTGGGATTCTAGAGATCAGCTGACCTCTCACTTTACAAATAAGGAAACAGATGCGCAGAGAAGGTAAGTCAATCACTCAATAAGTATTTATTAAGTGCTTCTTTTGTGCCAGGTACTATGCTAATCACTGGGAATGTTGGTGGTGGTTGTTATTTTTGCCATTGATCCTTCATTTTCAAAGAGAACCAATGACATCATGGGGAGGTGACTTGACTTGCTCATGAGTGAGCCAAGTGAGGCCAAGTGAGGCCAAGATGCACAAACTCACTCTCTCTTCCAGAGTCACAGAAGTCCAGGGGCAGGACAAAAATCAGGACAACAGGAAATGGCCCCATTAGTGTCTTCCATGTCTGACCAAGCTCAGATGCTCCATAGCTCCTGATTCAACCATGTTCATGGATGGTGGGACAAATTGTTCTCATCCACTTATTCCGCCAGGGAAGTAAAGGGAAGCAGTGTTTAAAAAAAGCCAGAATGGCTTCATCCAAAGCAGACCATTTTACACTAACTTCAATCCCTTTGGCGGGGGGGGGGGGGGGGGGGGGGGCAGAATTATTAAACTATAATATAAGGGGAATGCTTATATATACACATATACACATACATATGTATATATGTATGTATAATATATATATAAATTTACTTTTATTTTAGTAAAAAGAGTAATAAAATATTTCATACTATTATCAAGACAACTGATAATGGCCCAGGATGCAGTGGATGACTTTGGTGTCTTCCATGCATGACTACACTCCAAACATTCCACAGTGCCTGCTTCAGCTGCCTTCTGGCCATTGGAACAAACTGTTATCATCTTCCCATTCCACCAGGGGATTCCTTCATATGCTTGGGAGCAGAAATTCCTTTAACTCACTGATGGGTTATAGGCCTGTTGGTTACCCTCCACTTGGTTTAGCCTGCCTGCTGAGATGGTTTTACCCAGGTACGGCCGATGCACATGTTGCAGCTTCTTAGAGCCACAGGTAAAAAGTGGATGAGTAGCCCTGAAAAGGGCTCAGCAAACCCTCATGCCAGAAGTTCTAACCCTCCCTGAGCACAGTAGGAGTATAAAGAAAGGCAAAAACATAGTCTCCACCTAGGAAGGGCTCATGTTGTAATAACATAGACAATATGCAAATAGCTCAATACATACAAAATATATGCAAAGCAAATGGAAAGTAACCTCAGAGGAAAGATACTGAGGGGAAAGGGAGGAGAGGACCAAGAAAGGCTTCCTGCTGAAGGTGGGATTTGAGCTGAATCTTGAAGGATTCTGAGGTAGGATTCAGGAGGGAGAAGTAAAAAGGAAAACATTCCAGGTATGGGGGTACTTCATGGATTCAAAACAAAGAGAGTTGTGTGCAAGTAAACCAATGTAGACCACTGAAGTATGTCAAAGGTCAGCAGCATTTTGCAACTTCTATATTTCATCAATAAAGATACAGAGAAAGGTGTGCAATTTGAACTAATTAGAAAAAAATTAATCTTAAACTAATTCAAAATAAAATCAGTTTCATTATTTTTGTGTACTTGACAACTTGCATTAACTTCCAATCAATGTTGCCAAGCGTGTTTGTCAGTAGAGTGATGAGTTCAGAGTCAGAAGATGAGTTTCAAGCCTGCCTCTGCCACATCCTGATCTTGATATGTGTATACTCTCAAACAACATGCTCTCAGCTTCCACATCCCTAAAGTGAAGGAAGTAAACTAAATCACCTCAAAAATTCCTTTCGGCTCTAAACCTATGATCCTTGGACCAATGATAAATTTAATAAACCATCATAAAACTGTTCTCTTTAGTGATTTCTAAAAGCCAACTCCAGGTTAACTATATAGCTATGCAGAAATACCTTGTCTGCCCAAATAGAATGTAAGTTCCTTTGAGGGCAAGAATTCTTTCATTAATGTGTTTGTATCCTCAAGTCCAAGTATGTAGCACCTGGAAAATATTAGTGCTTAATAATTGCTGGATTATCTAACTTCTACTTTATAATCAGTCCTATTGGTTTCTTGAAGACCATGCCTGTAGAACACAAGCTCTCTCTCATAGGTCCCATAAAGCTAAAATTGCAGCAGCTAGATGGTACAGTGGGTAGAATACTGGGCTTGGAATCAGGAAGATGCATCTTCATGATTTCAAATCCAGCCTCAGACACTTACTAGCTCTCTAATGCTGGACAACTCACCTAACCTTGCTTGCCTCAGTTCCTCATCGGTAAAATGAGCTGGAGAAGAAAACAGCAAACCACTCTAGTATCTTTGCCAAGAAAATCTTAGTGGAGTCATGAAGATTTGGACTCAACTGAAATGACTCAACAACAAAAAGCTGAAGAATCAACAAAAAAGCTGTAAGTTCAGTGCACTGGTCATAGTTCGGCCTTCTGGAGCAACACAGAAAGTCTTCCCCACCTGACCAGGCTTTTTTTTTCAGAGTAGATACATGCCTGCTCTAGTTCATGTGATATGCAAATGACACATAACTAGAAGAGAGAGACTTCAGGAAGCACATGAGTCAGTTTTAGGATGTAGTTGCCTAAAATGCTAATTTAATGTTCTTTTTTGATACTTCAAGATAACTGTGATTCATCTGAGTGGGTTCCCCTTCCATCAATACATATCTTAACTTGCCAGGGAATTTATAGATGGTATTTTTCTACATGAGGTAGAAGGTTGGAGTCAATGAGCTTTGAGCTTCTTCCTGACTCTAAGAAGCCATAACTTTTTGAAATGATATTATATCAAAAATTTCTTTATAACACAGAAGATTCCCAACCTTTGGATAATGGCCAAATTCCTTCTTTAAAAAAGTGCTTATAGCTCTGGTTTTTATATCACCCTCACTTCCCTTTCAGACAACCCTCTTTTACAATGAAGAATAAAAAAAAGAGAGGAGGGCAAAAGCAATTTAGCTAAATTAACTAACCAAATAACCAAGTCCAATACTATGCTTTACCACCATAGTCCCTCACCTCCATAAATAAGTGAGGGAAGTTCATTCTCATATAGTAGTATAGATTTACTGGAAGGAACCTAAGAAGCTAACCATCATTTTACACATGAAGAAACTGAAAGCTAGAGAGGTTAAGTGACTTGCCCAAGGTCAAACGGTAGCAAAATGACAGGCTGGATTTGAACCCCTGACTCCAGAGCTAGTGTTGTTTCCACTGTGCCATAGCACTTATTAAATATCAACCTTGATCACTGTATTTATGTAGCATTCAATGTGGATTTTTTGTTGTTGCCATCCTTTGCATTATAATACTCACTGGGCACATAATTTTCTTGTTTGTACTTAACTCACCTTGCATCAGTTAATATGCCATCACATTAAAATAATTCTGATCAGAAATATTATGCTGAATAAATAATAATTACACATGATAAATGATATAAATATAACACGCATATGTTATAAATAACATATATGTATATATACATATGTACATATATATTTGATATATGTCTGTATTATAAAAACAAAAAAAAAAGCCAGGCATGAAGAGGTACCGTTGTAATTCTTGCTACTGGAGGAGTCTGGGGCTAAGCTCAGGAGTTCTGGACTGTAGTAGGGCTAAAGTCAATCAAATATCTGCACTACATCTTGCATCAAGATGATGAGCCTCCAGGAACCAAAAGTGGAGGACCACCAGACTTCCTGAGGAGAGATGAAGCTAGACTGAAAAGAAAAAAGAAAAGGTTAAACTTTCCTGCTGTACTTCCAGCCTGGGCAAGAGGAGAAGACTCAGTCTCAAAATACCATCATCATCATTATCTATAATTAATTGTTATAGTAATAATTAATAATAAAAAACAATCAGAACTATAGCAAGTTGTACATAATAGATTTGCAGTTTCATGTGCAACCATTTTTTTTTATTCTACTCTGTTATGGAAATGCTTATGTTATTTCGTAAATTAAAAATTTAATATATGCATATATATTTAAAAGAATAGTATATAAGAGCAATAGTCACCATGCAGATTATTTTCCTGGTTCAGCTTAGTTCACTTTGCATCAGTGGATGCAGGTCATCCCACGCCTTTCTATATGGCACAATAACATTCTTTTACATTCAGGTACCACAGTTTGCTTAGGCAGTCCTCAGTCTTTGAGCAGCTATTTTGTTGCCATTTCTTTGCTACTACCAAAAGTACTCCTATAAATATCTTGACATGTATTGGACCTCTCTTTCTATTCTTGACCTCCTTGGGGTGCATGAATGGACAATTTATTTCAAGTAGCACTCAGTGCAAAAGAATCCAAGACAACGATAGAACTGGAACAAACTTTTGGTGTTTTTTTTTTAGGAAAGGCTCTGTCCTGTATTACTGTACAATAGTATAGAAAGTGGCAATACAAAATTAAGAAGAAATTCCCTGCAGTTCTCCACTTTCTGCTGCCTGGGTACAAAGCAAAAATGACAGTTCTGGTTATAGGTGATTCTGGAGAATATACTTTATCTTGACAGTGTAGAAATGCTCTTCAAGTTCAATGCTCAGGCAGGTTCAAAATTTTGTGAAACTCTTCTGATCATTCTGTCTAGGAAAAAATAACACAGAGTATCATGAAATAAAAATGACTTTTTGGCTTCTGCTAAAAAAAGATTTCTATAAAAAAGCAAAATTTAGTCTCTGACCCCTTCCGAAATAAGAAACATAGGAAAACCTGTAGATTAAAGACAGCAGAAGGAAAGCCTGTTCTCTTCCTCATAGCAATTGCTTCTTTCTTTGACTATATTTTCTGTTCCAAGTATACATCTGCCTGGGCCTTAAATTCAAAATACCATATGACAGGTGGCTCCAGTAGCTGTCTGAAGGAAGAAGCTGTTCCCAATAGCTACCCTAAGCTTGCTGTCTTTACAGATTCGAATTATGTCTACTCAGACTAGCACTCCCAGAGCTTGCTAGACAATTTTATGTGCATTTGTTCCCTTTAATATCTTAAAAAACTATAACTTCTTTCCAGGTTTTTCCCCTTTTCTTCCAAAGGCTTATCTTCTTAAGGCTTGGCTCATGGAATAGAATTCCCATTCTTTAAATCAACTTTGTTTCCCTCCCATGCATTTTTCTTAAACCTGGAATAGGGAGAGCATGCAGAGGAAATGTTGGTGATGATGGTGATGATGATGATAGTATTTATATAGCACTTTAAGGTTTGCAAAGCATTTTCCAAATATCTCACTTGATTCTCATATCAATGTTGGGAGGCAGGTGGCTATTATTATCCCTATCTTATAGATAAGGAAACTGAGGCAGACAAATGACTTGCCTGGAGTCATGCAGGCCGTAAAAGCCTGATGCTGGATTTGAATGCAGCTCTTCCTAACTCCAGATCTAGCATTCTATCTACTGTACCACCCAGGTGCCTTGCAGTCTAATAGGGAAGATAAAGCAAATCAAAGATAGAATGGGTTAAATGTCATAAGAGAAATAACAAAGTTTTAGGGAGTTTCTGAGGAGAAAGATCACTTCTGTAAAAAACAAAGGGGAAGAAAGTGAGAACATCACAGAGATTTTCAATTTGACCTTGGAAATACAAAAACTGTCAGAGAAGATAGTATGATGTGGAGAAAAGAAAAATGTATATGAAATAAAACTACCTGAATTCTAGTCCCAGTTCTCTGTTTTATTATCTGCATCATTTGGGGTAAAATATTTCATTTTTCTGAGTCTCAGTTTCTCCATCTATAAAATAGAGATGATGGTAATAATTTGACCGCTTATTTCACAGGATTGTTGTAAAGATTCAATAAAGGGCTTTATAAGCCATAAACCGAGACATAAATGTGACCAAGTATCATTATGCCAGGCAAGAGACTAGCATGAGTCAAGACATAGGGACAGAAAAGCAAAGGAGCTGTCCTGAAGAGTAAGTAACCTGATTTAA
The DNA here is from genome assembly GCF_011100635.1 of Trichosurus vulpecula. NCBI lineage: Eukaryota > Metazoa > Chordata > Mammalia > Diprotodontia > Phalangeridae > Trichosurus > Trichosurus vulpecula. The sequence goes on from NC_050576.1 coordinate 397,213,423, forward strand.
CTGGACAGTAGAATAGTTGGAAAGTAAGGCTAGCTTGAGGCCAGAATAAGCATGATACAGAAGGAAAGGGACTATACTCGGAATCAAGAAAGAACTGGATTTGAAGCTTGCATCTAACACTCACTATGTCTAAGCCTGAGTTTCATCATTTGTAAATGGGAATTGGAATGCCTATCTTTAATGCCTTCCTCACAGAGATGTTTTCAGAATCAAATATAAAGGTCTTTGTAAACTTTAAAGTGTTATTTATGTTTTTATATATATACATATATAGTATTATAGTTTTAATATCATTATTATTATTCTAGAAGGTATAAATGTTAAGACAAGGAGTTTGGTCTTTATTTTTCAAGCATTGGAAACTCAAAGAGTGCTTTGGGGGTAAAAGAGAGATGCAAGCATCTTGGGAGAAGATTAACCTGGTAGCAGGCTGTAGAATGAATTAGAAGTAGGACCACCAGTCAGGAGGCCTCATTCAGAGGCCCAAAGTCCAGATCAAGAGATAATGAGGGTAGTGACAGCAGCAAAGCAACAGGATGGAGAGGAGAAATTAGAGGGTATAGAATAAGCAAAATATGCAAACTGATTGGACTTGGGGGGACAGTAATGTGAAAAAAAATGACTCTAGAGTTTCAAGTTTGAGGGACTGGAAGGATGGTGGAATCATTAGCAGAAAGGAAAATGTGTAAGGAACCTCAGGTAGTGATTGAGCCATTGGAAACATTATCAAGGATGGCTGGGCAATTGTTCTAACTGGAATGTTTTCTTTTTTCTTTTGACGATCTATATCTAGTCATGCAGTGGGGTAGCTGTGTATCCCCAGAGGCAATATGGCACATTGAATCAAGTGCTGGATTTGGAGCCAGAAGAGCATAGGTTCAGATCTCTGCTCTGAGAGTTATTAGCTTTGTGACCCCAACCAAGTCACTCCACCTCTCTGGACCTCAGTTTCCTTATCTATAAAATGACAATTTTAAGCTGTATGACCCCGATGTCCCTTCCTCATCAAGTCAATAATCTTTCTATGTTTACAATAGTTATTTTTTACTGTTTCCAAATAGCCTTCCCCTCAGTTAATCTGAATTAGCCTGACTTGACTATTGAAACAGAATGTCAAATCTCTACTTTCCTCTCATGACTCCTTTGTCTTTTACCATTAAATACATGTTATTAAGTATTCTTCCTCAATAATCATCTTCATTAGAGAAATGGATAATAAATAAAAATTAAATATCTTCCCCCGCCAAAAACACCACAGAATTAGTGAATTCAAAAGTAAGAGCAGGTATGGATGGGGGGGGTGCGGTGTTAATTTCCGTATTAGTTTGATTTTAAGATGCTGGTATGTACACTTTATGTGGAAAGCATACATTTAGAGCTTGAAGGGATAGTTTCTAACCCAACCATTTTGTTTTACAACTATGGAAACTGAGGCTCAGAAAAGTAACTTGCTCAAAATTCCGTAAGTAATAAGTGTTAGAGTCAGGATTTGAACACCCATCTTCTTACTTCAAACCACTGCTCTCTCCACTTAATACCTTTCATTGTTTGGTGTGAAGTTGGAAGTATGGGTGTGAAGCTTAGAAAAGACACCGAAACTAAAGCTATAGGTTGGGATGACAACTGAATAAAGTTGTAGGAGGAAACCAGAGCAATATGATCAACTTGACTGGTTAAAGAGAGATAAATCACTGTTAATTACTTCAATTGGATCTCCCTGCAGAGCATGGACAGTGCCCTGGGACAACCAACTTGAGAGGAGTGGAAGGTATCCACTGGGATATGCTCATTAATGCCTCATTGAAAATGAGTGATGTAGTCTCAGGGATTGGAGATAAATTGTCCACCTTGGGATGCTACCCAATGTAGTCACCCTTTAGTGTAAGACCAAGGGAATCAACAGACTAATTTTTTTAAGATCCAGAGAGAAAACTGAACACAGCCTCAAAATGAGAGATCTAAAACTGGACTTGGGTCCCAAGTAGTACATGGGTCAGCCTGGACTCCTGCATAACCTCATCCTTAGTCCTTACCTGAATCCACTAATAACAGCCTTAGGCAAAAGCATCCTTCATGTATGTGCTCTGCAACATGGCTCAAGAGATGGCAGTGAGAGACTGTCCACCTGGACCAACGAATGTTCCTAGGCCACAGGTTTTTGGCCTCAGTCATAGAGAGGAAGTGATGAGTGATGTGACTTCTCAGTCTGAGAATTGGTAGCTTTGGATAGAGGGGCCATTTGGTTGAATGGTGGGAGTTTCTGAATCCCAGCCCTCTGGTTTAAGGAAAGAGGATTTCCTGGAAAATATTAAGTTTCTAGAGAATTTGGAGGTCCAAATGGGACAGAGAGAGAGAGAGAGAGAGAGAGAGAGAGAGAGAGAGAGAGAGAGAGAGAGAGAGAGCTCTTCTTCAGGAGGAGAGGATCATGTACATGGTTATACAATTAGAGGAGAAGCAAGGGATGGACTCGTTATAGGGGAGAGCAAAAAGCCTTGGTATTTCCCCCTAACTCTGAGTTATTGAGACAATAAAAGTGCACTGGAAGATAAGGATTTTCACTCTAGAAATATCAAGTTTATTTCTCTTCTCAGTGATGTTCAACTCTTTAGGTTAGTAGCATAAATCTAGGAGCCTTTCTAGGTCCCTGAGTTAAAAATGGTCCTCATGGGCTGGGGAATTGCCTATCTAGCAACCCTAAGTTTATTTTTATTCCAAAGGGGGAATCTAAGACCTTGGGGAAGACCCTTATAGTAAGGCTAATGGCCTATGGGGGTTCCTAGGGTAAAAAGTGGTGGCAATAGAATGTCAAGGGCCTTCCTCTCTAACAACCCCAAGTTCATTTCCCTGCCATAATGGAATTGAAGCTCTTAAGGCTGTACTGAAAGAAGTACTGTTTCCTTCCCTGGAGTGAAGAAGGAGACCTGTAAGAGGTCATAGAATGTCAAATATTTGAGGTCTGAAAAAAAAGGCCATTAGAGTCATTGACTAAGAGGTTATTGGTGACCTCTGAGAGAGTACTTTCAGTCCAGGGTGAGGGACAGAAGGAAGCAACATACTTCAATCAGAAAGTTGAGGCAATTAAAGTAGTTTGCTCCTTCTAAAACTCTCTTTGTGATATCTTCTATTTTTTCCTAACTACTTATCTCCTTCCTTTTCTCTTTTTCCTCTAGTACCTCAAATCCTCATTTTTTCTACTGTATTAATTTTAATGGCTATAATTCTGGATTGTTCTTGTGGTTTGTCCTTCATTCTCAAAGAGTACCACTAACATCAAGAGGATGACATCTTGACTTGCAAGTGAATTGGATTTAAGTGAGACACAGCTGTGCAAAGTCATCAGCCTCACTCTCTCCTCCAACGTCTTCAGAATCCAGTGGTAAGACATAGGTCAAGACAACTGGTGATGCCCCCCAATTCTGGACCAAGCTGAAAGAACAATAACATTTCCTCCAAAACAAAATGTTCTGTGTATATGCAAGAGTTTTTATAAGATTTTAGACATTTTGATTCAAGAGTAACTAAGTAAAAAGGACAGTGAAAATCCTGCAACAATGATCTGCCCCCTGTCCTCAAGACAAGAAATCGCATCTTTGATAACAGATTTCAACAGAGGTCACTGAGTCAAGTTCTATTGTTTTAAGTGGGGGTAAAAGTGACTGGAAGACCAGAGGAAACATTTTAACAGGACAAGCACCTTGTTTTTAGAATCAAGATTTGAACAAGAATTCCTTAGACATAACAAAGAATATTATAGTCTATTGAATAGTTTTTCACTCAAGCAGAAAATCCTCAAAACAAGCACTTAAGATTGAGGTTAAATTCCAGGCAAGCTTGAAAACTAGAAACAAAATGGGAGGGATTTATTTTCAGAGGATCATCTGTACTAAAAATAGGTTTCTTGATTTTCTTTTTCCCCTTTTGGAGATGTGGAGGAGGAAATCCCCGAAAGCACTTATACTCAGCAAGCCAGTCAAGATAGAAAGCATTGTGCAGGAGATGGGAGATCATATTTCACAAAATTGGAAGTTTTGAGTGCAGCTTTGGTGGTGTGATGGTGACCTTTGATTTCTCCCACTCTTTTTCATTCCTTCAGGACATGTTTCCTGACCAGCTTGTTGAAATGGTGCAGATTCCTATCAAAAAGAATAAAAGAAATATATTGGAAATAACAAACTCACTTTAGTTATCTTGAAGAAAACACTGCAATTACAAAATCATTTTCAGCAAAGCAAAAGGATAGGCAAAGATAGGATGGGAAACTCTGTTTAAAGGTAGGATAAAGAAATAAAGGAGAAAAGATGGAGAGGATGAATTTCAAGTTATTGCCCTTTTCTCTCAATCTCTCCTTGCCTGAAGCCAAGGAAGAAAATGACAGTTTTCTCCTCTCTTATACCTGATAAGATTACAAAGTTTCTTTTTGTGAATGCCTCATTCTATATCTTTTTTATAGCATCCTTTTTCCCCCTGAAATCCATGGTGACATACCCCTTTAAACTATTTTTGCTTTTATTTTTTAATAATAGACTTAAGAATCAAGGTGCCTTCTATTTGCCAAGATCCATTGGTAGTCAGCCAAAAATAAAACATTTCTAGAACTGAACATGTAGTAACATTGTCTTTTATGGTAAAGTGGATTTATTTGTTCTATCTCCCCAACACTGATTCAATCTTGAACTCTTCTTTTGATCACTTGTTTATTTCTGTTCAAACATCCAGAAGTTTGTTATGGCTTTAAAATCACATATTCATTGTGCACTTTGATTGTCCCTTTCCCTTTTGAGGTTAAAAAAATTAAGCTTCAGAATGAAGGGAAAATCATGATTTTAATAGATTCATTGCTAAGGACTTTTATCCTGAGCATACTGGAATTATAAGGCGACCGGAGCTGATCCTGGAAACAAGTTGGGCACCTGGAGAGACATTAGAAAACACTGACAAGAATACTTCCTCTAGAGCAGTTTTCTGACTACAAACCATTATCTCCCTTGTCTTCCCCCTTATTCTTTCTCCTAGCTTTCTATTTTTCCCTACTTCTCTCAGTGTTCTGAGGCACTTCTTTTAAAATATGCTCAAAATACTTTCAAACCATTGCTTGGATTTCTAGTTACAAAATGACCTTGAAAATTTTTCTTATGAGGGTGGAGATGAGAAGATGGGAAGAAGGGAACTTGGTTCTGGGCATATGTAAAATTGATGTAGAGGGCATGAACAGGAGCAAAGTGGTCAACTTATCAAGGTTAAAAGTAAGACCTTTGTTTTGATGTTCCAATACAAGTTGAAAATATTTCCATTCTTGAAGGGGTGGGAGGTTATCTGTCCATACCTCCTTGATGAGTTGTTATCCTGGGTTCTGGTCCCATTGACTCCAGTGTGGTTATGAACCACAACCTTAGTTGTGGCCACACATCCTAACATCAGAATAATCCACATCTTCTAACTTTTTTAAAGTTGACTAGTTCTGGTCCAGTCTCTTATACTTACAAGTAAGACACGAGGGCCAAGGCTCACCCCGCCTCCTTTACCACCAAAGAATCCCATGAACTGAAACCAATCCTGGGGGACTGATTCAAAGCAAGTAAGTTGTCTTTTTGTCTTATTGTTCCCCCCCCACCCCAGAATTTAACCCAGGGATATCTCCAGAATAAAAGTTAGGTATAGGTCATATCTCTGTTTCCCCAAATGTGGGTAACATTGTCCTCAAGTCTTACACAGGCATACAATATATCATATGGTTATAACAGAATTCAATTCATCATCTCAGAAAATGCTCAACAAGTCAAGGACTCACAGAAGCACATGAATAAATACATGAAGAAACATGAAGCACTCAATTTTTCTATTAGATACATGCTAAATAAACGTTGTTCCTCTTCCTGTGGTCTGTCTGAATTCTTCAAGAACTTTGCTCTCCAAGGAGAAAACTACAAGGAAATTAAATGAATTGTCAACTCCTTTCTCCAGAGAGTGCACAGCATTAGGGAATCTTCTAGGAAAACAGTGCCTGAATATTCAAGCTCTTGAACTTGGAGTTAAGCCAAAGGCCAGAAAAGTCCACTCTCCTGATCATTCCTCTCAAGCTGCTTGAAAGCACATTTCTACCTTGCCATGTGCTTCTTCAGAGACTATCAGTACCCCAGGCACTGCCCTAATTTAGGCATGAAAATTCTATACTCAGAAACCGTAGTCTCTTTTCTGTGCTTAGAAAAGAAAAAAAGGCAGAAAGTGGTCAGAACTAGAGATAGAAGAATTCCCTTCTCAGACTCTCTATGTGCTTCTTCACCCTGCCAAAAAAAATCACGATTATTGAGAATTAGTGGTGGTGAATACCATCAACACTACCTTGTTGCATTTCAGTCTAGACAATCAAGAGATGACACAGACTAAAATCATCGTCAGAATAATAGTATTTAAAAGACAGTCCTTTGTTTCAGGGAGAATTTTAAGGTTCATTTAAATAACTGCAATCTTCCAAAGGCTTTCTTCCTCTTATTCAATTATCAGTCCAACTCACTGTCCATTCTCCAGGGTAAATATTTTAGTGAACAAATTTTAAGTTATTAACTTCTTATCCTATCTTAGGCAATAGGCATTCTTCATTCACTCTGTGTGTGTGTGTGTGTGTGTGTGTGTGTGTGTGTGTGTGTGTGTATAAATATTAGGCAAAACATTTCAAAAAAGAAGTTCTTAAGCTGGAGTCTATAACCTTTATTTTTTAATGTAGTGATAGAAGTATTTTTAGTCTTTTTCTCATTTTACTTATTTTTGTTACATTTGAAGTTCCTATCTCCTCGTCCCCCCTCATTTCACACTATAGAAGGCCACCATTTCTCACACACATAACACACTCACACATGTGCACGCATGCACACATGCACTCGTGCACACACACACACACCCCGTACTATGCATACGTCTATTGATCAGTCCTTTCTCTAAAGGTGGATAACATCTTCTTTCATAAATACTGTGTAGTTGGTGCGATTTATAATACTCTGAACAGCTTAGTCATTCACGGTTGTTCTTTAAACAATATTGTGGTTACTATATATAATATTCTCTTGGTTCTACTCATTTCATTCAAGTCTTTCCACATTATTCTAAAATCAATCAGTTCATCATTTCTTATCTATCACCTTTTTTTAAGAAAAATAAAACATTTTGATAATGTTACTTTAATATAAATAATTTATTTTGTAATCATATGTATTTTATTTTATGCACTTAAAAACTTTATTCTGAGGAGTTTATAGATTTCATCAGACTTTTAAAGAGTTCCGTGACATGAAAGAGGTTCAAATTCCCTGATTTAAAGTGACTGTGGATCTCACTTAGGAAGGTCCTTAACAATCTGAGGCTTGATGCTGTCAAGTTAATGCCACCCACAATCAGGAGCATCTGTAAGACTTTAGCATCTATAGAAATTCCCTCTCTGACTTGGCCTTTGCTCTGGGTCTCCAACATGACATCAACCTGTGTTAAGTATGTATTTCCCTATTTTATGCCTATATGACATCAATCATCTAAAAGTTGTCAAACAAGAATTTGCTGTGTCATTGAAGGAATCATATATAATTTTTTGATTTGTTGGAAAAGAGCCTTTAAGATAGCTGTATCAATTTTTTAAAAGTATATATAGATATAGACATATACACACACATATACATACACATACGTGCTTGCATGTGTGTATGTGTGTGTGTGTGTGTGTAATTTTCAATGAACAATAAGCAAAGTGATATCACATATCCTTTATATATTTCAGTCAGTTGTGTGATAGTAAAAATGTTGTCTACTATGGAATATCACTCCAGAAATTGCTCCTTTCAAATCCCCTCATCAAAAATGCCCTTGACACGCATAATTACTATCATAAAATCATATATAGATGGGAAAGTGGAAAACTAGGTCAGCCATTGATATTCTCTGTCACCTGTTTTTTGTAATAAGCTCTGAGATTTTTTTTTCTCTGTAATCTGCCTCTCCTTCAGATACTTTGAGAATTGGTACCTCAATGTTCTTAAAATTGTGTAGTCTCCAGTTCACACCTTCTCTGTATATACTTGGTCTACTCCAACTGCTTTTTTCTATCTTTCTTTTCTCTAGTGCCACTTCCATTTCTTCTAGAAGCCCATCCAGGGCTGTCATGCTGGAGCGTAAAGGTGATGGCTCTGCATTTGAGGTGAAAAGAGTTTATTACGAAAAAAATATTTGCAGAGATTCTCCACCTTTTTTAATTTGTTGCCCTCCTTCCAGTTTCATACTTAAATGACTTTAGGATGACTTTGCTTAGTTAGGTCTATCACCACTCTTTCTTTAAACCATTTTTTCTTTCTATTACTTTTCACTTTTTGATGAGTTGATGTTACTTATAATTTTCTACCATCCTACTCTGTACGATTTTACAAAAGAATTTATATACTAAACTGGTTACTATTTAGCAGGTAGGTCAAGTTTTGCTAACTGAATTGGTTTCTAAGCTTTTTATTTTCCTTGATGAAGAAAAAAAATTAATATTAATAATGCATTTTGATGTCACTTTTCTGGCTTGTATGCCAGGGGAAAAATGAATTTAGCATTGAATAACAATATTCAAGCCACTTCTTGCTTGGAGAGAGAAAGATATCCAAACTGGCATAGTCTCCCATGCCTTCTGACATGACTTTCTGCCCTAAGACAATTTGATATAACATTATAGGAATCTTAAACAAGTTTGATCAAACAAAGTTTGATCATAAGGTGTTAAAATATGGGGTTATCATTCCAGTATAGTCACCACTCCCTTCCTTCCTAGACCACTTCCCCTTAAGAAATTGAAGTTTCTTCCTCTGATCAATATCTTAACTTTGAATTTCAAAAGAATAGAAACTATCTCTAGATGAGTCATGGTGCCAATTATTACAAATGAGTGGGAAGGCAATGATCTCATCTAGATATATATTGTCTGTTTATCTCCCCTATTTCATTTCAACGGAAAGCTTGGCCTTTGTCCTTCCCACTTTCCCAAGGAAAAGGTCTGGAAAGGGTTTTAAACTGGAAAATTCATATTTCTTAGTATTTCTAGAGAAACTTAAAAAGAGGTTTTAATATGCTTCCACATCTTCATTGTGTTATTAATTTATATCAATTAAACTTCTGATTCAAATTGTTATGTTTGCTATCAATATCCTTTCCTTCATCTATTTCCCATTTGGGGGTCATTAAAAACTTGTTTAGAGAGATTGCGTTAAAAATCATCTATGTGATACAATGGATGAAGAATTGGACATAAAATCAGGAGGACATGAGTTAAAATTTTTCCTCATATATGTCCTCGGTAAATAACCTTGAGCTAGTCAGAAACCTCTTTCAGCCTCAGAATCCTCATATATAAGATGAGGAGTTTGGACTGGAGGATGGTCTCTAAGGACCCTTCTGGATCTGTATCAATGATTATATGTGATTGGAGTTGTTATAATGGCACACACACTATTTGTCTGTCTATTATTATACTTTCCTCTAGCTTTGTATTAATTTCGAATTTTGTCCTAACAAGTTGGTCTCTGACTCTTCATAGGGAGTTGATTCAATAATGACTTCCATGTCAGAAATTAATCATTTCCTACCTGTTGATATAATCTATTTCATTTTTTTTAGTTTTTGCTATGTCTAGTGCTTTCCTTTTTTAAGTATTCAGAGAAATGTTAGGGGGAAACCCACTGTATTCATGTATGTATCTTAGGGAAAACACAAATAGTAAGATGAGGAAATATGAATTATCCTTAAAACTCACAAATACAATTATCTGAAACTACCCCCTGGCTTTTTCTTATGAGCCAAATATATACACATACACACACATACATATCTATACATATAACATACACACGTGCCTATATACATATGTGTATATATACATACATATGTGCATAGACATATATGTCTATACGGACTTGTTTTACTCTGGTGGAATGTATCTAAGTTTGAAAAAAGGATACCAAATTCCTTCTGACATTAAGAAATAATGAAGACAGCAAGTTTTCCCATTTCAAGGCACTTCCACATCATGTTTTTATAATCAACGTTTGATCATAAAAGAGAAATCCTTCTCCACCCACTCAGCATGGTTGAATGAGCAAATAGTCATCCAAAACACAGCATACATATAGACGTGCACTGTTCTTCTTTACATTAAGCGTCCTAGATTGCAAGAGGAAAAGGAGATCCTAGTGAAATGTAGAAAACTTCCATTTTCTCAAATACTTTGACCCTATCTTGGGTTAGTATCCGTACATACAAGGTAGATGGTGGCATGGAAAAGATACGTGTTTAGAAGTTTTTAATAATGATGCTTTATTAGATGGCGTAAGGTTTCTTAGCTTATCTTTTCAGCAGAGCTCTGTTGGGGATGCGAAAGCACAAGGAGATGATTTATATCACCTGAGCGCGTTGATTTAATTACTACAGGGCTATCAATCTGTCTCTAGCCATCACTTCTGCTAACAAGGTAACAAGATTTATAAGAATAATTGAGCCTTCAGCAACAATGAAAAACAAAAGGATTCTTTTATAATAATGTGCAAACTGTTTTCCAAGAGATTTTTAGCAGAGGTTGACAGTGGATTCCAGGGGCGGTGATAGACATAAAATGTAAAACTAAAATACATGCACACACACACACACACACAGGAGCATGCAACACATATACATACATGGTCTGTGAGACCATTTTGAAGTTCGGTGAATAATATATAAGGGAAGTCAGACCCCTATAAAGGGAAATCAGAAATTTACCTTCTCAGTAACTTATAAGTTTTGCATTTTTGTGTAGAAACAGGGAGCTACTATTCTTAGAAGCTCTTCCTGGGGGCTTGTCATAATAAGAACTTGCCCAGTATCCTCTAGGTTGGCATAACACATACAATTTTGACCATGAACTGAAGAAGACAAGTTCAAATTCTGCCTTAGACGCTTAATACTGTATAATCCTGGACAAGCAAGCTGATCTCTCTCAATATCAGTTTCTTAATCTATAAAATGGGAACTATGTCCCAGGGCTGTTGTGAGGATCAAAATAATATATTTAAAATGCTTTTTGATATAAAAAATTGGTTACTACTACTACTGCTGCTGCTGCTGCTGCTGCTGCTGCTGCTGCTATCACTACTGCTACTGTTACTGGCTCCTCTTCCTCCTCCTCCTACTACTACTACTATAATGGTCTAACACAACATAACTTATATTCCTTTTATGATTATTTAGCAAGGGAACAAGGTGAATCTTATTTGTTTTTGTTTAGTCATTCTGTCATGTTCAGTTCTTTATGACACTACTTGAGATTTTTTTGGCAAAGATACTGGAGTGGTTTGCCATTTCCTTCTCCAGCACAGGGTTAAGTGACACAGCTGATAAGTGTCTGAGGTCAGATTTGGACTCAGATCTTCCTGACTCCAGGCCTGGAGCTCCATCCATCGTGCCACTTAGCTGCCCTGAATCATTTTGTTAGTGTTTCTTTTAATAGCAATCCTGTTCTGGATATAATTCAACTGCTCTAGAGTACCTCATAGAAACTCAGAAATCATTCTAGACTAACCTCTTCCTGAACAAGAATCCCAATTAATCTCAACTTCAACCAGCAAAAACATAAAATTGCATGTTGCTTATATAACCTTAATGTCAAAGACCCCCAAAACAAAAAGGCACATGCAATTCTCATTGAACTTGTATTTTTATGGAAAAGAGACACAGCCCACATTCAATAAGCGTCTCCCAGTATAATTTTAACAATATTAGAACCAACCTATAATAAGTCAGAGGAGATGTGATAGTTGTCTTCAAGTTTTTGAGGTGTTGCCATGTGGAAGATTTATTAGATGTGTTCTTGTACCCAGTGGGAAGAAATAACTGGGAACAATGGATAGGCTTCAAAGAGGCAGATTTAGGCATTGATCAAAGGAAAAAAACTTCCTAATGAAACTTCCTGTCCAAAAGTGAGTGGGCTACCTTGAGAGATAGTGGGCTCCTCTTTGTTGGAGGTCTTGGAGAAGACACTGAATGGCCATTCATTTGGTTTAAGGGAAATTCCTTCGGTATAAGGGAGATTCCTCTAGAACACTACTGGGATCCATTCCAACTCTGAAAACCTATAAAAGGATAAAGCAGGATGATATATGTCTATCCAATCTCTGTCACCACCCCCAGAGGCAGACATAGGTTTTATTAGGATAAAGAGAAAAGGGTGAATATTCTCAACATTTTAGTTCTATGATTTGCTTTGATTTTTTTCAGATTAAGTATGTCCCACTAGGGATTAGTTTCTATTTTCATCAGAAATTGGAATAAATTGGTTATTTGTTTACTGAAGCTAATTGCTGGAGAATCTGAGAGGTGAGCAGATTAATCATAGGTGTTTGGAATATAGTTTTGCTATATTGCCTGAGGAAAATAACTATCATCAACCAAAGCTTGTGAACATATAAAAGGTTTTATTTAACTAAAATAACAAATTTAGGCATTGTGGAAATTTTTCTTCAGTGTAATCTATAATTATTCTATTTTAACTAAACAAGAATTTTGCTTTTCATCTTAAGGTATTTTGGTTATAAATGTGAAATGTGGCACGTTTTAAAACAAAAATTAGCCTAACTACTTTTAGTAGACTGCTGCCATGTTAGGTCCTCTTCCACAAAATTATTTCCTTACTTATTTCTGAATAGATATCATTTAGTAAAACCTCTCTAAAGTTTACAAAATGCTTTATGCATATCATTTCATTTGATCCTTACTGCAACCCTGTGAGGTAGATACTATGAGGAAACTTGAAGCATGAAGAGATTAAGTGGTGTACACAGGGTCAAATAGGTTGTGTTTGAGGCAAGATTCAAACTCAAGTCTTCCTGACCCCACGTCCAGTGCTCCATCTTCTTGAATTAAGGGAGATTACTTTCAGAAACTTACTCTTTAATGCTTCTAGAATATCACACTGAAAAAACTCTTTTTTTAAGCCACTCTTCTCTCCTTGAATCTCTTTCTTCTATCTTTCTCAGAAAATCTCAAATCCCCACATTTCTCAATTTGTCTATCTTCTTAATACTGCTATTTTAGGGAGAGGCAAGTTCTTGGGCAACTTCGAGGCAAAAAGGATAGAGCGCCAGGCATGGATTCAGAAAGACCTGAGTTCAAATCCTATCTCAAACATTTATTAGCTGTGTGACCCTGGGTAAGTCACTGAATCCTGTTTGTCTTAGTTTCCTCATCTGTAACATGAGCTGGAGAAGACAATAGCAAACTGCTCCAGTATCTTCACCAAGAAAACCCTAAATAGGGTCATGAAGAATCAGAAATGACTGAACAACAAATTTCCTTTTCTTTCCCCTATTAGAAAAGAAGTAAAAAAGCCCCTGTGATATATTTTCATAATCCAACAAATTCCTGTATTTACTATGTGCAAAAACATCTATTTTATTAAGCACCTTGAGCCCATCACACTTCTGTCAAGAGGCGGGCAGCTTTCTTCCCTGCTGGTCCAGTATCTTTGCCAACCAAGAAAACTGCTAACAGGGTCGTTAAGAGACAGACGTGACTGAAATGACTGAACAACAATGACGACGACAAATTCTTGACTCTGCAAATTTACTAAGGAACGATAAGTCTGATTCAGATCATGTCTGAAGTATTCTGTTCAGTTCTTGGTGCCACATTTCATGAAGGAAGCATATGGTGTTGCTTGGTCAATGGAGGATAAACTGGATGGTGAGTGGACTCAAAAACTCACCATATGAGGCTCCACTGAAGGAACTAGCAGTGTTTAGAATAGGAGAAGTGGGGAGAGGTGATATCTGTCTTCAAGGATTTGAAGGTCTTTCTTAGGGAAGAGGGTGTAGACTCGCTCTGCTGGACTCCTTGAGGCAAAACTAGGAGCAATTGGAAGAAGCCATGGAGGAGCAGATTTTGGCTAGAATTAAAAGAGAGATCTTCCCAAAAGTAGAAGGAAAAGTTCTGGGGCTTTGTTGTTCTCTCCCTATCATGTCTGAGAAACCTTTCAGTGATGATTCCATATCAACCTGTGAGGGGTATAAGGTAAATCCAATTCAGATATGGGTTGGAGTATAAAGCCTTCAGACCATTTCCAAGTGCCTCCCAAAGGTTACCCCAGGTTCAGGGCACATTTTGGTGTCGACATTCACTCAAAACCAGAGCGTGTGAACCTCCACTATTTGGGGAACAAAAGGTCAAATCCTTCCAACCTCTGATGCTTATATTAGTAGTGTGACTTTGGGTTAGTCATTTAACATAGAAATATACCTGTGGCAGTTCCCTAGGACTTACTTTCTAAAGTCATAAATGGGTTACATTCTCCATTGGTAGAGTTTCTTATGCTGACAAAATTACAGATGTTTCATGTGTTCACATAAACCATATGCACCAGAGATAACTAATTCAAGTCAAAAGATATTTAATTAAATAACATAGTAAAATAAATGATTCTTTGAAGTGTTTCCTTTAAAAAAAATAGCCATTTATTCCCTCACATATTTGTGTGCCATAGGTAGGAAAGAGGTACACATAGATAAATATGTGCACCTAGAGAATATACATGGGGAAGGGGCACAGAGACAGGAAAAAAATCCTAGATAGAGCCAATCCAGCTCCTTGGGCTGCCTTCCAGTTGGAAGCCTTTTCTGCTTCTGGCGTGACCACTTAGTTCTCACGTAAGCAATATGTCATCCATATTTGATAGTATATAAAATATTGCATACCCAAAGACTACTATCACTGCATTGAAAAGTACATTTTCTCAATTCTTCTCTCAGGCCAAGCTTGTTCATTGTAATTATTCAATGTTTAGTTTTATTCTAGTTTTGTTCTTTCCCTTTACTTTGTTGTCACTGTGTGTATCTTCTTCCCGGTTCTGCTTACTTCACTTTGCACCAGTTCATATGGCTTCACACACTTCACTGAATTCTTCAGATATGTTGGGTCTTGGTTTTTTTTTACCTTAGTTTACCTATCTTACCTAGGTAGGCTGGTAGTTCAGTGGCCACTCATATACCCTATCCTACTGCTTTCATCAAGGAAACTTTGACTTGCTCAGGTTCCAACCTGGACCAATTTTCTCCTCTTTAGGCAACCAGGTGTCTCCACACTTCTGGGGAGGTGCTCTTAGTATGGGCACCAAGTTGGCCTCAACTCTGCTGTAGTTCAGATGTCCTGAGATAAAGCGATCCATCAGCCATGGTCTCTCCAGTAGAAGGGATTATAAGCATGTGCTACCATTGCTGGAAGGTTGGTCATTTATTAACGCACAATAATATTCTATTATAATCATGTACCACAATCATTCCCCAAGATGTAGGCACCTAAACTTCAGTTTTTAATTACCACCATAAATAGTATGATGAATATTTCATTGTATATGGGACCTTTGTTTCTGTCTTTAATCATGGTCATTTTAGCTAAAAAAAAACTCAAAATTGTTTTGCCGAATTTTTGAACAAATCACAACTCTGGTCTATTAAACATATTTGTCTTTCCACAAGCCCTCCAATATTATCTGTTCCCATTTTTTAATCATCTTTGCAAATTGGTTGGTTTCAAGGTGAAACCACAAAGCTCTTTTATGTTTTTAATCTGTCATGTAATTGTTGTTTGCAATTTTTCTTTTGAAAACTCTTTGTTCCTGTCCTTTGACAATTAATCACAGGAAAGTTTTGCAATTTTCTATAGCAGGCCAAAAGCATGTTACAGCAGGAAGAAGACTTGATTTGTAGTCAGAGGTCCAGAATATGAATTCCAGGTCTGTTGCTACTAACTACTCTGTGACTTTGGGAAAATCACTTGGCTTCTCTGAACCTCAGTTCCATCATCTGTAAAGCAGAGCAATCAGACTGGGTGATTTCCAAGGTTCTTTCCACAGCTAAATCCTTTGATCTTACAGCTTGCCTATTGTCCCTCAAGTTTAGTTGTTGTTGTTCAGTCATTTTCGGTCATGTCTGACACTTCATGACCTCATTAGGGATTTTCTTGGCAAAATTACTGGAGTGGTTCGCCATTTCCTTCTCCAGCTCAGTTTACGGATGAAGAAACTCAGGCAAACAGGGTTATATGACTTGCCCAGGGTCACACAGTTAGGGAGTATCTGAGATCATATTTGGATTCAGGACCTCCTGACTCCAGACCTGGCACTCTCTGTACTGCACTGCCTAGCTGCCCTGTTCTCTCAAGTGAAGATTTCCACTCAGCTTTGCTGGCCTGAGATTCAGTGCTCTTTCCTCTAGCCTACACCACACTGTTTATCCATCTCACTAATTACTAACCTTTATATATAGTAAGTCAAAGTATGATACAGACGAAGATCAGAAGAAAAACTAATATTTAGGTACAAGATGAAGAACTCACTAATCATCAGGCACAATTGACCACTCTTTGATTTAACTCTGATCTTTCCCCTCCCTGGGTTATGGTTGAAATACTTTTCTTTAACCTTGTACTTTCTGTTTATTTCTGAAGTTATCTAGGACTTTTATTCAGTTCAGTCAGACTCCAGTTTATGCTTTGGTACTATGTATCTTTATTTAATTTTCCCCTGATTCTGTCATCATTTTTTTTTTCTAACTGCCACAGCAAAAGAAAAAAATTCTTGGAAGTGTCATTCTTCTATTTTCAGGAAGCTGAAAAACCTTCCCTGTCTATCCTAGAAGAAAGGGATTTTTCCTTCATGTTGCTTCCTTGTACTCCAAGCCCTTCCTGGATGTCTCATGACTAACATAAAGAAGTAAGATATGTGTGTATATACATATACATATATACATGTATGCAAACATGCACGTACATACACATATGTATGCAAACATGCACGTGTATGCACATATGTATGCAAACATGCATATATACACATATGTATGCAAACATGCATATGTATGTACATATGTATGTATGCATCTATACACATCTCATATATTTATTACATATCTGATATACTATACTTGCATATCAGATCTACGTAAAATATATAATATATATCCAGGTCACCAAAACAATAGTTCCAATTCAGACCGGCATTCAGGAACCAGGAAGATATAGATCCTAGAATGTTAAACCAAGAAAAATCATGGAGATCAGAGTCAGCTGTATGATTTCTCCATGAGAGCACCCAGTTAGGTCACCTCCTACCAATGCAGATATGTAATTGGTCTGCACCTTACAGTCATAGGGAGTTGCCTGCAGCCCTGAGAGGTTAAGATTTGCCTAGAATCATATAGTCAGTTCATGTGAGGTATAGGACGACTAGAAAGAAAAGGTAAGGAAATTGAGGCCCAAAGTCAGGTAGAGGTTTTGCCCAAAGTAACTCAACTAGTAAATGGTAAAGCTCAGACAGGATCCCAGCTCCCCTGGCTGTCATCACACCATTGCATCACACTACCTCCCATAATAGAGACAAAAGGTCAAGGTAGAGTTGATAGTCAAAAAGAATGTAGGCAGGAATTAGGAGCCCCACAGAAACCAGAAGCCCTGGGCAAGGGAAGTACAAGAACAGTTCTAAAGCCTGTCAAGAACATGATTTCGAGTAAAAATCTTCTACCAGCCAGTAGCTTATTATACTCATTCTTCTGGGGAAGATGTCCCTTCCAGGGCTTAGCCTAAGGTCTGTAGGTGAAAACAACCAAGTGCTTACACTTGACTAGAGGAAATGTATGAGCTGTGGGCAGACCCTGGGAGTTTCCCTGGCAAGCAAGTTACTTACTAATTTGTCTCAACTACTTTCTTTCCCATTATCAATGAAAAGCATTTAACAATTTCCTTGCTAAACACTGGAACCTTTCAGGATTGGTTTGCTGGGTTTTTTCCCCCAACTATATTTCTCTGACAAAGATTTCTTAAAGGAATGTTTTTTCCTGAACATTTTACACCTATTTGAATAAGATGAAACAATCAATTATTAAGCATTTCTTAACTCCTTTTTACATGCCAGGCACTGGATTTCATTTGTTGTCAATGTTGTTCAGTCATTCTCACCTCTTCATGACCTTGTAGACCACAGCACGCCAATATTGTCCATGAAGTTTTCTTGGCAAAGATACTGGAGTGATCTGCCATCTTCTTTTCCATTGAATTAAGACAAACAAAGGTTAAATGACTAGCCCAAGGTCACACAGCTAGTAAGTGTCTGAGGTCAGTTTTGAATTCAGGTCTCTCTGACTCCAGGTCCATAGCTCTATCCACTGAGTCACCAACTGCCTCTATTTAAATAGTTACAAGGTCAATTTTCACAGCATTGAAAATAATTTAAACTCTTAGTGATAGCTAGAAGTCATTATGATTTTATTGTTCTGAGCAGGAACCTAGCGATAACCTGAGGCTACTAGGGTATTTACAGCTAATTACCTTTATGGTAGATGGTGCACCAAACAGAAAGTAATTAGGCATTCATTTCAGTCAGCCAGTGGGGAGTCATGGGTATTCTGGAAACACTAGACTATGTTATACTTTAGTCTCTACTGTGCTTCAGAAACCTCTTCACCCTGGAAGGTCATTCTATCCCTGGACTTCTGACATTGGAAGTACTCTGATGCACTAGACTGTCCCTTTGATTGATTAGTTTTTACCAAAACATCCATTTTGAGGAAGTTTTCCAGGCCAGCCATTCCTCTCTAAGCTACTCTGCTTTTTAACTTGACTTGATTGGACCCCCTTAAACCTGGTCTGGTCAGCAATATAACAAGATTATCCTATTTCATTTACTCCCAGGGAATGGACCATAAATGAAGAGTTCAGATTTTGTCATTGTTTTTTCCTCTTTCTGTATTACCTGGTTTAATGAACTAAAAAAGAAGACACATAAGGATTGCAAAGGCAGGAAGGTACCCAAGACCAAGCGAAAAGCCAAACAGTGCAGCTGGAAAGATCTTTTAATGATCTCTTTGAAAGTCTCTAATGGCAAACCAACGATCTTCAAAGAAACTTACTATTTGGGAATGGTAGATCAAGACAGAACTTCTTTTGCCCTCTATGTCCCATAAATCAGTTGAAACTCCATGTGCCCAAAAGCAAGATATGGGGTCCCTGCTCAGACTTTAATCCATCTACCCTGGTCAGAAGCCTCTAAAATGAACGCTAGGATGTTCAATTAACAAAACATAAACTCAATGTATACTTCATCATCTTGAAAATGCTGTTCTTGGATCTTTGAAAGAAATCATCCCTTAATTCCCTTTTTATTTTTATTTTTAATTTATGAAATAACACAAGCATTTCCATAACACAGTAGAATAAAAAGATGATTGCACATCAAACTGCAAATCTATTATATACAACTTGATGTTCCTTTTAAATACATAATAAAGTTATCATGTAACTTTCTTTTTTTTTCTTCCCTTCCCCCCACATCCACCCTAGAGAGGAACAGCCTTAGCTGAGGTAGACAAAATTAAAACAAAATGTACTTATGAGAATTAGACATAAAAGCATAGAATCATTGACTAACCCACAGGTAGTCTGGGAACCAGATCTTTAGCAGAATGTGATCCTGACATGGAATAGATTTATTCTATCCTTAGAAGAGAAAATAGGAGGAGGAAGAAAAGGGTTTCAACTGACTTAATCAGTAACAAGTCAATCTTGCCCACCTTCATATAGACAAATGACAATCAGAGGGTATTTGCTCAATGAAAGTTCATATTGGCAAGGATCAAATCAATTGGCAAATGTTAATAAGCTCCCCACCCCCAAAATCTAATGCCAGATACACACACTTGGCAAGAATATGTGACATCTAACAAACTCAATTGATACATGATAAGTGAAACCTACTATTGTATCATCTCAGACATAGATTTCAGAATAACAGCTTGGGTCAGAAATTGGGTTGGATTCTGGCACCCAACCTACAGTTCATCACTGCTGAGTTTTACTTGGGGAATTCTCATTCTGTTCCAATGAGTGGATATAGACCTCTCAGTTTCTGCCAATTCAGCAAAGGCTCCTATCTTGTTTGACTTCCTATTCAGTAACATTGTGTGCCATGCTGAAATAGAAAATGAGCATAGAGATGGGTACTGACAGAAATGCAGCTTAGGCAGCTATATGATGCAGCATGCTCCCCAGAACTATACGTTTAGATGCTTAATTGACAAAGATCTATGTGTGGGTCTCTGCAAATTCAGACAGATTACCCTCGGGCATCAACTAGTCCCTGAAAGTAAATTAAGCTCCTTTGAGAACTTCTTGAGGGCACCAGGACATGTTTTGCTAAATAGATAACTTATACCACAAAGGGTAAGAAAGATTGGAGATTCTATCAGTATCTCTGTTGTTGCCTTGAGCCAGAGATGGGGCAGTCTAAGGTTTGGAGTTGGGGAGCACGGAAGTAGTGGCAAAAGATGTGGGCATTTTTAGGCAATGGTGAGGGACTTGGGGAAGAAAAATGAGATTAATTCTGTAGTCTTTATAGAAATTGGAGGGTTCTTATCCCAAATCACATCCTCACAGATGGGTTGGGTCCCAAATTAATACAAATTACTCAGGGGAACCTTCAGTGTAGTACCCTTTTGAGAAAGGGGATATTTTTCACTAATACTATTATCTTGAGCATTCATTCTGACACATTAGTATAGCATAGGGTAGTATAATATTAGTCATCAGGTTCATGCCCTAGTATAATCTAACTGCTTAATATCAATAAGCTTTCATTGATATCAATGTCAATTTATATTTTTATCAGTTTCATTGGCATCAATATCAAAGGAATGTTTATGGAGGAAATATACTAAAAACAGAAATACAAACATTTCCTTCAACATCCAGGGCCATATTCTTTATTATATTACCTCAGCCTCTGGGGAGAGTGAGTTCAATCTCAAAGATGTTTCTACATAACATTCATCCCACCTAGTTCACTTCCAGATGTAGCATGGTCAGTGGATGAGTTGCTGTCTCTTCTTTGATTTCTTCCTTCTGCTTTGGTGTTGGGTCTTCATAAAGACTGTTGAGATCTTTCTTTCTCATTGGAATCAGTTATTCACAAAATCTCTTACAGATTCTAGCTCCCAGACCCCTGGCAACTTCTTCTCTTGACCTTTTGAGGTTCATAAAGTTAAAGCTTAGTCCAACACTTCATCACCTAAGAGCAGGAAAGGACGAATAAAAAGAGGCCAAGAACAAAGTACTAGTATTTATGTGGCACATGTTGGCCTGGATGGAGGAACCCAATGCAACCACTGCCACCATCTCTCCCAGAAATAGCAGAACTATCCACTGTCATTTCACAGTGGTTTATGATAAGAGAAGGCTGGAGGTCTCTTCTCACCTGGACAAAGCTCAGAGCAGCTTATTCTCCCTAGTCATCACCAGAGGAGGAAAAAGAGCTGAATCATCAAATTAGTTCCTCCTATAATACTCTCAGCAACAGCCCAGCAGCCTATCAACTGGCTTCTCTAGGGCAAGCAGATGGGAAGCAGCAGCAACTTAATCACAAAGTCCATGTCTGGACCACAGAAACCAAGCCCTGTGGGTATATTCCCAAGCCCTGGACTAGGTCAGTCACCCATTACAATTCCAAGTGTTGAAAACAAAATGTCTATCTGCCTCAATTTCCTCACCTATAAAATGAAGATAATTATAGGATTCACAAGCTTGCCTTTTAAAACTTTAACCTGTGGCCCAGAACTGGTATAGTTCTGGGTTGAAAATGTTTCATCTTGGGAACTTCTGTCAAAAATCCTTTTTTGGTTCATGCCCCCAATACACAATTGCTTAAAATTGTTTATAAATGGAAACATGGACTAATTATGAAACATTACATCAGGGGAAAAAACTGGAGGAAAATTTAAGCAGATTCCTTTCACAACTGCACATAAGGAGAGAAAACCTGAACAAGGGATAAAAATGATGATCAACAGTAAAAATAGATTATTTTGATCATACAAATTGAAAAGCTTTTGCATGAAAAAAAATCAATAAAGTTAGTACAACAAGTAAAATTGTCAATTGGGGAATTTTTTTATCCTATATATTGATAAGGTCTACCAAACAAATTAAATAAGGACCAGGCAGGAATTGGATGTGTAATTTCATTGATACAAAAACTCCCTAGTGAGGATACTACCTCTACTAATACAGTTCAGCACTTTCTTGGTGACTTGTAGTCTCTGAGAGTTACCTAGGCCATTGAGAGGTATTGTGGCAAAGTCACAGATTTTCAGATACTTAGTAGCTGTATGACCTTGGGCAAGTCACCTTACATCTGTCTGCCTCAGTTTCTTCAGCTACAAAATGGAGATATTAATAGCTCCTATCTTCCAGGGTTTTTATCAAGATCAAGTGGGATAAAATTTCTAAAGCTGTTAGCACAATATCATGAGCTTAAATGTGTATTTCCTTCTCTTCTTCCCAGATAAGTGGTTAAAAGATATCTACTGACAATTCTCAAAAGAAGAGTTGTGAATTAGTAACATTCATATGAAAGATTACTACAAAACACTGATGAGACATGCAAATTAAAACTTGAGAGTTTCACCTAACACTCAGCAAATTGGCAAAGATGACAAAAGATGGAAATAGTAAATGTTGGAAGGGCTGTAGAAAGACAGCTTCTTTCATACACACTATAAATGGAGTTGTGAATTATTCCAACTATTCTGGGGAAAAATAGGTTTATGTGAAAAGAATGATTTAACTACTGATACCCTTTGACTCATAGATATTACTACTAGGAATATATCCCCCAAAAGATCAGAGACAGAAGGATCCTATATAAACAAAAACATTAACAGCAGAACTTTTTGTGGTCAAAAAAAATGGTGGCCATCAATGGGGAATGGTTAAAACAAGAGTAGTACACAAATTTAATAGAACATTATTATTACTCTGTAGGACCAGTGGGAAAACTATGTTGCTCAGCACATAGAGTGTCATGTCTAGAGTAAGGAAGAATCTATCCACTGTACCATCTAACTGTCCAAGTCATAAATACCACCCTGCATCTGCCAGTCACTTTGCAACTATGGACCATTTTCACAAGAAAAGCTAAATAATGGACCATGGCTTATAGGAGTGACTGAGCACAAATCAATCATCCATATTCAAAAAAGCAAGGATTATATAAATGTTTTCATGAGGGTGGGTCAGTAGCATATCTTCCTTTGCCAATAGTGACATTATTTTAGCCCTTCTGACCTTGAAAAAGTGGTTAATCAGCAAAGATTCTAAGCCACTACTACTTTGAGAAAATAGCCAGCTTTTCCCTAACAACCTTGTTGATAGGAACATAGGTTTGGGACTGAAAAGAACACCATTTTTCTTTTACCTAGTCAATCTCCTCACTTTAGAGTTAAAGAAACTGAGGCCCTGAAAAGTTATGTCTTGCCCGAGGTCACATACTTAAAAAGTAGCAGAGCCATGATTCAAAGTCCATTGTCTGACACTCTCTGCTCCACCATGCTTGCTTAGCTGGTTTTTAGTATTGGTTTTGATTTTCAATTGTTCACATGTTGCCATAGAATGCATCAGTGATAAGAGAGAAGCATCCATCCTTCAGCATGTGTTTCTCTACCTTATTGGGATTTATTGAAATTCTTAGCTAACTGCTTTTAGGGCTGCCAGAGGGACCATCTATTTCTCTACAACCCTTGATGACAATTAAGTTCAGTGGGTATGCCTCTCTTCCTTGATCCCAAAGTCCCACTGCAAGAAGTAGAGAGCAGAATGTTTCTGTGAAGGGCTGGGTTCCCTGGTGTTCCTTACTTCCCCTGGAATGACAGATTTTGTGAGCTTCAGGGCACAATGAAAGACCTATCTTCTTAAATTGGCCTGCCCCAAGGCAGCTTCTCAGTGTCTTATTAACTGCTGCCAGTTTAGATTTTGTGTATTTTAATTAATGCTTAAAGCCTTCGTGCTTGTGTCCTGCGGCAGGGAAGGAATAAAAGACATAGCCTTACAAATCAAACCAACCACCACATTAAATACCAATAGAATCAGATGGGCACCTGGAATAAGTACGTAGTATTGCCTATATTCATTGGCATTTAGGAATAGGGAAACTTCTTTTCATTAATCCAAATAAGAAAACAGCCTCCCCTTGACCAAACCTGGCTATTCATTAACATTAGGTCTTTTTCCTCTAGTGAACAGATTCCCAAAGTGGGCAATACTGCCCCTTGGGGGAGCTGGAATGATCCTGGTGGGGTGGTAGTAGCCTCAGGTGCAATTGGGGGGCCTTGAATAAAAATAAGGGGGAGGTGGAAGCATAAGGAAAGAAGAGAAGAAAATTTTTAAAAATTGTTCATACATATTTCATCTCTTGTATAACAGTTACAGTCATTATTTTCCAAATAAACACATAAAATACAAGTTACAACTGATCAGGGGTCAAGTCCACCAACCAGTCTTAACTAGCAAGTGTTGGCAGGCAAGCATGTCACACATTGTTGAGAAGTCCAGCAAGCATCAGCAAGAATATGTACATGTAATGACTTGTTTACAATACAATACTATATGGTTACATGACGTAATATTGTGTCATCAAAATTTCAATGGAAGAAAAGACCCACAAAATTATAATAAATTATTAAATTTAAGATGCATCATTTAAATATATAGTATATCTTTTGAAAGGCAAATTCCAAAAACAAAACATTAAAAACACAAACTATAAAAAACAAAACATTCTTTAACCCTAAAGAAAGTAGATTTCCAGGGGGGTGCTGAGTAATTTTTTTTAAAGGGGGCAGTAGGCCAAATAAGTTTGGGAATGTCTTCTCTAGTGAATTGAGACTTTAGCATCTGTTTTAGTCAAGGGTTCAAAGAGGCTAGGCTGATTGGTCATCTCTTTTCCCTACAGAATAGCAACCTTCCAGGTAAGAGCCTGTGTCTTTAACTATGAAAGGTTTGCATTAAAATATTAATTCTAGCTAGCACGTTCCTAAACCTATTATGCAATCCATAAAGAATCATCATGGCATAAAGCCAAATTCTTGAGTCTTCTTGTGTGTTGTGCAGCCTTTTGGCACTCTGGTGAAACCTTTGGACCCTTTCTCAGAATAATGTTTTTGTTTTTGTCAACTCAAAGGAAATGCCACATAAGATGGCATCATCCACTGGAGGATCAGAACTGACTGCTTTGGGAAACTGGAGAACTGGAGCTTGCATGGATATTCTGCTTTGGTCTACCATGTGGTTGGAGGCAGTCTTTTTTCTATTTTTTGCATAACTAGAGCTGTTGGTCTTTAGAAGGGTGTGACAGCAGAGGCCATGGTCTTTTGCTATATTCACATCTGAGGAGGATGTGACTCCTTCACCCCCATTATGAGGGAAAGAGGGGCGATCCTTAAAGACTTCCTTTCCCTCCTGAGGTCATGTGGCCATGAGAAATAAGCCTTTGTGTATCTGGCCTTTTTATTCACTTTTTTACATTGTAGGTGGAGCAAATAAAATCCGATCCAGCCTAGGACCTCTAGCCATAGTGATCCAGGAATTCAGGAGTCGATACTGGGTGTTGCAGTGAGCCAGCAATAAGTCCCTGAGGAGCATGAGTCTCAGTGATTCCAGCCCAGAAGGCTTTGGCTTTGCATATGAACTTGGTGTACAATGTTATGTAGGAGCTAAGCTAAATTGTGAACCTAGTCTCCTCCCTCCCACCCTCTAGAGGCTGAAGGATTATATGAAGTGGGGGGAGGGTGGGGGGGGGGGGAGATTATGTTCCTTCTGTGTTTGGGGAAATGTTTGTATTTTGTTCTAGTTATATCTTTGAAGTAAATATCCCTTTTGTAAAAGCTAATTGGATTTCAACTGGTTAAATAAAACTGAGGTGTTAGTTACTGGGCTTTAAGATAAGGAAAGCACAGACAGTTCCAAAAGCAAAGAAGAGAGACCCCCAACCCTTTCAGGGTATTTGAGAGCCTTAAGAAGCATAAAATATAAGCGGTCTGGCCCTAAGTGGGGTTCAAGCAACCGTGTTACATATAATTGAAGAAAATATTAAATCTCAGAGAGGTTAGTGAAAATACAGACATAATGTTTTGTATCCAAATTCTTAGACATCCTGAAATGTATCCATGGATTCCTGGGGTGAGGGTGCGGTGTCTGTGGACCCCATTTTAAGAATCTCTGGTGCAGAGGGTCTAACCTAGTGTGATGAGTCATGTACTGGGTTTCAATAGAGCTGGATTCTAGTCCTGGATGTGTCATAGGCTAGCTCAATGTCTTAGAATGAATCATTACCTCTCAATTCCTTCCTCATCAGTAAAATGAAGAATTAAATACTCTCTAAGATCCTTTTTACTCATAACATTCTGAGTCTACATTCTTCATACGGATTCATAAAGTGTATATGAGGGGAGGAAGAAGGGAGGCAAGAAAAACTCTTTTTCACTATTCATCCTGAGGATGTGTTGAATCTCTCCTATAAAATTCATTTTATGAAGGAGACTCCATCTCCTTGAGGGCAGGAGCTATTTCATTCTTGTCTTCGAGACCCCAGAGACTAGCATACTCTCTTACACATCATAGGTGTATAATAAATGCTGGTTAAATTGTACTAAATTCACTACTTCACTCACTGTCTCCATTAGGCTAGCTTTGTAAAAAATTTACAAGCCTACAAAGATTTTCCCTCAATGGACCTTTTTCATATAACACATCAATCCTTAAAGTATCTATGAGTTCACTGCTGTTGCTACAGCATCAAGTGACATAAATGGTCTTTGGGTGTTGTGGCTGAAAAAATTCATCCATTTGGGGCCAACTTTGTAAGGAGTACCTTCAAAGCTAGCTAGGATATCTGGTGGGGAACTTACATGGAAAAACACCCCACAGGAAGCAAAAGTAGCACTAAAATAAAGAGTAGGGAAAAAATTGTGTGTGTGTGTGTGTGTGTGTGTGTGTGTGTGTGTAACCTATATTAGACAATATCTATGCAGTTTATCACTAACCCTGTACTCAAAGCCTTTTCATTTGGTAGAACCAGGGAGAGCCCATGCTGGCTGGTATAGCCTTTGATAACACTGGCTAACATCCCCATCCTGCTGGGACATCAAATGAATTTAATGGAAATTTCCACATAAAGATTTTAAGTCCAATACACAACCAATAAAATAAGTGAAATAATCATTATTTGTTCATTTCTATGTTAGTTTGACTAACCCTAAGTGAAGGGCCTTGAATACTCATCCCCTCAACTCTATTTATCCAAATCTAACCCATCCTTCTAAGGTGGGCTCTATTCCCATAAGGTTCCCCCACCTCCATGAATTCTTACCTAACTACTCCAACCCACTGTGACCTCTCCCTTCTCTGAATTCCTATAGCACTTAGAGTCAACGCCTTGCTAATCTCATCTCTCCAACAAAATTATAAACTGCTTGAGGACAGGTAGAGCTTTTCTGTTTCTTTCATTTCTCTCTAGAGAGCCTGGCACTCTAGTCACAGAATAGGTACTTCAGGCGCATTTGCTACTTAACTGATTAAGAAGCTATTTGCAAGACTGCAGGCATCTGCATCACTAAATCGTAAATGACGGGCAAAGGAAAGGAGCTTGCTAGTCCAGATGGTGAGTACTTCAGAAGACAAGATATTGAAATGAATAGCAGCAACCTAATGTGAAGAAGCTGAGATGGTACTCGGGTTCAGGCTGCAAAGGAGACGAGCACCCCAAAGGGAGATAAATGGAGACTCTTCTGAACAGCTAGAGCTATTATGTCTGTTCTTCCTAACAGTGGAATAGACGTGATTGACTGCAGTTGGCTATAAAACTGAAGACAGACTTCTGATTAATGGTAAGGCAGACCCTGCTCATCAGTAGATAGCTAGCTAGGCTTTCAACGTTTCATTTCAAACGCCCTGTACAAGACAAAAGGCCCCCAAATAATTGAAACTAAGATGGAAATTTTGAGAAATAAGCTAATAGACAAGCAATAAACTCTGAAATTGAAGAATAAAGAAAAATCAATAAAAAAGTATCTTACTAGTAAAAAAATAATACAACAACAAAACTAAAGGAATATAGGAGTGTGTGTGTGTGTGTGTGTGTGTGTGTGTGTGTTGTTCCCAAATGTATGTTTGCATTCCCCTCAACAGAATGTAAGTTCCTTGAGGGGGAAGATTAGCTCATTTTTTGCTGTTGTATCTCTATTGTCTAAAAGGGTCTGGCACATTTGATCAGGGGATCAGAGATTCAGGTCTAGGAGGGACCTTGAAGGCCATTTAATCTAAATTTCTCATTTTTAAGATGAGGCCTAGAGCGACCAAAGTGACTTACCAAGGTAGCAAGTGTTAGACCAGGCACTTCGAATCCAAATCCAACACCCTTTTCTCTTTAACAATCAGTGCTTAATAAATACATGTTGATTGACTGAGAGATACGTGAGAGGCAACATGGTATAGCTGCTAAAAGGTTGGCAATTAAATTTTTGGGAAAAGCAAAATTCAAATCCATAGTAGTTGGGTAGGCAGGAGCAAGTCACTTTAGAGATTGCTAGATGGTGAAATTGAAAGTGTTGGGCCTAAAGTCAGAAAGACCTGAGTTCAAATATATCCTTCCCACACTCACTCTGTGACTCTGGTGGGCAAACCACTTAACTGCTCTTTGCCTCAGTTTCTTCAACTGTAAAGTAGAGATAATAATATCATCTAGACCCCAAAGTGATTGTGAGAATCAGACTAGATAAAGTGCTTAGCGTAGTCCCAGGCATATAGCAGGCACTTAATAAATGTTTGTTTTCTTTCCATCCTTAGCCTTTTAGTGCATAAGTGACTCTCTAAGACTATGAGTTACGGATGAGCTGTTGATCTGCATAAGTGAAGGAAATATCAGTAATTCCTTACATCAATGAAATAACATCTAAAACTACTAGTAGTAGTAGTAGTAGCAGTAGCAGCAGCAGCAGCAGCATTAGCAGTGGCTGTTGTGGTGGTAGTGGTCATGGTGGTAGTGGTAGTGGTGGTGGTTGTAGTGGTAGTAGTAGTAGTAATGACAATAGCTTTTAGATGGTACTTCAAAGTTTGCAAAGTAATTTACACATATTTAATCTTATCCTCTTAACAATCCTAGGAGGTAGGTGGTATCATTATCCCTGTTTTATAGGGATATAGTAGGTATCTGAACCCGAGTTGAAGTCAGATTTTCATGACTCCAGGTCCAGAGCTCTGTGCCACCAATGTACATCTTCCATTGAAATTCTCCTCAGATACATCGTTATGATGACCAAATGGTCCTGGGTCTGTGGAGGCTATGCTATCAGGCTGCTACCGCCGGAAGTTCCTATACACAAAGAAGCTAACTAGAAATGTTGGAGAGGCTTATCACCACGTTGGCAGAAGGATGATGAGTTTTTCAACCACATTTCTCAAAGATGATAAAGGAAGTCAGAGATAACATTGTGAAATGTATTAGTAAAGAAAGAACCTACATTGATAAAGTCATAAATCCTTGAAAAATTAAAACATATGTGTAAATGTCTATATATGAATGCAAATATATTTGCACATGTATGTGTATTATGTATGCATATATATTAATGTGTGTGTGTGTGTGTGTGTGTGTGTGTGTGTGTGTGTGTGCAGAGGCAGCTGGGTGATGCAATGGATCACTGGACCTGGAATGTAAAAGACCTAAGCTCAAATCCAGCCTCAGATACTTACTAGCTATATAACTTTGAATGAGTGAGTTAATCTCTGTCTGCCTCAATTTCCTTGACAGTAAAAATGGAACTAATAATATTACCTACTTCCCAGGGTTGTAATAAAGATCAAATAACATGGTAATTTTAAAATGCTTGGTATTGTGCCGGGCACATACTAGGCACTATATAAACTATATAAACTATATACTATTAGTGTTTATAAATATTTATAGCAATGAGCTCCCCTTACTGAAGGTCTTCAGACAAAGGCTAGATAATGATATGTTGAATATGTTGTACAGGTATTCTTAAAGGTAATAGACTAAATGGCCTCTGAGGTCCTTCCCAATTCTGAGATCCTATGAAATTTTCAATCTTTTCTACCTCAAACTACAATAAACAGACAAGTAAAAAACTTTTATAGCATGTAAAAATTTGATCTGGAAAAATATCCTATTTTATGTATGTTTTATCACTCTTGGTATTAATGTAAAATATAGAATATGTTAATTGAATTGATTAGAATATGGTGTTAATGGTATCAAGTTCATGTTTTTTTGTATTTGATTCTGGTACCAGAAACCACTTATTAATGGAACACTACAGCTGTTATCTGTAGCAGCTAGGTAGCTCAGTGGATAGAGTCAGGGAGACCTGAGTTCAAATCCAGCCTCAGACATTTACTAGCCATGTGACCCCAGGCAAGTCACTTAACCCTATTTGCCTCTGTTTCCTCATCTACAAAATGAGCTGCAGAAGGAAATGGAAAGCCACTCCAGTATCTTTGTCAAGAAAACTCTAAATGGGTTCATGAAGTGTTGGACATGACTGAACAACCAATCAACCACAAGTCTGATGGAAGCCAGTAGGAGGCAGTGGGGTACAGTAGAAAGAATACAAAGGACATGGGATCAATTTCCACCTCTGACATGACATCTATGATCTATGCAATTTTATTTTTTACTAGAATTGTATTTTTCCCAATTATATGTAAAGACAATTTTTATCATTCATTTTTACAAGATTTTGAGTTCCAAAAAATTTTCCCTCCCTTCCCCTTTTCCTAACATGGTAAGCAATTTGATATATGTTATATATGTACAATTACGTAAAACATATTTCTATTAGTCACAGTTGTGAAAGAGAAAACAGACCAAAAGGAAAACACACACAACCCCCCCCCCCCCCACACACACACACACACACACAGAGCAAATTTTTAAAAAAGTATGTTTTCATTTGCATTCTGAGTCCATCCGTTCTTTATCTGGATGGGGATAGCATTTTCCATCATGAGCCCTTTGTAATTGCCTTGGATCGGTGTTGCTAAGAAGAGGTAAGTCATTTGTAGTTGATTATCACACAATGTTGCTGTTACTGTATACAGTGTTTTCTTGGTTCTGCTCATTCGGAGATCTGCCTGCTCATCATTTCTTATGGCACAATAGTATTCCATTACATTCATATACCACAACTTGTTCATCCAATTCCCCAATTGTTGGGTATTCCCTTCAATTTCCAATGTTTATATTTATAGCAGCCAAATAAAAGCTGTTATAAATATTTTTTGCACATGTAGGTTCCTTTCCCATTTTTTAAATCTCTTTGGGATATAGACCTAGCAGTGATATTGCTGGATCAAAGAGTATGCAGTTTTATAGCCCTTTGGGCATAGTTCCAAATTGTTCTCCAGAATGGTTGGATCAGTTCATAACCCCACAACAGTGCATTAGTGTCCCAATTTTCACATGTCCTCTCCAACATTTGTCATTTTTTGTATGATCTATGCAATTTTAAGCAAATCGCTTTGACTCCCTTGGCCTTAGTTTTGTCATCTATAAAATAAGGGGGTTGGGTAGAAGGCATCTGTGGTCCCTTTCATCTCTAAATCTATGCGCCTTTGATCCTAAACACAATTGTATCACAATGACTGGAAAAATAACCAAAAACATATATCCAACTGTTAGTGAGCTCATGGCATCATCCTTTCATACAGAGAATAAATACATAATATGAAATTCTAAAGATATTTGTGTTTGAGTCTATATGAATATATATGTATATATAATACACACACACATACATACATACATATATATATATATATATATATATATATATATATATATATATATATATGTCATGGCTAAAGGCCTAAAATATTTATAGGAAAAAATGTGTAAGCCCTGTAATTAGAGAAGCCCTACAGAGGCCTAGGGGCAAGAAGAAATATCCTTCCTTCAATTGTTGAATTATATCTGTAGCCAACTGTAAAAGTGAGGCTGTTGGAACATTCAGGTGGAGGAACAGTGTTCACTAGTTGCCAGCAGATAATTAGATTCTTTACAACTGTTACAGCTTTAAGAAAATAGCATCTTTCAAAGTATGGTCCAGAGATTGCTGATCCCACGTTCCTAAGAGTCACTAAGACCCTTTCAGAAGGTCAGTTAGGTCAATATTATTTTAATAATCATATGAAAGACACTTTGTTTTCTAGAATGGAAAATATTGACAGATATAAACCCCATGAGCAAAATCTCTTGGGGAGCGGGGAATGGGGGTGGGTTATCCTCAATAATTTTTTTACAAGTTTGAAGGGGTTGTGATACCAAAAAACTTGAGAATCACTGCTTTAGAGAGTTTGAGTTGTCCATAGATAGACTCAGGCAAGTCTCCAAGGTTCCATTGAATAAATTTCCTGGTAAATATTCTCAAGGATTATCTGAGAGAAATATTTTCGCTGGGGACGAGGCATCTTTATGCCTTTCCCCCCATGGGCTGATGAGCAAGAAGATAGCTAAGAAGCACAGCCTTACGTTATGCACTCTTGTCTCTTCTCCAGGTAATGTGTATTACAGAACTGTTCCCAATGGTAGAAGGTCGGTTTTCCAATAAAGGATGAATCTATGATGATCAAATCATCCACATGAAACCCAGCCTGTTATTCTAATATCTGGTCCAATACTCTAAGGGTATGTTTGTGACCCTCAGAGGTAACAACAAATTAATGAATGTGTGAATTCTATTTCTATTTCTAATTCTATAGAATTCTAATTCTATTTCTGTTTTAATGTGAAGAGTACTGAATTTGGAGTTAAAAGGTCTGAGTTCAAATCCCAGTTCTTATACTTAATAGTTGAATGACCCTGGGGAAATCTGTTAACCTTTCTGGGCCTCAGGGTGCATCTCTGTAAAATAAGAGAGTTGGACTAGATGACCTCGGAGGTTCTATCCAGCTCTAGATTAATGACACTGATCAATAGCAAGTTATTCAACTTTACTGAGTCTCAGCTTCCTATAATGGGATAATATGATGGGAGTCTCAGTGTCTCTATAATGGGATAATAATATTTGTGCTGTCTTTATCACAGAGTTGTGAGAAAAAGTACTTGGTGAACTTTAAAGTGCTTTATAAGCATGAGATGAGATGTTCTTTATCATTGTTATTCCTAAAGCTAATTATAAATTTCTGTGAAATATTAGGCCTAATAAAAGCTATTAACAGAAGAAAGTATATTTGCTAAGCTTAGTTCTCCATTAAAAAAGAGATACATTTTTTGAAAAAAAAATTTCAAACACATTTGAGAAACTCAAATAGACCCTTAATTACTGAAAGCTATAAATTAAAGCACAAGCCTTTACCTAAACAATTAGCCTGACAATAGAAGGCGATTCAATATTTGTTCTCTTCTCACCTGGTACATTAACTGCCATTTTGGCTTTAGCTCTGATTTACATGTAAATATTAAATACATGTTTGCCTCCCCAAACTCCTTATCTTGTCATGGCAGTGACCTCAAAGGCTATGCCAGTAGGGCACAAACTCTGGCTGGTTCAAACATGCTCTAAAGGCTTCAAATATTGTCCAAGTGTCAGGCAACATCTGCTTGCTGAGACCCAACTTGACTAAATTCAGAGTAGTTCATGCATCACCACTGCCCACTTATAAATTGGTTAGCCATTGCAACCCGTGAACAGAACCATCAAAGTATCGAAATATGTGTCTGTTGAGACAGTACTGTGCAGATAGAAAGCTGGCCTTGGAATCAGGACAACCTGGGCTCAAATATCACCTCTGGCGCAGGCTGTGTGACCCTAGATAGGTCCTTTAACCTCTACGTATTCCAGGCAACTTTCTACTACTATAAGTTATCCAATACATGCTGATCTAATCTTTAAAAGAATTTTCTCCAAAAGGGGTTTTCTACACGATAAAATCACAGATTTAGACCAAAAATAGTCATAGATGTGGATATGAATATAGATATTTAGATATATGCACTTATTGTTCTATGTCTGCATATATACACTTACTGAATATATGTAATAAATGTATGTATGTCTATATATGCCTGCATGCATGCATGAAGATATATAGATAGACAGACATATGCACACATACACACCCAAAACACACACATACCCACACACGTATATGTGCTTGTGGGTATGAGTCTAGTGTTTTGATTTTACCAGTGTAAGAAAATCCCTCCACCAATGCAAATCACCATCTTAAAGCACTGAGAGGTTAAGTGATTTCCTCAGTCACATTGCTAGTGTGTGGAGATGAGACATGAACTCAGATCTCCCTGATTCAAAAACCTACATCCACTACGGTACCATGTTGTCCTTTTCATTTTCAAAATAAGACTCTGTCCTGATGTAAACTGAACCTATTATGTCCACACCATGTTTATATTGAACTGGAATTGTATAATGGTTTGCATAATTTTTTAAAGATTGAAAAAATTTAAAACATTGACTATTTTCATGCCTGATATGATTAAAAAGCTGATGAGGAACTGTTTGGTCAAGTGTGTGTGGGAGGGGAGGGGACTATATAACAGGGGAATATTTCTGCTAGATAAATAGATTTTCCCCCAATAGGAAAAAAAAGCCACAAACATTCTTGATACAAGTTAATCAAGTCAGTGGGCACTGCTTTCAGTTATTGCAGGGGGAGAAGGAAAGACCAGGGATAGAAAGCATGGTGTAATTATAGGAGTTAATTAATCAGCATCTGTTGATTAATTTATTAAGTACCTACTATGTGCTAGGGATTGTGTTAGGTTCTGGGAATAGTAATAAAATAAATGAAACAATCTTTCTTGCAAGGAGGTTATATTCTATCAGGGAAGACAATCCATAACATACGTGTGTGTGTGTGTGTGTGTGTGTGTGTGTGTACACACACACATATATATACATATATATTATGTGTATGTATATGTACAATAAATGTATATAAATACACATGTATATACATATACTGTATATGGAATAAATGTATTTTTGTGGAATATGTTTATATATATGTATGTAGAATAAATATCAAATATAAATAGAATATATATATATATATATGAATATAAAAAGCATAAATAGGAGACTGTTAAATAGAAGGTAGTTAAAGAGAACACTGGTTGTGGAAGGGCCCAGGAAAGGTTTCATGTAAATAATACTTCAGCTGGCTCTTGAGGTAAGAGCGGGAATCTATGGTGAAGTCACAAGGGAATGCATTCCAGCATGCAAGCAGTCCAAAGGCAAGAAACTATGTGAGGAATAGTGAAAAGGCCAGTTTAGCTAAATCTTAAAATGCCAGTATGGGGAGTAATGTCCAATGAGGCTGGTAGGATAGATTAGGACCAGATTGTATGTTGTACAGTCATTTCATTGTGTCTGACTCTTCATGACCTATTTTCTTGGCAGAGATACTGGAGCGTTTCACCATTTCAATCTCCAGCACATTTTACAGATGAGAAGACTGAGGCAAACAGTGAAATGACTTAGCCCTAGTCACACAGATAATAAGTGTGTGAGGCTGGATTTGAACTCAGGAAGATGAGTCTTCTGGATTCCAGGCCTAGCACTCTATCCATTGTACCATTTAGCTGCCCTTTACCAGGTTGTAGAGAGTGACTAAAACATACTATCCTACCAGCAGGAGCAGTGCAAAGACAACTGCCAGAGACAGGTGTTGGACAGATAAAGTAAAAAGCAGCATGGAAGACCCAACATGATGGCAGATGAGATCAGTAAAACTCAGACTGCCCAACTAGACAAGACACAATCTTTGGGAAAATAAATTGCAAGGAAATCTCAGCCAAAATAATTTTTGAAAATGACTAGTTTCTTGCTTTCCAACATTTCTCCACAAGTCATTTCCTACCGATATTTAAGAAACCCATTCATTTCCCAGATATCTGTGCAAAAGGAAGATGATAAAAATCTAAGATACTATGGCTGTTAGCAAAAAGTAGGACACTGATCTGGTCTTGAAGAAGGAATACTAAATAGTGATCAATGAAGGTTCAAATAGGAGGTAATCTGTCTACTGTATTGATCTGCGTGTACTTGGAGGTCATCAGATGAAATGGCCTCATAGACAATTTTGTGGTATTTCTCACAATTTACATACTAAAGTCAATGTGCTTACCTTTTTTCTGCAAAACAGGAAATTGAGGAATCACTCAAAGATATACACAAAAAAAATAGTCACCTATTTTTTAGATCAATAAAACAGAGAAGTTTATTTTTCTTTTATTTTAGAGGAAATGGGAAACCAATGGAGCTTATTGAGTAAGGAGGACAGGGAACATCTAAACCCCCTCTATATTTTAGAAAAATCATTTTAGCAGCAGTATAGATTGTAAACTAAAGTCGGGAGAGACTTGAGGCAGAAAGAACAAGTATGAGGGTGTCACTATAATCCAATCAATAACTAGTAAAGACTTAATAAAGACCTAGTAGCAGTGTGAGTAAAGAAAAGGGGTCAGACGTGAGAGATGTTACAGAGTTTAAAAAGGAAAGATTTGGTAACTGGAATGAGAAAGAAGGAGAAGATGAGAATGAAACCAAGGTTATCCAAGATGAACCTGGAGGACTGAAAGAATAGTGGTACCTTTGACAGAAATAGGAAAGTTTGGAAGAGAAGTGGATTTATGGGGAAAGATAATAAGTTCAGGGCACCAAGATGGCACAGTTGATAGCATGTTGGGCCTGGGTCCTATTAGACTCATCTTCTTGAGTTGAAATCCAGCCTCACGCACTCACTAGTTGTGTGACCCTGGCCAAGTCACAACCTGTTTGCCTTAGTTTCCTCATCTGTAAAATGATCTGGAAATAGAAATTAGAAACCACTTCAGTATCTTTGCCAAGAAAACCACAAATGGGGTCATAAAGAGTTGGCCAGGATTGAAAAACAATAAAAATAACATGTTCTGTGTTGGACCTGTTGAGTTTGAAAAGTCTATAAGATATCTAGTTTGAATGTGCAATAGGCAAACAACACGGAGTTAAAGCTCAGGGTAGAGACTGGGACTAGATATATAGATCTGGAAGTTGCTGGTTTAAAGATGATAATTAAATCTAGTTCAATGAATACCTACATGAGGTATTGCTAGGAAAGTCTCTGGTGTCCAATAAGAATATAAATTTGAAATATTGCTTGTTCTTTTTAAAGATAACTTAGAACAGCTGTATAAAAATGACAATTGTATGGATTTTTTAACATGGAGAGAGAAGCATTCAACAAAAAGTTGACTGCGTTTTACTTTTAATTGTATTTTTATGTATTTGGAATTGCTTTTGTGGGATGGTGCAAAGCATATCATCAACCAAATTGTCTTCTCCCTAGTTGAATTTTCCCAAGTCCATCTGTCTGCTCCAAGCACAGACCTTGCCACAGTAAGGATGCACCTTGATTGTTCTAGGACATCCTTATCCCCACATTTACTATACCATCATTGCCCTGATGAAGATAAAGCAGACCAACGAGAGCTGGTGTATGTATCTACATGTATGTATGCGTGTGTATGTATGTGTATGCATATACACACCTCAGAGTTTGGAACATAAGGGAAAAGCATGGAAAAGCACCACTCTAATCTGAATGAATAAATGAAAAGGCATTTATTTAGTGCACGGTATATGACATGCACTGTGCTAAATGCTAGGAATACAAATAGAAGCAGGCAAGACAGTCCCTACCTGAAAGAAGCTGACATTCTAATAAAGAAAGACAGTAGATATGAGGAAATCTAGGCCAAAGAGGACTGTTTTGAACAGGGAAGTCAGAAGCAATTGTTGTCATAATGCAATTTGATTAGCAACTTTTCCAGGAATCCAGAAATGTAGAGTTAAATCAATTACTATTCTCAGAGCTAGAGTTGAAAGGGGGTGGGCATGACTGCAGAGGTGAAACTGTGGGCCAAAGACCAGAACATACAAGTTTAATGCTTACCAATAAGGAGCCAGGGTCCCAGTGCTCAGAGCATGAGCTCCGGTGGAAGAAGGCCAGAGCACAGAAGACATAGCATGAAGATGGTCACAAAGTGGTACACTTT
Source organism: Trichosurus vulpecula (assembly GCF_011100635.1). Lineage (NCBI taxonomy): Eukaryota > Metazoa > Chordata > Mammalia > Diprotodontia > Phalangeridae > Trichosurus > Trichosurus vulpecula. Next base: position 397,251,356 of record NC_050576.1, read on the forward strand.
ACTCTCTCTGATCAAAAAGGAAATCTACCTCCCTCCTACACACATACTACTATCATCACCATGGGCCACTTAGCTTTATAGGGCAATTATTACAATGGAAAGAGTGCTAAATTTGGAGGCAGAACACAGTGGGTCAAGTCAATGGTGTGTGGCTAAATGTTTTTCAACTGGCTCTCTGAAATTATTTGTATTATTAACACTTTCTTCTTCACTTTAAACAATCAATAAAGCAGCCCCTGATTAGTTGTTTGCCCATTTCCAGGATATAAATACTCACAATGAAAATTTAACAATTGTCTCTAAGTTGGTAGAAGCTGGTTTGAGTATGCCCCTAGTTCAAGCCCAGGATTATTATAAGCTTTGTTTGCATTTGATTCTGGAGATAATAAGGAACCACTGGAATTTATCGAATAGGGAGTTACATGGTCAGAACCGAATTTTTGGAAAATCAATTTGACAAGTGAATGAAGGATGAAATGGTGAGGGGAAAAATGAATCAAAGAGGATAGCCAGAAGGCTATTGCAATAGTCCAGGTATAAGATAATGATGGCCTACACCAGCATGGTAGCAGTGTCAGAGAAGAGAAGGCACATGTACTAAAGATGCTACAAAGGTAGAAATGACAGAACTTGGCAACCAATTAGATACTGATACCTAATGGCTGCATGACACTGAGCAAGTCACCTAATTCTCAATGGTCTGGGCAACTCTCTAAGACTGTCTAAGTCTTAGAGCAGGCCTGCATTAGTAGAGAAAGTTTCTTAACCAGAGTTTTCTGTAACAGTGAAATCACATATGCACATAATGTAACATATTATATTGTGTTTTATATTATAATAATCTCATTGGATAGGTAAACCTATCCTAATGGAGACAAACATAAACGTGTGTATATGTGTGAGATTAATATAATATAAAATACAATATAATATGTTCCATTATGTGTCTGTATGATTAAGTGCTATAATATATTGTATATTGTTATACTGTTATTATATGTCATGTTATCTCACACATATATAACATATGTATACATGATAGATCAGGCATATGTGTGTATGACTATATATTCCCTCACTAGCTGACCCTTCATTCTTTTGTCAAATTGATTTTCCTAAAATTCAGTTCTGCACAAGACACTACCAATTCAATAAATTCCCATAGCTCTTTATTATCTTGTTAGTTATATATATGTGTATGTGTTTGTGTGCACACACATACGATGCTCAGAGATGGAGAGAGTACTGAGCTGTGTGTGTATATATGCATACATACATATAGGCATATACACACATATACACGTGTATAATATATACAAGGATGTGCATATATATATATGTATATATATATGTATATATATATATATATATATACACAAATACATGCACAGATGAGTATGCATTGTACTTGCTATACCTGGCCTGTATTATCCTCGTAAGGATACCAGTATACGTCTAAGGATGAGGTCGAATAACAAAGGTCATCTTTATGTGTTTTGAGTTCACAAACTTTCCTTGGGAAAATTATGAGATGGAATAAATTAGTGTACTGGCACACTTCTTCCAATGTATGTCTTTACATACATGTTCATTGTAGTTAGATATGTAACCATCATAAACTGAGTGATTGAGTTCATAGAGATTGTAGCCTTTCTATCTCCACAGTAACAAGAACCCAGTCAAGCTTGCCTGGCAACCTGAGTGAATTTGCTGAGGTTAGAGTTTACCTCTTTTCTGCTTCCGTTTAGACTTGCCCCATTCCTCAAGATCGGTGCCCTGGGGCATCAAAACAATCTAGTTTTCCTCTCAAATCACAAGGGGTTGTATATTTCATCCCACCCCACCCCACCCGCAAGAGAACAACAAATCCAAAACCTGTCCTTACACCATCCTTCTATTCTAAGCCTTTGCCAGGATTTTGGCCAGCAGTCCTAGATTCAGAAAGATTAAATAATAACAGCTAAATATCCACAACTAAAGGGGCTATTGTACATTCAGACTCTTTGATAGATGGAAGAGGCTGGGGAGAGGCAGCAAAGTATATTGTAGTGGGTAGAGATAAGATCTGGGAGTCAGGAGTCCTAAGTACCCAACCTCCACTTGGCCACTCTTAGTATCGTGTGATAACTATGAAAGATGTTTCATGTCTGTGGCCCTCAGTTTCTCATCTGTACAATGAAAGTGATTGTGTAAAATGGAGAATGGATTATGTTAAAGACTGTCAGACATTTGTAGTCCAGTGTGTAGGCTCTTTCTCTCAACTGCCCCTAGCTCTGATGGATTTGACCTCCAAAGGGTTGCTATTATTTGTACTTCTCAAGGTTCTACAGGTAACTGTAAGTGTCCTTTTTTTCTGACACTATTGCTCACAAGTTTGTACTGCTGTTCCCCCCATTAATTATCAATTGATATCCACTAGTCAGCTGGTTTTAATTAGCTTTTAGGAAATAGCTATTTACTAGAGTGGTATAATATAAATGAACACAAAAGATCTTCCTAGAACAGGGGCACATTCTCCCTCAACTACATATAGAGTCCAAGATTAGAGAGTTCATGTGTCAAAAAGATAAACTCACAGCTGGTTGCTGGAAGTCCTTTCCTTTCCCTTTTTGGGAACCTCATAAAGTTCCCCTTAGGAGTGGCAAAGCTTTATGATGGATTCCTTGTTGAATACTGAAACTGCCTTTGCTCAGTGGATCTACTTTCTTCTCAGTTCCTGATACAGTTACTGGTGTCAGCTGTTCCAGATCACTGCTAGGAATACAATGTGAAGGTTATCTCTTTCCCAAGGAGGGGGCAGGAAGTGGAGGAGACAGAGCCTCTCTACTCCCACCCAAGAACTTCCTTTTCAGGGGAGTATTTGAAGCTGCTCTATCACTAAGCAGGCCTAATATTGGAATCCGAGATGCTGAACTAGTTTGCCATTTTTATCTATACCCTATAGGGTATGCCTTACTCTTTAATCAATCACAAACTAAGTAGCATCATTTCATTTCATCCAATGGTTTTCACTCCTTCCCAATTTATCAAGAATTTTTTACATCTAGTTTAATGATTTTAATTGACTGATGATTCAATAGAAGTAGTCTTACCTGATAAAGGCATCAGATTATATGGCATCTTGTTAATTACTTTAAGTGAGTTCAGGATTATTGATTGAATGGTTGATTTAATAGACTCCCCTGCCCAATTTTACATATGATCAATGTATTGTATTCTTTTACTAGACTGTATTTGCTTGTTCTAAGAGAAAGTTCTACATGAAGATGGGGAGTGGGTGGGCAAGTCTCTGTTACAGAGACAAATTTATTTTTAAAAGCATCAATAAAACAAATGAACAAACAAGGCCTACATGAGAAGACTAATGTCATCACTCTTTGAACATAAGTTCAATTCTGGGAGGCACTGGCAAGTCATTGAACATTTAATAAAAGGAGTTTTACTTTGGCTTAACACAGCAAGGATAAGCAAAAGGGAAACAGCGGCGTTTAGTTTCTCTGGATGTTGCCACCCTCATTTCCACGTGGAAATGAATCTGGTCAGTGGGGCATAACATGGTGAAGGACATGGCAACTTCCTTGGTCTTCATCAATCTGCCAAGTCCAAGGGAACTAGATTCCATATGGCTGGGTTCTTTTATGTCCTTAGAGGTCCAGGAAGCTGAGTCAGGGGAGCTGGGGTCATTCAAGTGCCCAGACTCAGCATTGCCCACTTTTAGGTAAAGCCTCCCCATGCTGTGGGTAGCAGGAGAGATTTTGTGTCAGGAAAATGCTGTTCCCAAGACACAAGAGGTTGACATAATCATAAAAGATAAAATAAGTTATTTTAATTATAGAAAATTAAACTGCTTTTGCATGAACAAAATCAATACAGATAGAAAAAGAAGAAAAACTTTCAGATTAAACTAAAAGATTTATCCTTTCCAGTTGCTTTATTCTGTGAGAGAAATTCTGCCCCTCCCCATCAAGAAAAAGCTCCATGTACCATTTAAGAAAGATACACCCTTAAACTTATTCTTAACTTTCATAGATAGCTTCCCTTATTCTATTTCGTTAGGTAGAAGAGAGACCCTTCCCTTCTTTGCTCCATGAAGCACCAGCTCATTTATGTTCCTGGCACAACATTAAAGTTCAAAGATTTGGGTGAGGTTCCTAATAATTATGAAGCATGATCAACTAAGATCTCTACTTCCTTAGTAACCACATTTGAATTATAAACCAGCTTACATGTATTTTTCTCTTTATAGGAGTGATTTATTGGGAGAGTTTCTCTGCTTTGGCCTTTCATCTTTTTCAAAATTCATTTATTGCACCAAAGCTCCAAATGGCTACTTGACCTGAATATAAAGGATCACAGCACTCAAAAAAATTTTTAAGGAGGTATTTTCATAATTATAGATACTAAAGGAAATTCTTAACCAAAGGATAGATGAGACATAAAAATTAAAAAAAAAATTTAATCTACAGAATTAGAAAGGTTTTGCAAGACTAAAGTCAAGGTAGATAAAATAAGAGAAACTGTTAAATGGAAAAATACCAAATATCACTGATAAAGTCTGATACCAAAATATGGAGGAAATTGACATAGGTATATTGCATATTCCAATAGTCATTCCTCAGTCCAACGTTGTCAAATGATATGAACAACTAATTTTAAAAGGAAAATTGAACATACAAAAACACGTTCCAAATCTCAAATAATAAAAATGCTAATTAAAAGAATGAATTGAATTTCACATTTACCAAATTAGCTAAATTTGATGAAGAAGAAAAAGAAATATTCAATATGGGAGAGGCTTTGGACACCAAAAATATGTGGTTGGTGGAGCTGTGAATCAATTCAACCATTGCGGAAAACAATTTATGTGAATTGTGTGAATCAATAAATCAGTAACTAACCTCTTCATACCATTTAACTTAGTGATTCCACTACTAAGTGTCTACTCCCAAAGGAATCAAAGAAATTTTTTACATATTGCAAAATATTCAAAGCTGCAATTTTTGTGTTGGCAAAGCCATGGGAACAAAGTAGGTGCCCATCAGTTATGGTCTGGCTGAACAAACTGTGCTGTGTGAATATAACAGAATATCACTGTGCACTAAGAAATGACAAATATGAAGAATGCAGTGAAACATGAGGATATTTGTATTAACTGACACAAAGTGAAATCAGCAGAACCAGAAGAATAATATACACAATAACTTTGATATTAAAATTGGTGAAGAGGGGAGTGGAGCCAAGATGGCCTCTGGAAAGCAGGGTCTTTCTTAAGCTCTCCCCCAAATCCCTCCAAACACCTGTAAAATGGTTGTAAACAAATTCTAGAGCTGCAGAACCCACAAAATAGCAGAGGGAAACAGATCTCCAGGCCAGGAGAGGCTGGATGGTTGCCAGGAAGGGTCTATCGCATGGTGCTGAGAGCAGAGGGGAGCCCAGTGTGGGCCACACTGGGACAGACCAGACCCAGAATCAGCCAGCCAGAACAGGTCTTGGGGCCATGAAACAGTGAGCTGTGGCAGTTACCAGAATTCTCAACCCACAAACACCAAAGAGCAGGTTAGGGGGAAACTGTGGGATTGAGTGCAGCCCTGAGGGTGGCAGAGGTGGTGCAGCAGTGGTGGTGGCAGCAGCAGGAAACTCCTGAGGCTGCTTCCAGAACTCCAGCATCAACTGATTCACAAGTCCCTGGTTCACGCAGTGGGAGGAATCTAGCAGAGGATCAGAGCGGGAGTGCAAGGAGCACTTTGTGGGCACAAAGGCAGATTCTATTGCTGTGCCCTGCTTGGATCTGTATTGTGGTCCTGGTTGGTGGTTCTTGAGGGAGAAGGAGCACTGCTGGGACAGAGCCTGACATGACAGTGGAGTAGAAGTAGCTCTGAAAACAGCAGTGCTTGGACCCTAAAGCATGGGACAAAGTGCTCTCTACTCTACAAGCAGTCATATCCTGACAAAAAGCTCAAGGGTCAAGTAGTTGGCTGGGAACAGGAACAGGCAGCGAAAATGAATGCAGACTCAAGCTCAAAATCTAGAATTCTTTTTTGGTGACAGAGAAGATCTAAACATACAGCCAGAAGAAGTCAACAAAGGCAAAGAGCCTACATCAAAAGCCTCCAAGAAAAATATATTTGGTCTCAGGCCATGGAAGAGCTCAAAAAGGATTTGGAAAAGCAAGTAAGAGAAGTAGAGGAAAAATTGGGACGAGAAATGAGAGTGATGCAAGAAAACCATGAAAAACAAGTCAAGGAGTTGCTAAAGGAGACCCAAAAAATTACTGAAGAAAATAACACCTTAAAGAATAGAGTAACTCGAGTGCGGAGCCAAGATGGTGGATGGAAAGCAGGGACTTGAGTGAGCTCCCCACCAGGTCCCTCCAAAAACCTATAAAAATGGCTCTGAAGAAATTCTAGAACTGCAGAACCCACAAAAATGGCAGAGGGAAGCAGGGCTCCAGCCCAGGACAGCCTGGATGGTCACTGGGTGAGGTCTATCGTGCATAGAACTGGGAGTGGAGGGGAGCGGAGCCCAGCATGGGTGGCAGCAGGACCAACCAGAACAGGAGCCAGGTGTAAGAGGCCCTAGCACCCTGAATCAGTGAGCTGTGGCAGTTACCAGACTTCTCAAACCACAATCACCAAAGACAACAGAGAAGGTTAGTGGGAAAAGCTGGGGGGGACAGAGTGAAAGGAGTTCACAGTTCAGCCACTGCCCCAGGGGCAGCAGGGGTGGTGTAGCTACATAACTACAGCTGCAGTTGCTTCCAGCCCCAGGCCCACCTGGTGGGAGGAATTAAGTGGCAGATCAGAGCAGGAGTGCAGAGCCTGCTTAAGATCTGAGTCAGGCCCAGGCTGGTGGTTCTTTGGGGAGGAGGAGTGCTGGTGTGGCAGAGCTGGCTGTATAGAAATAGTTTTGAAAACAATGGTGCATCCCCTCAAGCTAGGAACAAAGTACTCTTTATTCTACAAGCAGTCATACCCCGACAAAAAACTTAAGGGTCAAGTAAGTTGGCTGGGAACATGACCAGGCAGCGAAAATGGACTCAAATTCAGTCTCAGACTTTGGAATCTTTCTTTGGTGACAAAGAAGACCAAAACATACAGCCAGAAGAAGTCAACAAAGGCAAACAGCCTACATCAAAAGCCTCCAAGAACAACATGAACTGGTCTCAGGCCATGGAAGAGCTGAAAAAGGATTTGGAAAAGCAGGTTAGAGAAGTAGAGGAACAATTGGGAAGAGAAATGAGAATGATGAGAGAAAACCATGAAAAACAGGTCAATGACTTGCTAAAGGAGACCCAAAAAAATACTGAAAAAATACTGAAGAAAACAAAACCTTAAAAAATAAGAGCTCCAAAAAGCCAATGAGGAGAAGAATGCCTTGTAAGGCAGAATTAACCAAATGGAAGAGGAGGTCCAAAAGACCACTGAAGAAAATACTACCTTAAAAATGAGATTGGAGCAAGTGGAAGCTAGTGACTTGATGAGAAATCAAGGTAATATAAAACAGAACCAAAGGAATGAAAAAATGGAAGACAATGTGAAATATCTCATTGGAAAAACCATGACCTGGAAAATAGGTCCAGGAGAGATAATTTAAAAATTATTGGACTACCTGAAAGCCATGATCAAAAAAAGAGCCTAGAGATATCATCTTTTAGGAAATTATCAAGGAGAACTGCCCTGATATTCTAGAGCCAGAGGGTAAAATAGAAATTGAAAGAACCCACAGATCACTTCATCAAAAAGATCCCAAAAAGAAAACTCCTAGGAATATTGTTGCCAAATTCCAGAGCTCCCAGATCAAGGAGAAAATATTGCAAGAAGCCAGAAAGAAACAATTTGGGTATTGTGGAAACACAATCAGGATAACACAAGATCTGGCGGCTTCTACATTAAGGGATCGAAGGGCTTGGAATATTATATTCTGGAGGTCAATGGAGCTAGGATTAAAACCAAGAATCACCTACCCAGCAAAATTGAGTATCATGGTCCAAGGCAAAATACGGATTTTCAATAAAATAGAGGACTTTCAAGCTTTCTCAGTGAAAAGACCAGAGCTGAATAGAAAATTTGACTTTCAAACACAAGAATCAAGAGAAGCATGAAAAGGTAAACAAGAAAGAGAATTCATAAGGGACTTACTAAAGTTGAACTGTTATGTTTACATTCCTACATGGAAAGATGATGTGTGTAATTCATGAGACCTTTCTCAGTATTAGGGGAGTTGAAGGGAATATAGACAGAGGGCACAGGATGAGTTGAATATGAAGGGATGAAATCTAAAAATATGAAGTAAATTCAAGGGGTGAGAAAGGAATATACTGAGAGAAGTAGAAAGGGAGAGATAGAATGGGGTAAATTATCTCACATAAAAGTGGCAGCAAAAAGCAGTTCTGTTGGAAGGGAAGAGGGGGCAGGTAAGGGGGAATGAATGAATCACACTCCATAGGATCCAACTTGAAGAGGGAATAACATACACACTCAATTGGGTATCTTACTGCACAGGAAAGTAAGGGGAAGGGGATAGAAGGGAGGGCAGATGGGGGAGGAGGTAATCAAAAGCAAACACCTTTGAAAAGGGAAAGGGTCATGGGAGAAAATTGAATAAAGTTAGCCTTTTAGAACATGAGCATTGTGGAAGTTTTTTACATAATGATACATGTGTGATCTATGTTGAATTGCTTGCCTTCCTAGGGAGGGTGGGTGGGAAGGGAAGAGGGGAGAGATTTTGGAACTCAAAGTTTTAAAAGCAGATGCTTAAAAAATTTTTTTAAAAAGTTGTTTTTTGCATGCATCTGGGAAACAAACTATATAGGGAATGGGGCATAGAAATCTATCCTGCCCTACAAGAAAATAAGGAGAAAGGAGATGGGGGGGGTGGGAAGTGGGGTGAAAGGGGAGGGCTGACTGGGGAATGAGGCAATCAGAATACATGCCATCTTGGAATGGGGAGAAGGTAGAAATGGGGAGATAATTTGTAACTCAAAATCTTGTGGAAATCAATGCCAAAAATGAAAATATTAAATAAAAATATAATAAATAAATAAACAATTAAAATGGGGAAGAAAAAAAAAACTAGAAAAGATTTGAAATCTGAGTGATTGCAATAACTAATCTTGGTCCCAGAGAATGGACAATGATGCATTCTTCATTTCCTCCCCAGAGTGGGAGGGGACCAGAGGGCAGAAAGCTGTGTATATTATCTATCTGATTATTGTATCTATCGCTTTTGCTTAATTATTTTTTCTTTCTTTATTGAGGGATAGTATGATGTAGGATATAGAGAGCTAGACTAAGAGTCAAGAAGATCTGGATTCAAGTTCTATTTCTAATACATCTGGCTGTGTGACCCTGGGTAAATCATTTAACCTCTCAGTGTTCTAAGTTAAGCAGCTCTCTAAGAGATGCAGAGAAAGTGCAGACCTGCATAGAAGGACCCCCATCATCAAAGAGCTCCCCATATCAATGAAATCACAGTGAGAGTTCCTATTCCCACTTTTCTTACATACAGTGGAGAAGGGGTCTGCACACTATTGCCTGTGGGCCATATCCAAGTTGCTACTTGTTTTGTTAGGGCTCTGAGCTAGGAATAAATAGTTTTTATCTTTTTAAATAAAATTGTATTTTAACTAAAGTTTTATTGTATTTAAATAGGTAAAAACTATTAGCTTTCAGAGGACCCTATAAAAACTAGGCTTCTGGATTTGGCCTTTGTCAATCAAGGAAGGTTCAATTCTTGGTGTGGAGATTGGTGACTATAGAAATCATATGCTGAAATGAAAATGATGTAAATAAAAAGCAAAAGCATCAATAAAAACATCTTTTTTTAAAAAAAAAATCTATTGTAGAACTCTCAAAATTTCCAGGCATGATTTAATTAATTGATTTTCTCATTATTTCCTGTGGTGTCACTATTCTGATTCTTCCAGATTCAACAGCCAATAGCTTGCCCATGAGAATTAACTGTGAAAATGTTTTTATTGTTTCTTTCTATCCTATAAAAACATCTGGATGTAAACAAGACATGTGGACAAGAATATCAGAAACTAAAATAGTCTGGGTATTTTAGATTATGTTTATTTATAGCTTCAGATTATTTTATTTCACTAGTAACTGAATAAAGCTTATCTGAAAAAAAAAGTAAGAGGGGAGATGAGTGTGGAGCAGGACGCCCAAGACTGTAGATAAGTCATTCTACATAGCTCAGAGGACATGTATGCACATTTTAGTGACTGATGAGGATGGGGGCTGAGCCCAAAAGAAAACAGGAAAATGACTTTTTATGATATTTTTAGAAATAACACATCCCTGCTTCATACTGCAGGCACAGGCTGTTTTGGAGTTGGCTCCAAAAGCAGGCAGTAAATTCTATTCCCCTCCCCACCGTCTCCCCTCTCCCCCACAGAGACCTAGAGGAAATTAATGTGGTTTTATGCACTTTTAAGGTGGCCCATTGCTATACTCCCACATATAAAAATGAGAATCAAGTTCAACAAGAGAAAACAAAATAAAAGTGTGTAACTCTCCCATCCTCCCCTCCCCCCCACTTTCTAATCAAGTTTCTCCTTTTGCTCTCTAGTGTACCACATAATGTAAACCCTGTCTCAGTCATGTCATATCCTACATAAGTTGGTTCAATATAGCGAACCTACGCTCACGGGAAACAATGCGAAGCACCCTAAGGCCCTTAAGGATAGCACGAACTTAGGGGAGGCAAGGTACGATTGTGGAAAGTGGTTTTGTCACCAAGGTCTAGGTTTGAATCCTATGCCTGCCACTTACCAGCGGTGTGATCATGGGCAAGTTCATTTAATATTCATGAGTTTTAGTTTCTCCATTTGTAAAATGAAAGTAACAACCTGTAGACTACCCACCTGACAGGGTTAGGGGGAATAAGTCGTCTGTTTTGGCCAGAAACCATGAGGGTCTTCCCCAGCCAGATTGACTTTTTTTTTCTTTTGACAAGGTAAAGAGGCCATTCGTTGCCTTATTTCTAGCTTTCTTTCTTCCTTTCACTTCCCTGTGTCCACATCCCTATGTGGACTCTATCATACTTTTACCTGAGGTTACTCTGCCCAAGGGAACGTAAATATTGATCATTAAAACTTTTTTTTTTTCTGGCCCTCATTGATTGGCCAACCATAGATCCCAGGCCAAGCCCCACTTGATCATTGTTTGGGCCCTGACTGGCTCACAGTAAATGTAAATAGCATTTGTTTCTGTTTTGGCCAGAAACCTGAGAGTCGTCCCCTCCCAAACTGATTTAATTTTACTAGGTAAAGAGGCCATTCTTTGCCTCATTTCTTACCTAGTCTTAATCTTCGAATGGGTGTTGCTTCAGTCAAACTAAGACCTGGTAAAGAACTTAGCTTAAAAAGGTCCAAGGTCTCCCACTGTATACAGGGTCAATACAGTAATTCTGATCTATATTCCACCACTAGACCCAATAGCTCCAGAGGACAAAGTGAGGCTGGTGACTTTGCACAACCCTCCCTCACTTAAATCCAATTCACTTGCATGTTCTCTTCAAGAAGGAAAGACAAACAGCAACAACATAAATTTGATGACTTTGGCCTTTCTAAATTAAGGTCTTTCTCAGGCCTCAGGTTGCCTGAGACAACACCCATTCAGTGACTAAGAGCTGACATCCCAAATTCTCTTGACTTTTGTCTTGCCACTGGACTTTTGTGACTCTGGAGGAGAGAGTGAGGCTGATTATGTAGCTGTGCCCCACTTTAATCCAATTCTCTTGAAAGTCAAGACATCACCCTCATGATGTCATTGGTCCTCTTCAGGAACTTAGGATGAACACCACCGACAACAACAGTAACATAAATGTGAGATATCATTATTATTTTTAAATAGTTTCTACCTCTTGTAAAGATTACACTTTGATATATAGGTTGACATATTTAATCTAAGCCTCCCTCAGTTGTGGGTCCCCTAAAAATCACCCTATGTTCAAGGAATACTCTCATTCAGCATTAACTTAAAACCTACAACTTTACCTCTCTACCACTGGTTTGGTTTAGTTTTGTTATTGTTTTTTGGTCAGATCAACTATATGTCACTTTAATTAAATCAAGGCATTAAATTAAACAGCGTAACAAAACAAATAACAAGAAAATTCCTTTTCCCATCCTTCACCCCCTGAACATATGGGGAAACACTCTTCTGGTATTAGAAAGGGAGAAAGAATATGAATGGCCAATGGATGTGTATATCCAGAGATTTCCTTCCTCTGCCTCTGTTATTGCGTCTTCCTTCTCTGTAAGACTACCAATGACATCTGCCAGACTGGTGATGTCATTGGGTACAAGCTATTTTCTGAATCAATTACAAAATGCTAGGATTCTTAATTTCCCTTTTCTCTTTGATGTGCTGCTATCTTCTCTAATAAACTGTTCTCTGGTGCTCTCCCAGGCTCCTACTTATTAGCTCTCTGAAGGCCCTTCCAGCTCTATATTTATGACCCTATAATCCTGTCAATAAATTGATTTATCCAGATTTGGGAAATATTCTTCTCTCTGAGTAAGAATTGAGATTTGCTGGACTAAAAATTGGCCCCCTCTTCCAGTGGCATTTAAAAATTCAGCTGCTAGCATCACAGCAGGGCAATGAGGTGGCACAGTGGATAGAGCACTAGGCCTGGAGTCAAGAAGACTCCTCTTGAGTTCATATCTGGCCTCAGACACTTATTAACTGTGCAACCCTGAGCAAATCACTTAACCTTGTTTGCCTCCACTTGCTCATCTGTAAAATATGCTGGAAAAGGTATTGGCAAAACCACTCCAGTATCTCTGCCAAGAAAACCCCAAAAGGGGTCATGAAGAGTTGGGCTTGACTGAAAACAAACAACAACAAAAAGCATTACAGGGAGTTCTGGTGGAAACCAACAGTTGAGAAAGAAACCAGCCTACCCACTGAGAGGAAACCTCTCTTTAAAGGGGAGGAGAGATGCTCTTTCTTCTCTGTGCCTTATTAGCCATGGAATCTAGCAGCGGAAGTATGCAGTAGGAGATACCCCATCCAGTAGCTGGAGAGGCAGTGTGACATTGTTCAAGGCTGCTGAGGGAACAGAGACACACATATCCCCTACAGACATAAATACAGAAAGATAGCCACTCAGGTCTTGAAGAAGCTTTCAGGAATTTAACTTCTAGCAACAACAACAAAGAGAGAGGAAGTAAGTCAGTAGAGAAATAACCCACACAATTGAAAATTGCTTAGCAGAGAGGAACAGATCCTAGGATCCCAACTGAGCACACTACCAAGCAGAGATACTTCACACAAGGAGCTGTTTTGTGAGGACTTCATAAGTAAAGACAGGACATTAAAGCCCTGCTGTTTGAGAATTGTGCTCTCTATGTTTGTGTCTCATGTCCACTATCATTACATACACTGTTTGAGCCCACTCTTATGAGTATTTGAGGGATAATGTGACCAAGTTCTTGGTTTTTTTTGGTTGAGGGTACGGAAGGATTTTGCACTTCCCTTACTCTGCTGTTTTAGTAAATGTCTTTACCAAGAGCAGTTGTGTCTGCTGACTAGCTGTTAACAGGAAGCATACCAATGGGGGCTCAGAAGGTTTAATTGTAGGAACTTAGACTCATAGGATACATTAGAACTTGAAGTAGTAGCCACAATTTTGGAACCTGACCCCAAGGTTGGGAAAATAATCCAGAGGAGTGTTACACCCATGTATGCATGTTAGAATTCAAGGCAGAAACTTAAACTTTGTCTTTAGTAAGAGACATGCCTAGCGCATAGCAGGAACTTGATAAATACTTGGTTGCTTGATCATGTGATTGATTTTCTGCTCTTGACAAGTTCTCTTAAATCCTCTCTTCTTCAGTTCTACTGTGTATTTCCTTGTTTATTTTTTTAAGTTGGCAATAGAATATATTCCTATACTCTATTTTGAATGTATTAGAAAATGATCATGGCAGTGAGTCTCTTCTGATTTTTTAATAGCCACTCTGATAAAATTTTAAGGCTAAGACGAAGAGAGTACAGTGCTGGTATAGTGCATTCAGGAAAACAGATTTTTTTTCACAATCTGAGTGAATAATCAAAAAAGTCCCTTTTTGAAGAAAAAAAATAGCTTGCAGTTTATATCAATGTTTGATTAATAATGTGCCACTTAAAGAGTTCTAAAATAACTAAGCAAGAGTCCCCTTACATGCAAACTTCAAGTACCTTCATGAAGTATGAACTTTTATATTTGTTCTTTAGTGTTCTCTGTCAATCACTCTAGGGATATCTGACAACTCCATAAACACAAGCTACCTCCTGATTCAAATTTAAAAGTCTGACCAGATTAAGCGCGTCAAAGATCTTAAGTAGCCAAGGAAGACATATGACAAAGAAAAACTTGGTCTTTCTAATTCCCTAAAATGATGTGTAACAACCAGCAATTATCCTGGGAGAGAGTTGTTCTATTTCAAGGCTAAGTTGTAGCTCTTTATAGAAACATATGAAAAACCCTTTTTCTTTTTCCTGTTGCTTGAGTTTTGTGAACTCTATCTAGGCATCAGATGAGAGGACTAAATACTCTCTGGTTAACCAAAAGTTTAAAAAAAATCAGGTTGAAAGCCATATTTCAAATCTACTATATCTGAGTTTCTTAACCTGAGGGCCATGGACTCTAAAGGGATCTTGAATTAATTTCAGGACATCCTTTAACTTGGATGAGAGAGGGGAGAAAAGAGAGAGAATTCCATCTCTATTTCATGATAATTCATTTCCTCTGTAATCCTATGCAATTTATTTCATACATATAAAATAATTATTCTGGGAAGGCATCTATAGGTTTCAATAGACTGTCAAAGTTGTTCATAATGCCCCCCCAAAATTTAGGAACCCCTTTACTAGATTGAGAAGTATTTTGACAAAGAAGAGAAATCTAGCCTCAAAATTGAGAAACTAATCATAATTCAAAATGACAATGAACTTCTAGGCTAATCAAATACACAGTTATCCCTTCCACATTGTGGGGATTAGAAGCTGGCACCCCCATGATCTGGAAATTCCACACAAATTTTTTGGCCTTCGCTTTGTACCGGAGAAGAAGTCTGAAATCTTTTTCTTTTTTTATGGGGTGTTTACAGTATCTTATTGTAAAAGTTGGTTTAAGGATATGGTCCCATACTCTGCGTCACCTGCTGGCCTTCGTCTGTCATCTGTGGCTTCCA
The DNA here is from genome assembly GCF_011100635.1 of Trichosurus vulpecula. Classification (NCBI taxonomy): domain Eukaryota; kingdom Metazoa; phylum Chordata; class Mammalia; order Diprotodontia; family Phalangeridae; genus Trichosurus; species Trichosurus vulpecula. The sequence continues at coordinate 397,266,546 of NC_050576.1, forward strand.
AAACACTCTGCCCAAATTCCCATTTAATTTCTTATGCTGACCTGCGATAAAATGAAACCTCAGTGGAGAAAGTCCTGATGTGGAAAGGATAACTGTAAAGTAAAGAGCATTGTTTCTAACTTGACAAATTCACAAGTGATAATTCAATCCCAGTTCATCAGCCTTTGTCTTTCTAATATCAATGAAGGGAAAGTTTGCTAAGCAAAGTAGCCAGTAATGTAAACAAGGCTGAAGAGGGAGAGAAGGCTTAAGCTACTTAACAGAACAAACACACATTTTTTTTAAGCGTCTTACCAGATTCATCCTTTATGTGCAAATGAATTCTGCTAATTATAAAAGATCTATCCATTCATTAGAGTAAGCCCAGCAGGACCTCTTCTTGTCAATACTTTGTTACCAGATAACTCATTTGAAATAATGAAAAATGATTTCTGGTTTTAGTATGTGCTTTCTTTTGACATCTTTTGTTTTAACATCGCATTCATTTCTGAATATATCTCTCCTCCCTCTCTGACTTAGTGAACTTTATCTTATAACAAAGATTAAAAAAAAAATTTCGGCAAAACCCACTGATGCATGCACCAGGTCAAGAAATCATACGTAATGTTCCAGGACCATTTTGCCATTGGAAGGAAGGAGATTGTTTATCTCATCTCCTATGCAGGACCAAGCTTGGTCACTGTAATTTCACAGCATTCAGTATCTTTTTTCAATTCTTTCTGCTTACATATTTATAATCATTGTATACAATGTCTGGTTCTGCTTATGTCATTTTGTACCATATAAAAGTCTTCCCATGTTTCTCTGAATTTTTTATATTGTGTTGGTAAGCAAAATGGGCTCTTAGCACTTAGTTCAACAAGTCCCCTTGAAGAGTTTGGCTTTTGTTTCCTTTGAGTAATTCAGTGTATTTCATTGAGTCTTACTAAGTGCTAAGCCCCAGGCTTTAACCCCTATTAGGTGTTAACCTAACCTATGTGGGTGTGGACCTCCCAGGGTCCTAAGGGGAGGGGCTAACTCAAGAGCCAATTATAGCGGCCTAAGTTCTGGTCATTCAGATGACGTTTGATGACATCTGAAACCCTATAAGAAGAAAAGACAGAGCCATTTGTGCAGGGCTCTCACTAGTGGTGGTACTGAGGCGGAGACTCTGGGCCCTTGTAGCTAGGAGCCCTCCAGCTTGTAACCCAGATGCTGAGACTTTGTTAAACTCTGGTAACGATGTATTGGGATTTGAATCAGACAAGGTCTGTCTGTTGATGTTTGTACTTTGTATTTTATTCTGAAGTTCAGGGTACTGGCTTTTTCCCCCTGAACTAAGTGAATGATATTTGTGTGCTGAATTAAAGTAAGCTTGTCAACCCCTTCACGTAGCTTTCCTTAGTTAAGCAGATCAGAAGAACCTGTCCTTTTGCAGTGTGCTGGTAGCATTCTTGGTGTTGGGCTTTCACCCCCACAACAGCTGCTAGCCAGATTGTTGAAACATATATTTGTCATTTTTACATGGTAGTAATTTTCTTATATACTCATATTTGTTCACCCATTCTCCAAATCATTGAGAACTTAATTTGTTTTCAATTCCTTGCTGATACACACAGGTTTGCAAATAATATTTTGGTATGGATGAGACCCTTCTGTCTGTATGCCCACCTAGGGGCATATGCCTAGCTATAGTATCTCTTGGCCAAGGGATATGGGCATTTAAAAAGAACTTTAATTATGAATGTTCTCTATTTCCCCGAACTATAAAATTTAGAGTTGGAAGGAGGAGTGTGCTGAAGCCAGCTCAAAAAAGTTAGTGAAAATTGTTATATTTTCAGTGTGAGCTTTTACATCTCAGAAAGCAGCCATCAGTAAAAATCAGGGCTCGATTCCTTGTTTTGTTGATTTTCTAGATTTATGAAAGCATTAATAATGCAAACTACATTTAAAAGTGTGTGTTCATATATTTCCTGACCCTGTCCCATAGCCAAGGTGTTAAATATTTACCAGCATACCCTTCTATTGCTCTTTAAACATTTCTTGAGAGAACGCTCAGGAAAAGAAGTAATCACCAGACGGAAGCCTGGGGATTGGAGGATAATAATTACAACAGCAACAACTGGTATTTATAAAGCACTTTAAGGTTTATAATGTGCTTTACATCCACTATCTCATTTGAGCCTCAAAACATGGCTGTTTAGAAGGACCCTGAGAAGTTAGTTAGACCAGTCTCCCACATGGTAGAGGACTTCCATCTTAGCAGGGATTTTTTTCATTCATTTTATCTGGATGCCACCACAGGGCCTGACTCACAGTTGGCACTTAATACGTATTCAACTGATCAATTGATTTAATTGCCCATCTCACCAATTTACGTGAATTAATTGGGTTTTACTGAAGTGTCAAAGTGTCATAGACAATAATGGTTCATTACTGTCAAAATAAAAACCATCTGAGACAACTCCAGGGGTGGCTAGGTGATCCAGTAAATAGAGTGTTGGGCCTGAAGTCTGGAAGACTCATCTTCCTGATGAGTCTTCAAATTTGGCCTTAGACACTTACCAGTTGTGTGACCCTGGGCAAATCACTCAACCCTGTTTGCCTCAATTTGCTCATCTGTAAAATGAGCTGGAGAAGGAAATGAGAAACTATTCCAGTAGCTTTGCCCAGAAAACCCCAGACAAGATCACAAAGAGTCAAACTGAAAAACAACCCAACAGTAACAAAAATGCAGGAAAAATGAATGTCTCTCATCACATTTACAAGTATGCGAAGCTATTGTGAGAAAGCTATTACTCTTTAAATTCTCTTCCAAAATCTAAGTGGAAACTGATCATATAGCATTCATAAGGAAGTCTCAATGCTACCAATAATTATCTGGGGATAGCATAGAGAAAAAAAGGAAGAGGTTCCCTCTTCCCCAAGTTAGGGAAAGCAGGAAAAATGGGATAGGGTTAAGGAAAGCTGTGGTTATATATAAGCTGATTGCCAAGCAATGTTCTCTTGCCGTTGGCTACAGCTTGGTCAAATATGGAGAAAGAGGAATACATTAAGGTGAATGGGGGTCAAAAACCAGATGCCCTGGGAGTAGAATCAGAGGCAGACAGTTTAGAAAAGAGAGAAATGTTCACCATTAAACTTTCCCCCCCAGCATAATCAGAGCTGATTCATTATTTGAAAACCCGTAGGCCATCTACTGCTAAAAAGCTGAACTTTCCTTCCAACTTATATTAAAAACAAACAAACAAAACCAAACTTGTGTGTTGCAATTTTTTCAGTGCGACCATATGCTTACCTCCCTCTCTTTCGCTCCAAAGATTTCCTAGTAATACTCCTTTTTCAGAACCATAATTAGGTTGGTTTGACAGGGGCTTTACTCTAATATGGAAAATTTAAAGACCCTCCTCCCCTTAGGTACAGGGGTGGGGGACACTGACAGGTACTCCTCCAAGAAAAAGGCAAAGTCTGTGACAGAACAGTGAGAGTGGGGACAGAATGGGAGCAGTCTCCTGCCGGAAGTAGTAGCTGGGGTTCTCATGGGGTTTTTTTGGACAAATGGGGAGAGAGGACAGAAACTATGACAATCACAATAGCACCTCAGGGATAGCATCTCAGTATGTCTTGTAACCTAGAGCAAAGAGTCAGCTGAGAGATTGGTGGCAAGTTGACAGACTACTTCCAGGGCAGCTTGAGTGAGTAGAGCACTGATCTTGGAGTCAGGTGTTCTGAGTTAAAATCTGGCCTCAGATACTAGCTGTGTGACCCTGGTCAAGTCACTTAGACCCAATTGCCAAGGAAGAAAGGAAGGAAGGAAGGAAAGAAGGAAGGAAGGAAGGAAGGAAGGAAGGAAGGAAGGAAGGAAGGAAGGAAGGAAGGAAGGAAGGAAAAGAGAAAGGAAGGAAGAAAGAAAAAAAGGAAGGGAGAAAGAAAGAAAAAGAAAGAAAGTGAGAAAGAAAGACTCTACTTCCCCTTAATTTTTTTTTTTTTGGCATGGAGGAGTTGGGGGTTGGGGGACAGTTGAAACCAGTCAAGGCTGGTGAAGAGAGAATACTGGTGCATCATGCCTTCTTATGGAGACTCTTCTTTGGGAAAATCATGTAAGCTCTCAGCATGAGAAGAAAGTCTCTGAGGCTATAAACCAAAAACCAGTTGCTGATCTGCATTACTGAAGGGAGTTTCTACACTGGAAGTTCCTCGTGCCATGAAATGGAAGTTTGTAACCTCCCCAAAATTTAATCTTCATTAATATAGGAAATTGTAACCTGTGAATTGCCCTCAAGTAATACAAAAAGGTGAACATTCAGCCACCCTTCTTTGGAATCCAATTAAATATACATTGTAAAACACCAAAAACTAACCTGCCCACAGATTGGTTGAGGTTTTATTGCTGAGGTCATTTGGGAGAGGAGGAATAAAGGAGCCTTGTAGATATAATCACAATGGTCTACCATTGAAGGATGACTCACAACTGAAAAAAGGATCCTAATCCATATGACACAGGTCCACACAGGTCAATGTCGCTAATGATAGGCAACCCTGCTTAAATCCTTGTTTTGTGTATTGAAAGTCAGTCCCTTACAGTCAAAGAAAAGGGATATCCTACTGATGGCCTGCCTATTTTACCTTTAAAATGCATGCCTTGTTCCAGGTTTTCTTGCTGACTCAATTATTCTGTCATCCCTCCTTTTTAACTAGAAACCTTTCATTGATGTTTTGGAATTAATGGGTTAGGGTCATCCCCTTCCTGCACTCAAGTCAAACTGGACCACTAATCATTTCTCTTTATCACGCTTTCCCCTACCATTCCCTCTCTCTGGACTGGTCTAAGACTGTAAGTCGCAGAAAAGGTGCGATTTGAATTGATGGATGGAATTCTCTCACCTAAAAGTTCCCTATGCCAATGAAATCACAGGGCCCCGTAACTAACTGTAAGAAGGGGCCACCACTCAAGCATAAGATGGATCTTCCTTTGAGAAATCAGGTTTTTAAAATTCATTTTATCCTGAATGTAAGAAATACAACAAGTATTTCCATAACATAGTAGAAATCTTAACATCCATAGAAACTCATTTTGAAACCTCATTGTCCACAGGAAATGAGACTGAAACCTCAACCCTCTGCTAAAGTCTCAGGGAGGGAAAAGAGCCCAATCTACCATTAATCTACAACCTACAAATCCTTTGGTCTCCTTTTGCACCATTTCCCTACTTAAAAAAAAGAAGAAACTGTCAAATACCAGACTATCATGGGGTACAATGATGGTTTTTCTGACCTGTCCACAGTAGAACATATATTTTCCATAATTTTTTTCCACCATTGATGCTAAGGATATTTTTCCAGTTCAAGACCTCACCACTTAAAAGAGATGTAGAGGCTTAGAGAAAATTCCAAGAGAACCACCAAAATGATTAAAGAGCTCAAATATAAAAACAATTGGGGCAAACCAGCTTAAACATACAGAATTTACTAAATCCAGAGAAGAATAGTCAAGAATGAAGTAGGGTATGACCAATACTTACATTTACTTGCCCCTTTAGGTTTACTAAGTACATTCCTCACTGCAATCCTGGGAAGGTCAGAATGGTGTAAGCTTAATCATCATCATAATAACCAAAATTTATATAAAGTTTTAAGGTTTGTAAAGCACTTTAAATATCACATCTCGTTTAATTCTCATGAGAACAATGTGAGGTAAATGCTCTTATAATGCCCATCTTACAGATGAGAACATGAAGCTGAGAAAGGTTAGGTGATTTCCTCAGGGGCACACAGCTAGAAAGTGTCTGAGGCAGAATTCAGACTCTAATCTCAAGGCTTCAAGACCAAAACTCTATCTACTGCACCACCTCAAGTGAGCATTTAATAAATGTACATTGAATTTGCTTTTTTGAAATGGAATTTTCAGGTCTTTGAGCTGTGTCTCTGACCTAATATACCTGTAGATAACAACAAACACCACAATAATAATAATAATGATAACATTAATAATAGCATTTATATAGGACTTTACCTATATTATCTCATCTTATCCTCAGAACAACCTTGGAAGGAAGATACTTTTATTATCGCCATTTTATAGATGAATAAAACGAGGCAGACAAAGGTGAGTGACTTGCCCAGGGTCATGTAAATAGTAAGTATCTGAGGCTAGATTTAAGCTCAGGACTTTCTGAATCTTGACCCGGCACTCTATCCCAGCTGCCTCTAGAGACGCCCATAGACACTGATAATTCTTTGCTCAGCTCATGTTGTGGAATTAATCATTTTAAAAAATACATTAGTTGGCATACAATAATAACAGTAATAAAGTTAACATTATCCCTATTTTGTAGATGAGTAAGCCGAGGCTTAGAGCGGTTAAATGACTGGTTCATGGCCACAAAGCTGTCAGCCTCAGAGCCAGGATTCAAACCCATGTCATCTGACTGGAAGTGAAGCATGCTTTCACCTACACCTGCCACCTCTTAGATCAGGCCTGCACAACATACAGCCTGCCAAAGGATTTTAAAGGCCATTTGTTGTACAGGCCTGTCTTAGGTAAACCTCTTCTGCAATGTTCTAAGGCCAAACAGCATATCAGTGACTTCAGCATCTAGCACCAGGCCTTACACACAGTAGGTATTCACCAAATATGTGTTGAATCCTGGAGTGGGGCAGAGGAGGGAGGAAACTGGTCTGAATTTGTTGTTGAAATGAATGTTAGCTATAGAATGCAAAACTTTTGTTAGATGTAGGGAAGATAATTTTCTGGCAGAAAGAAAGATTCAATATTGAAACATATAATGGAATGTCCTTTACTGGAGTTCTTTAAAGATGAGAGAGTTTCCCCTCTTTCTGGAAAGATTTCTTATGACCTACCTGAAGGTAGGAAAACAAAATGGATGATTTCTTGTTTCACATCCAGCCCTACGATTCTATGATAAGAAATTAGATCATTGCCCTCTCTCCAGCCATTCCCAGCAAAGACTCCCAGGTTGAAGTCAGGAGCTATCAAACAGACAAGATAGGGATATTCTTATGACTTTCTATTTGAATCCTGTTCCTGGGGCTGACATCCTTCCTGGAGGGATAGAAAAAGAAAAAAGGACTTTTTTTTAAAAGCCATAATTATGGCCCCCATTTCTTTTTGACTCATCCCACCTATATTTTGTATGCAGTGATGATCTTTAATCCTGAAAAAAAACACTCAAATTTATTTGTTGCTTAATACTTTCTTGCTGCGGTTGAGCTATGTCTGACTCTGTGACTCCATTTTGAGGTTTTCTTGAAAGATGCTGGAGTGGTTTGTCACTTCCTTCTCTAGCTGATTTTATAGATGAGAAACTGAGGTAAACAGGGTTAGGTGACTTGCCCAGAGTCACACAGCTAGGAAGCATCTGAGGCCATATTTGTGCTCATGAAGATCAGTCTTCCTGATTCCAAGCCCAGTGTACTATACACCACGCCACCTAGCTGCCCTCTTAATATGGTATGTGATGTCTACTCAGAGTCTGGAGGACTATTGCTAAATCTTAAGTCAGGCGTCAGCAAGAGTATCAGTTTAGCTACAGGGTTAGTGCCCAGTTTCTGACCTTTAGGAAGGGAGGAGAAATCTGAAGTCTTTAACACTATCAAGACACAACGTGCATCACCATTTTTCTTCTCCCATCTTTCTCCTTTTGTCATACCTCTTCTTTTGCCAATATTCTTTTTGAAAATTTCTACTGCTATATGTTAATCCGTTCAGAATCCTCTTGCCTTGGGAACTATGCATCCTTGGGAAGAGAGGGCATATGAGGCCATATCTAAATATCAAGGTACTATTTATTATTTATAGTAGTGCTTATGGAATGACATTGATAAACATGGGAAAGGATGGAGGTATTCTCATTTGCAATGGTGGGAGACCAAAGAAAAGGCTGAAGATCCATCCAAGGATTCAGCCTAAGTATGAATGCATGAACCAGCTACTTCTTATGTCATTTATTTCAATTTCTCAGACTGATTTTTCTAATTTGATAAGGTAAAAACATATGTTTTATAAGATTACATATTTCATCAAAATCTTTCTGCTCCATAAGGTTTTGTGTTCTCAAGCAAAATTTGATACATCGCTTTTTAATTCCCTTACTTTTCAGAATAAAAAGTAGGATTTTTCCAAGTGCTTAGTTTGTCCAGATTCTTGGGTTCTTCTTACTGAATCTTTCATCTTAAAAGCAGCAAGGCACACTCTGACAACAAAGCAGGAATCCGAATTCCAAAAATCACCAAAATGTTTGATTCCTCAAAGTGTTTCTTAATATGTCTTTGCACAACATTCCTCTTCTCTCCACTTCAAGTCAGGGAAAGGAAGATTCCATGGCAGGTTCAGCTTGTCTAAATTGAAACATTTTTAAAAGCATTTTTACCCTTTATTCAAGTGAAACATTGATTACTCATTATCCTCCCTAATTCACATTCCTGTTTATATTTAATGAAATCCAGTTCCTCTACTTTCCTGTTTCCTTTACTACCAAAAATGAACTCTCATCCTGATTCCTCCCATTCCCAGGAGGTTTTTACAGCAATGGGCTCACATGCAGTGAAATTTAAAGTCTCTCCTTGAAAAGATAATTTGAGAGAGTCTTTTGAGTAGCTTGGTCAAAGAACATTTTGTGGCACTTGCCCTGGGCAGTAAAATTCCTAGTTATGTCCCTGCCTATGAGAGCTACCACTGGCTAAATCTCAGTGATTACTCTCTTCACTCCTACTGGACAGAACCAACACACCAAACCCTTCCTCCTACCCACTTGAGAACCAGCATCACAGAATTATAGAACTAAAAGGGGCTTAAATATTTATAGGTAATCCAAACACCTCATTTTACAGATGAGGAAACAGTGGCCTGTGAAGGTGGAGTAACTTTTTCCAAGATGATACAGTAGAGCTGGTGTTCAGGAGGACTAGCACCTCTGGTGGGAGGGACTGTTGACCCCTTTTCAAGGCTGCTCACCCAATTCACCTGTGGCTCCAAGAAGCTGAAATTCTTCACATGCTTCACATCCCCCTAACTCACCAACTGTTTTGAAGCCTGTCAGTTACTCTCAACCTAGTTTAACCCATCTGCCTAGATGGTTTACATGGTGTAGCCGTTTGCACATGCTGCAGCTCCTTGGACCACAGGTGAGAGTTAGATGAATCAGATGGACACCAAAGCCCATGAACAGCCCTGAAAAGGGCTCACCAACCCTCACACCAGAGCTACTAGTCCTCCTTGAACACCCCCTACACAATATTATGAAGCTTATTCATCACATCTACTTTCAGGATAAAAGGAGGAAAAGATGAAGACATTGAGATGGCAATTTAAAAAAGTTGTCAACCCCAGTTCAGACCATGAATTTGTATTTTTTTCAACTAACACAAGTGATTTTTGTCTCCCTGTCTCCATCCTCCATAACTTAAAAAAAACAAATAACCCATTATGACAAATATGCCTAGTCAAGCAGAACAAGTTCCCTCACTGGCGATTACACACATGCACACACACATGCACACACGCACACACACACACGTGTGTGTGTGTGTGTGTGCGTGTGTGTGTGTGATTCTGTATCCTGAGTCTTTTTCAGGACCAAACATGAATTAATGATATATTATGACTAATAAGACCAGAACTAGGGTCTATCTAGAGTGAAAATCACCCTAGGTCTAATTCAAAAGAGGCCCAATCACACTGTACTTGCCTTCATTCCAGTCCCACATTCCCAATATATTACTGTTATCCAAGGGCCTAATTAACTATTTGTAACAGAACCTCCTGTTAAGGAAAAGGAGGGGGTTTGGGAAAGGGAATTGGGTCCAGAATCATTATACCTATTACCAAAATCAAAAGATCTAAACTGATTTTTGATGTGGACTATTTGTTAAAATGAAGTCCCTTATCAATGTCCTATGACTAAACTAGATAATAATCAGCATGCTTAGAATTTATATGGAATCCAACCTTGCTTCAACCTTATATTTTTGGACGAATGATGGTTGTCCCTAGGCAAGCGGATGAAGTATTTGTGGAGCAAGGTCAAGAAACATCAACAAGGCAGAGCTGGGCTGGGGGATAATTATGCAACAACTTCTGTGACTGACAGTCTGGAATCTGCTCCAGGCAGCATCCCCTTTTAGGCATTTCCCTTCCTTGGTCAGCTTTCGTAGCTTTTCCTTAGCTTCTAAATTGCTTCTAGCTTTCTGGCTCTAATCCCTCAGGTTCCCCAATGCCCTCTTGCCTTCTCCACTCCTCTTTTTCCCAACAGCAAGGAAATTTAGGAATCAAAAAACACTGAAGCGTGTATTGGGGGAGTCAGGGGACCTTCCCAGCTCCTGAAATCTCACCAAAAGGGAATCCAGTCTTCCAAATCCTATATATAAAGATAGACTATGTATTATTGCCATGGCAAATAACTAAAATGAGAAAATCTCTGGTGGCCTCAGGAACCATAGGCACTTAAAGGATATAGATCACAGTAAGGATATGTCACATTTCAATCCCATTCCATGCAATTCAAAAAATATTTAAATACTTATTAAGCACCTGATATATTGAAGTCACTCTATGGATAACTGAAAAATGGCATAGCCCTTCTTTTCAAGCAACTTGCAAACTAAGAAGGAAGATGTGAACTGAATGGAAATAAGCAGAATACAACAGGGGCAAAAGAGATATTTAGCCAAACACTCTATGATATTTTAAGAAAGGAAGCCATACCAATATGGGAAATTGTTTTCCTAGACTATACCCATTTGTTACTAGGCATTTGTTTTTCTTTTCTTTTTTCAACAGAGATTAGGAAAGAGAAAAAATAGAATAAATGCTTAATTGAACATGAGCACTGTGTGTGTGTGTGTGTGTGTGTGTGTGTAAAGAAATTTGTTTTATTGTTTATATTATATTATATTGTTGGTATTGTTTATACCAACATTTTTAATATAGTTGGTTGATTTTGTAACCTATATATATTTTATGACTTTAAAAGCATTCTTCTGAGAAGAGGACGCTAGACTTCACCAAACTGCCAAAGCTGTCCATAACAGAAAAATGCTCAAGAACTCCTGATTTAAACACAGTTTTTTTTTTTTCTCCAATGTGTTGCGGAGTATGACTGTGTATCCCATCTAAGTGTACTGAGGGCAGGGAGTCAAGGAAGGGTAGAGAATTTTTTTCTATTTCACAGAATATACAAGACCCCATTCCGGGTTTGGTGGTCAAGATGACCACCTAGGGGCATATTTAAGACCTATTGACCCTCTATGTTTTTATAGCATTACAAACTTCCAAGAGCAGAATTGACTTGGAATCCGGGGCTTTTATTCTGTCCTTACTTCAGACCGTAGGAGACAGTCTTTCCTTTCTATTAGCTGTTCTCACCAGGTGTGACTCCCTGTGAGAGCATAGATGTTCCCTGAGGATCCTTATTCCTCACTCCTGTTTTGAAGAAAAGATCTGGAAATGAATTGAAATGCACTGAAAGAACACTAACTTTGGTAGACAGAAGATCTGGGTTTGAATTCCAGTTCTGTCCCTTACTGTATCTGTGTGACTTTGGGCAAGTCACTTAACTTTTCTGGTCACTTCATTTTCTCATCTATAAAATGAAACATTGGCCTAGACAAACTTTAAGATGGCATCTAGCTCTAAATCTGTCCTTCCGTCAATTGCCCTTGGAGTTTACTTAATTGATCAAATTTTCTCACTTTTTGACCCTATATATTGGCTCCAATCCTGATACTTACTAGGATTTTCAGGTTCTTCTTACCCTGAAAAGCCCTTCCTTTGGTCTTTCCTCACCCTCTGTCCCTCCTCTTCTAAATTATTCAACTTGAATGACTACTTCACATGTGTATAGGTTGGATCCCAAAGGGTGCTAGGTGCAGAGTATTCAAAGGCAAAAATGAAATAGTCCTTGCTCTCATGTAGCTTCCATTCTCCTTGGGCATATGGTGAGACATGGAGAGAGAGAGAGAGGTGTAAAGGTAAATGTTTAACAGTGGGCTCTCCATAGGACACATTTTGAAGTTTAATCTGAATTACAAACATTTTCTCTATTTTCTTAAGCCTAAACAACCAGCAAAACAATGCATCAAGCCCTGATTTGTAGCACTTGTCAAGGCTTAGTCTTGCCAATTTTATCCCTACACTGATCTGCTTTTATCCAATGGCATGCCCCCCATCCTAGTTCAAGCTCTTGTCACCTCAGCTAGATTATGACAACAACCTCTTCACTGACCACCCTGCTTCCATGCTCTCCCCTCTCCAGCCCTATCTTCACAAAGCTGCCAAATAATATTCATGAAGCATAGATGTGACAGTGTCATTCCTCTGCTTGAGAACTTTCATTGGTCCTTTATTGTTCCTAGGATAAAATTCAAATGCCTTTTCACTTGGCACTTAAATCTGTCCACAATTGGTCCACAGACTACCTTTCCAAACTTGTTTTACATCACTCTTTTTTTCATGCAGCCTATTTCTTGTTCTTCCCAAAATTCAACATTCCACCTCTTTTCTCTTTGCCCTTGTACAGGCTCTTCCTCATGTATGTAATGGAACACCTTACTCACATCTCTCCCTTAGGATCCTTCTTGCTGTATCTTACTCTTTGTGACAACATTTTGACTTTTCTTGGTAAAGATACTAGAATGGTTTGCCATTTCCTTCTCCAGCTTACTTTACATAGGAGGAAAGTGAGGCAAACAAAGTAAAGTGGCTTGCCCAGGGTCACAGAGCTAGTAAAATGTGTGAGGCCTGATTTGAACTCAGGAAGATGTCTTCCTGACCCCAGGCTCAGTGCTTTTTTGATCTTTGATCTTTGTATTCCTATCCCTTAGCACAGTGCCTTGCACATAGAGGCACCAAATAAAAGCTTAGGGTTCCTATTTCCTCTTCCTTTGATGGTACTCAGTCCCTAAAGTTGCCCAAGGATTCCTTCTCCTTGTTCCCAGTCCTTATTCAAATAATCAAGAGGCAGTTAGAGATACTCTTGGAGTCCTCTTGGGGTCCTCAGCAGTCATCTTAATGTACATCTTGCCACCGTATTTCGATGACCCTGGGTAGAGAGTGAGGCTGATGACTTTGCACAGCTCTGCCTCATGTAAATCGAATTCACTTGCAAGTCAAGACATCACCCTCCTGATGTCATTGGTCCTCTTCGAAAAGGACAAACAACAACAAATGCTTACTGAATTGAATTACCTTCTGATAGCTGGCTCTATGTGGTAACACAGCAATTCCCTGTCTTCCTACAATTACGATTCATTCATATGATAAACATTTATTAAGCAATTATTATGTGTCAGGCATTGTACTAATCATTCAGGCCACAAGTAAGAAAAAGAAACATAGCTCTTGCCTTCAAGAAGCATACAACCCAATAAAGGAAGACAATACTCAAAAGGAAGGTGAAGGAAGAGGAGATGATAATAATGATGATGATGGTGATGATGATGATGGAGTTGAAAGCAAGAAGAGTGCCTATTGATAAATGAAAAGATGGCTAGGGTTCTGAACCCTCTATAAAGGGATGCTGTGGGGAGTTTTTTGTTCTGCCCTGTAGTCCTCCAATCAAAACGCAGAAACAACTGAGGGTATTGATGAGGTATGAGTGCCAAAGATGATGTAATCTCCAGGATGATAAGTTTCCTAGAGTTGAGCTTATGGGAAGAGGAGAGTGTTGCAAGAATCGGACTAGCAGCTGCTGTGGGGGGTGTAAAACCAGCAACAACCAGCTCACAGAATGCTGCAAGCCCAGCTTCTTTTGATCTGCTTTACTAAGGAAATCAATGTTACAGAGTTGACAAGTTTACTGTAATCCAGCATACAAATACCATTCGCCTAGTTCAGGGGAAAAAGTCAGCACCCTGAACTTTAGAACAAATACCAACAAATTACAAACATCGACAGATAGACCAAATACAATTCACAGATACCAACATCTGAGTTCATCCAGAGAGCCATAACAAAAGCTGACCCAGAGTCACGCGGCATTCCTGCTGTGGGTCAGAGCTCCGGAAAAAGAGAAAGCCAACCTCTGATTTCATATATTTTTCAGGGTGAAGGGTGAGTCACACGTGCGACTCACCCACATAACCTAAAATAGTCACAAAGAGGTGACTTAAACCCATGTGGTCTAAAAGCCTCTGATGTCACAAACACGTCACTCAAACCCATGTAAATTAGGCTTTCCCTTGAGGCAAGGAGGTTGTCAAGGACTCTTAATTTAATCAAGGAAATAAAGGCCAAACTCTTCAAGGGCACTTGGTTGAATTAAGTGCTAAGAGCACGTTTGAATTGCCAATACAGAGATGCACAATGATTATGGTGGTGGGAGTGGAGATAAAACCAATCCTAGCATATGTGTTTGTTTTCTTGGATTGTGTATACCTATTTTTAAAAAATGAATGAAGTTAAGTTAATTTGCTTTTAGAATTTGATAGTCTTACAGATTACTGTGGTTTTGTCCTGGGGGAAGACCCACCAGATTGGAGCAGAGGATCACTCATCTAAAGCAGGCCACTGCTTCTGCTCCCCCTGGCTCCAAACTCTGCTGCTGCTTAGGCTTCCAGAGCCTGAAGCAAGGAGGGTGTCAGTGCTGCCCACCATCTGCTTAAATCTCTTAATCATGAGTGCTTTTGGATATACAGCTTGTTTCCAAAAATAAGTGCCCTATATATCAAATGATATGAAGCTTTGCTGACAGCTGGAAGCCCATTTTGTCAGGAAGAGAAGAGGTTAAATCTGTCAGTAGCATCTTGAAAAGGGTCTAAATGGCTTAATGGCCCAGCTTCCTTCCACACATCTATAGTTTGTCACCTGCCTCCCAAGCCTTTATTAGCTGTCTGAAAGTAGGAAGAGGAGGATGCACAGAACATGGACATAAACATGAATTGTGCTTCCATCTATTTGCTTCTTGTGATCAAAAGTACCAAGGGAAATTGTGCAGAATGGGCTTTATTCTCTGCATCCAATTGCACAACAATGGTTTAGGTAGGCAAGCAGGCATTCCATTTGTTTGTTGTCCAAAAAGACCACATTTGGAATCTCCAGTAGTTTAACAGGGATAGGAACTGGGCTTGGGACTTGACTGGTATAGGGAACTCTGGGATAAGATAACTCTGGGATAATATCCTCAACCAAGGCAGGTCAACACCTCCCCTACGACTTAGAATCTCAGAATTACCTAGGACACCAAAAGGTTAACTGACTTACCCAGGGTCACAGTATGTGATACTTGTACAGCTAGTGTTTCTCAGAATCATGACTTAATCCCAAATCCTCCTGGCTCTGGGGTAGGCATTCTGGAAGCCACACCAGAGGTGTCAAACATGCCACTGGTTGGCAGCAAGAAGCTAACAAAACTCCTGAGTGAGGTTCAAACCAGTGTATCAGTAATTAGAGTGGGGCTTTTTTTTTTTTTTACTGTTTTCTCTTTTAGAATGCTAAAGTAATCAAGTGCCTTTGATTAAGCCTTACTAGGTGTAAAGCCCCAGGCTCACACCCTTTTGCTGATTAGCTATGAGCCCTTCAGGCTCTAAAAAGGGTATATAAACTCAGAGGTTAGCATTTTGTTTGGGGCTCTGCTTTTCTCCCTGAGCTAAGTGAATGATATATGTATGTTTGATTAAAGTGAAATTGTTAACCCCTTAAAGTTGCTTTCCTTAGAAAAGCAGATCAAAGAATCTGTGCTGGCAGCCCTTCTGTGTGCTCTTGCTGTTGGCCTTACATAACCATGGTAGCGGCAAGCCACTTACAACCAGATCAAAATGTAAATGGGAAATGTTAAACAAAAATAAATAAAAATACAATGCAACATGGATAATGTTAATTTGTGGTTTTCTAAGCTGATATGTAACCAACAGGGAACTGTTCCTTTTTAAATTTGATGCCATTGTACTACCCTATGCTGCCAGTTTGTTAATAGTGTTAAGTCTATTTAAATAGGAAAACTCTCACAAAGGGTTAGATCTAATGACTAGTAAAGAAAAAAAATAAGAATGATAATAGCTAGCATTTATAATGAAATAGCTAGGTGACTCAGCAGTCAGAGTGCTGGGCCTGGAATCAGGAAAACCTGAGTTCAAACTTGACCTCAGACACTTACTAGCCACGTGACCCTGGGAAAATTAATCTGTTTTCCTTAATCCACTGGAGAAAGAAATGACAAATCACTCCAGTATCTTTGCCAAGAAAACTCCATGGACAGTATGGTCCATGGGGTCACAAACAGTCAGACATGTCTGAGCACAAAGAACAAGCATTTATAGACTGCTTTAATGCTTACAAAGCACTTTATATATGTTATCTCATTTAGATTTTCACAAAACCCTGGGAGGCAGATGATATTATTATCCCCATTTTACATAAAAGAAAACTGAGGAATAGAGAGGTTAAGTGACTTGCTCAGAGCCTCACAGCTACTGAGGCAGAATTTGAACTCCAGTTTTTCTGAGCACCCCAAGTATTGCACTGTCAAGTTTCTCTGAGCAGACAAAATTAAAGAATTCAAGTGATCTGCACAGAGGCAGGGGAGGAGCCCTGGATAGACACATGGAAGCACTTTACATTAGAGAAAATGCAAAATATGAAAATCTTCTTTCCCAATGTTTCCTGGCTTTGTAGTTCTATTTTTGCTAAAGAGCACAATGCTGGACTTCTGGTGTTGTTTCAGATTTCTTCCATTTTCTACCACTGGAAAGCCTGGTATAGAATCTCAATAGTGGGCTTGGCATTCCAAGTAGATTTAGATGAACATGAACTTAATCTTTAATCACAATTATACTGTTTGCTTTTTAGACCAGTCATATATACTCTGTGACATTTGCCTTGAAAGAAAACTAAATAAAAGAAAAAGTCTCCACAAACACATTTGGTCATCTTCCAGGTCTGTCTGGAATCAAAAGTTTATGATTTATTAGGTTTTTTCTCCTGTTTTTTAAGTTTGTTTTTTTTTTTTTATCGGGCAAGGAGAGAATAAGAGTGGGGGAAATTCTATTTAGTCCTTCCTTGCTCATATAGCCAAAACATAGTAAGATGCCTTGGCATTCTGGCAGGACTTTGAAAGTGATTTATAAAGCAAGCCTTCTCAAAAATGGACTTTAAAAGTCTTAGGAACTCATGGCAACCAGAACTACAGAATTCAAAGCCACATTCCGGTGGGAGCAGCAAAAGGGACCCAGACTGAATAAACTGACTGAGTCAGCTTTTCCATCTTGAGGGCTCTCTCAAAGCATTTCCTTCTCCTGGTATTTAAAACCCACAGCTTGGCCCCAAGAGTAAGGAAGTTAAAACATTTGTTGAATCTTGGGACTATTAGAGCTTATATTCAAATGCCCTCCCATTCATGAGGGTATTCATTAGAGCGGGAATGCCAGATGCCAATAACATATATTACCCATAGGGCTATATTATTAGGTTAAGTCAGAGACCCAGTCTGTCCTTCCCCCAATGACAAGGAGAGATTTGCCAATGGCTCCTATACTGGCAAAGAGTGTCTAGTTTCTTCTTGTCCTCTCTTGGTTTCATACGTTATTCCAGCTGATCCTCTCTTCTCTCTAGACAAGGTGCTTGGCCTTTCCATAATAATCATGGTCCATAAATAGTCATGGGAATTTGAATTCCCAGTCTGCCACTTAGCTGCAGTTTCTTCTTCTGTAAAATAAAAGGTTGCACTAAATGGATTCTAAGGTCCTTTCCAGGTCCAGATCTATGAGCTTTGAGAACCCAGAGATGAAGTAACTTGAGCAAAGGCACACAGGTAATTCACATCAGAATGAGAGTCTAAATTCAGGTACTGTGACAACATTCTTTCAACTTTGCTTCCTGATTTCAATGGCTCCTTCCTTCCTTTTTGTAGTTTAGTTGTTTCAATTGTGTCTGACTCTTTGTGACCCTATTTGGGATTTTCTTCACGAAGATATTGAAGTGATTTACCATTTCCTTCTCCAGATCAGAGAAACTGAGACAAACAGGGTTAAGTATTTGAGGTCAGATTTGAACTCAGGTAGATGAGTCTTTCTGACTCCAGGCCTGGCATTCTATCCACTACATGACCTAACTTCCCACCTTCGTCCCTTAGAATGTGTCTGATTAAAAACTTGCTTCCCCTTAAAAAGTAGCAGAGAGAATCTCCTGGAATTCAGACATGTGGCTAGTAACACTTTTACTATTCAAGCTACCCCTTTGCTTATTGTTTTAAAAGGAGAAAAAAAATGAAACCTGAGTAACTGACAGAAGTGCTATACAGAGAAAAGAGCCTCAGAGAGCCTGAGTTCAAAACCTACCACTGTCACTATGTGAGTTATGTTAGGTAAGACTCTTAGAGTCCCCTTTTCCTCAACTGTTAAATGAAGAGTTTGGAACTAGATAATCATTGATTTTCTTTTGAGTCCTAGATCTGTGCTTCCGACCACCCATACCACTAAAATTTCACAATCATCTTATCCATAGTAACTAGCAACCAAAACACAAAGGGAAGTTAATTGTATTTGGAGCTGCAAAACCTGAATTTGAAACCCAGTATCTTAACTTCCAGACACCGCTGGATAACCTTGGCCAAGACATTTAGCTCTCTGGGCCTCAGTTTCCATATTTGTAAAATGAGACTGAGGGGTTATAAACAGAGGGGTTATAAAAGTAGTTTCTAAATTTTAAGATACTATTTTATGCCACCTACACTAAGTGGTGATTGAGTACAAACACATCTGAGGATGTTTCACCTTCGGCATCTGATGGGCTGTTCCTTACACCACAAGCCCATGCTAATTACTAATAGTTATCCTTGCTAACTGGTATGTAACATTACAAATTATGCTAATTATAACTTTTGCCAGAAACCACCAAAGCCTTTTGAAGTATTCTTTCTGCATCTCTAAGCTGATGATTCCTTTTACCTTTATGGGGGGAGGGGGAGGAGAATACCTCTCCAGCTTCACTTCTTATCATACCTTCAAATCCAATGGGAATTAACATTTCTTCTTTATCACTTCAGTGTTCCCAGAACTAGGAACCCCGCCATCAATGATCAAGTCAATTCTTTGGAAATCAATTGTGTTCATCATTATACCCCACTAAGCCTTTAGCTTATTTTTTTTTCTTTTTTGGATGGAGGGTATTACCAAGAAACACTTGATCTCAAGAAACCTTCAAGAAATGCTTCTTAGGAAGCATCTCGATGAAAAATTTTTGAATCACTGGTATAAAATATTTATTCAATATGTATTTATCATTTACTATGATAAGAAAAATTGCTTAATGTCCACTAGTTCCTTATGAAATAAGCATTTTATTAAGTGCTTACTATGTGCTTTACTCTATGCTGAGCCTGATGAAATCATTCTTCATGGGGATTACAGTCTCCCATGTAGAAGGCACTAAGCTTAATAAATTTTGGAAAAAAATGTACATACTGTAGATACTTGCCAATTTTCCTATTGTGTTCTGGAATGCCCCATGTCCCAATAATTCTGAGGGAAAGAGAGAGACACAGAGAGACAGAAACAGAGAGAGACAGTGAGAAGAGAGGCAGGTAGATAGATAATTTATTTAAGATATTGCTATATGCCAGGTGCTGTGATAAGCTCGGATCCAAATACAAACAAGTAAGAGAATCCAAAACCCTGGGGAGCTTATATTCTAATAGTGGAAAAACACATTAGAGGGGAGATGGAAAGGGCAGGGGGCGGTGAGCAGAGGAAAAGAAATCAGGATTGTATAGTCAGGAATGCTGGGGAGCATTGCTGGGACCTCCAAAGATAATGTTCCATGTAGGTCAATAAAGAGGGGCTTTACTAGAAGAGATTTCTCCAGGACCATGTTGGGGGAAAAAGTTGCTGTTGTTGGTCCTTTGTTTTCAAAGAGGACCAATGACATGATGGGGTCATGTCTTACTTTGCAGAGTTACACAAAGTCGTTAGCCTCCGTTTCTGTTCCAGACTTATCAAAGCCCAGTGGCAAGACAAAAAGGCAAGATGACTGACAATGGCCCAGGATGCAGTGGATGACCTTGGCATCTTCGATGTCTGACCAAGCTGTAAGCTCTATGCTGCTTCAGCCGTCTTCTTGGCCATTGGAATAAATCTTTCTCATCCACATGTGAAAAAAAAGTAAAGAAGTTCAGGGAGTAAAATTGGGAGTGAATTATTTCATTTTACAGTTGTCTCATGCCCCATAACATCCCCTTGAAATTACTTAGTATAGTAATTTATATTTATTTATCTAAGTTTATTTTGGTGCCCTTCAAAGAGAACATAAACTACTTGAGAGGAAGAATTTGTTCAGATTTTTGCCTTTGCACTGTCTGTTCCTAGTACAGTGACAATGCCAACCCTCAACAAATGAGTGCCGAATTGAATTGAGTTGGAGTCAGGGAACAACAGAAACAAATAAATACCATAGTCTAAGGGTTCAAGGGAGACAAAGAGAATTCCATCCAGCAATAAAGCCATTTTTGCCTGAATTATCCAGTTACTTAACTTGTTTCTAACTATCTAGTGCAGAGACAATGATATATAGTACAAAGAACATTAGGCTAGGATTTTGATTCTAGTTCTGTCAGTGTCACTAATTAGCTGGGTTACTTCAGTTAAGTCATTTACTTCCCTAGTCCTCAATTTCCCCATAGGTAATATGATTGTTGTTTAGCTGTTTAGCTTCAGTCATGCCCACCTCTTCATGACCTTCACTTGCAGTTTTCTTGGCAAAGATACTGGAGTGGGTTTGCCATTTCCTCCTCCAGTTCATTTGATAGATGAGGAAACTGAGGCAAACAGGGTTTAGTGACTTGCCCAGGGTCACCCAGCTAGGAAGTGTCTGAGGCTAGATTTGAACTCAGGAAGATGAGTTTTCCTGACTCCAAGCCTGGAGCTCTATCCACTGCAACGCCTAGCTAGCTAGTCTGATATGACGAAGTGATTTGTTAGGTTCCTCATCAGCTTTAAACATCCCATGATTCCTCTCTCCAGCCAAAATAATAAATGATAAATCTTTGGTGAATTAAAATAGTAAATGAATGAGTGAATGAAATGATCTAAATGTTATAAGAAGCATGGGTTTTTTGCTATCTTTTTTTTTAAAGCTGCACAGCCTCTTCCTATATCTAGTGTTAGTATCTGATGACTTGTATTACTAGGAAATATACATTACATTACTATGTCTTCCTAGGCAAGTGTATACACACAGAGATCAGCGCAATTAACAAAGTCATCTTCTAGTGATAAGGTCTCATAAATACAGTATATCCTTTGGCCACGTCTTGTTACAGTGACTGTCATCTGTAGACCCTCCATCTCCAGCAACTGTACAAAATGAATTCAGTCACCAGATGGGAAGCTGTGCTAATTGATCCAGTCTGACCTCCTGTCTAATCATCAGCTGGAAGACATAACCGGTATCTGGACAAGTTCCTTTGACTGGATTACTGTCACACAGGGTAAGAGCATAATGCATGCTACTGTGTGCTTTGAAAATCTGCATAGTGGTATTCCTAATGTACTCAGTTACCCATAAATTGCATCTTACATCAAGTAACTGTGAAAATTTCTCCCTATAAATAACTTGGAATGACACCAAAGGAAACGGTTGCAATTTAGCCTTGAGTATCTAAAGCAAGTTAATTAGCACATCTGTGGAAAGAGATAGGAGTTGGGGGACAATAGTAGATATAATTCCATAGAGGTAGGCAGGGGCAAGAGTCATGTGCAGGGATAGGAAGTCTTCAAGAATATTCTAAAGATTCTACCAAGATTTACTAATAAAGTTATGAAACACTGGAGCCCCTCATGTACTGCGGAATCTTGTTTATGACGAAGCAGTTAAAACTGAGTTACTGCAGGGCTTAAACCAAATGCTATTTTGCAGAGATTTATAGCTCAGCCATTTTATGGCAGGGAGGGAGGCCCCATCCTACTCATGGTCACTGCTAAAAAGGAACTTTATTTCTATTTCTTTAAATTACTTCAGTCAGGTGTTGAAAAAATAGGGGCCTATTTAAAAAAAAAAAAAGATAATTTTTGTAAAGTGTCCCAGTGGACTTTTGAAAGGGTTTCACTGGAATCCTAGAATTCAAAGAGCTGGAAAATCACCTAGTCATTACTCAACCCTGACTCTCATTTTATAGAAGAGGAAACTGAGGCCTCTAGAGACAAAGGGACATGCCCAAAGTCACACAGCTAGTAAATGACCCAGGTTTTATGGCTCCTGGTCCAGTGCTCCTTCTACTCTACCAGCTGCTTCTTTTGCATTTTGAGCCCTAATTCAATGGGTGGTTTCAAATGGCTATTTTGCAGCCTGAATGGAGATTGCTGAACTTTGGAGCAGAACAAGTTATATCAGGTTAACAGTTCCATAGAAAATGAACTTTTCTGTAACCTATAAATTCTTTGAGAACAGGGCTGGTTTCCCACCCTCCACCAAAAAAAAAAAAAACATAGCCCCATGGCTGGCACATAGTAGGTACTTAGATAAATGTTTCTTAAATTAAGGGGGAAAAAAGAGAGAGGTTGCTGTCCCCCATGCCTCAAGTGCTCTCTCTATCTCCTGGCTTCCTTCAAGTCCTAGCTAAAATCTCATCCCTCTTAATTCTAGTGTCTTCTCTCTGTTTATCCTCTCTGCATCTTGTTTATCCTGCATATAGTTTGTTTGTACATATCTGTTTGCTTGTTGTCTCTCTCATTAGTTTGTGAGCTCCTTGAGGGCAGGAATGGGCCTTTTGCCTTTCTTTATATTTCTGGTATTTAGTGAAGTGCCTGGCATGTAGTAGGCACTTAATAAGTGCTCACTGACAGACTGATGCCCATGATGTTCTTTAGAGATTTCCAACTTGAAAGGATCACTGCTGGACAAATGTCTTATTTTAATGGTTTTCTGTATGGGACCTTATTTTTTTTATTTCCACCCAAAACAAGACAAATCTGCCCTTTCTATGCTGCAGGGTATCTTTCAATCCTGAAACCTAAATCAACTGAGCTCTTACTTCACTGAAAATATAAATATCTTTCTCTCTCTCTCTCTCCCTTTGGCCTCTTCTGGTTGGTGGAGTGCCTGTTAGTGCAGGCTGCAGTGTAAAGATGGCTAAGTCTAAGAACCAAACCACCTATAACCAAACATGAAAAAGGCACAAAAATGGAATCAAGAAACCTAGGTCACAGAGATATGAGTCTCTGAAAGGGGTTGACTCCAAGTTTCTGAGAAACATGCTCTTTGCCAAGAAACACAACAAGAAGGGGCTGAAGAAGATGCAGGCCAACAACGACAAAGCCATCGAGACCGGAACAGAGGACATTAAGGCCCTAAGTACCAAGACCTCCAAGGCCAACCTCCTCAGGCCCAAGATCCCCAAGGCCAGTGCTTCATGTGCTGACCACAAGATGGCCACCAAGCATACAGGCCTCCGGATCATGAAACCTGACTCCAAGGTTGCCAGAACCACTGACCCCAAGGCTGCCAAGTCTGCCACCCAGGTCAATAAGTCTGATCCCAAGGCTATCAAATCTGGTCCCAAGGCCACCAAATCTGACACTGTGGCTGCCAAGTCTGATGCCAACGTCACCAAGTCTGATTCCAAGGCTGCCAAGTCCGATCCCAAGGCAGTCAAGTCTGATTCTAAGGCCATAAAGCCCAGTGATTCCAAGGCTGCTAAGCCTACTGACCCCAAGCCTGCCAAGTCCAAACCTAAAGGTCCTGGGGCTAAAGCTACAAGTCCCAAGACTTCAAAATAGATGCTTCAGGACAGAAAGACTTGTTTAAACTCTAAAGCACCATTTTTTCCCAGTCAGGGTATGATTACTCACTATTTTGTACAAATAAAGGAAATGGTGAGTCATAAAAAAGAAAGAAAATATAAACATATTTCTAAGATGTCCAGTTTTCCTGATCTACCCTAGACCATTGGATCCTCTCCTTATTTCTTTCCCCTAATAAAACCACTTGGCTTTTGTGCTGAGTATTTCTTGGGATGGTATACAAGAATTAGAATTTCCTAGGCTATTATTTTACCACCATATCAATCAGTATATTGAAAAATGGGTTTGGATTCTTTAAGTGACATTTTCATCCACCCAGGCTATTCATGGGTCAAAGACCTCCACAAGGCAAATAAAGTAGGTCAGAAATAAATAAGCACTTTAAATTCTTTTAATTTTGACAAACTTCTATTGTTTTTAAATGTAGATCTTTGGGATTAAGAAACCAAAGGAGAAAGGTGTTGCTATTGTTTTGACAGCCGCTTTGCCCCCTTCATATTTCAACCCATCTGCTCTCAATTAATGCTTCCCTCCATCTCTCAGGGGAAGGAGGGTGGTATGTGTATTGCAATGGAACAATTATTTTTCTCCATCATGCCTCTCTATAAAAGAATGCCTATGGGGTATATATTTGAGACAGGGATATTTTCCCAGAGCTTCTCATATCCTTATCCATACACAGGCCTCTCCTGCTTCTGCCTACTAGGCCTAAGAATCACTGGCTTTATTCTTTTTTTTCTTATTTATCATGACTGTCCTTCTTAACTTTGACCACATTGACTCAATCAGACTTGCAACTCTTAGGTCATATTTAGTATTTACAGTGAAGAGGACACTAGGAAAGGAGTCAAAAGATCTAGGTATGTGTCTTGACCTTGTTACTAACTTTTCTAAGCCTCAGTTCCTGATCTATAAATTAAGAAGATAAAATTAGCTCAGAGGTTCTTTATTTCTTTTTTTCACATGTTTTTAAAGTTTTGAGTTCCAAATTCTACCCTCCCTTCCCTGAGATGGCAAGCAATCAGATATAGGTTATACGTGTTCAATCATGTAAAACATTTCCATATTAATCATTTTGTACAAGAAGACTCAAAAGTAAAAAAAATAAAGAGGAGGCAGGCAGTATGCTTCAGCATTAGTCTTTTGGGATTGTGTTGGATCACTGTATTGCTGAGAATAGCTTAACCATTCATAGTTCTTCATCATACAATATTGTTGTTCCTGTGTACAACATTCTCCTGGTTCTGTTCATTTCACTATGCATCAGTTCATTTAAGTCTTTACAGTTTTTCTGAAATTATCCTGCTTGTCATTTCTTATAGCACAATAATATCCCATTATAATAATATACCATAGCTTGTTTAGCCATTCTCCAATTGATGGGCATCCCCCAGTTTCCAATTCTTAGCCACCACAAAAAGAACTGCAAGAAATATTTTTGTACAAATAGGTCCTTTTCCCTTTTTTGGATGTCTTTGGGATATAGACTTAGCAGTGGTATTGCTGAATTGAAGGGTATGCCCAGTTTTGTAGCCCTTTGGGCATAGTTCCAGATTGCTCTCCAGAATTATTGGATTAGTTCACAACTCCAACAACAATCCATTAGTGTTCCAGTTTTCCAACATTTCCTCCAACATCGAACATTTTCCTTTTTTGTCATGTTAGCCAATCAGCTCAGAGATTCTTAACCCAAAGTCTGAGAGCACACATATACATATATACATACACAATACATATTATATACAGTATGTATATATGTATATGTATATGTATGTGTGTGTGTATATATATATATATATATACATATAAATAATTTCAACCCAATTGGTCTCCTTAATAATACTATGTATTTTATTTTATGCATTTAAAAACATTATTGCAAGGAATCCACAGACTTTGCTAGGGGGTCCATGATGCAAAAAAAGTTAAGAAGCTATGGAATGGAGGTCCCTTCCAGCTAGAAAATCCTATGAAGATCTCTGTAGCATTGATGTACCAATTAATCAAATAACTCCTATGGAAGATCCTTTCTATTATTGTCTTATATTTCCAATGAATTTTTCACATGTATAAGTGTTACTATCCAACTATACCATAACTTTTCTGACCCTCAGTTTTCTTTCCTGTAAAATGGGGATGATAATAACACCTACTTTCCAGGGTTGTAATGACAAAAATGAGTTAATATTTGTTTGCAAATGTTGCAAAAATTTCAAAGGGCTTTGCAAACCTTAAAATGCTATGTAAATTCTCACTACTATTATTGTTGTTGTAGCTTAAGGAACCTGCCATATTTTTTTTCCTGTGTCTCCCATAACACCCAACATAATACTGAAGGCATTTGTTGTTGTTCAGTCATTTTCAGTTGTGTCTGACTTTTTGTGACCCCATTTGGGGTTTTCTTGGCAAAGATACTAGAGTAGTTTGCCATTTCTTTCTCCAGCTCATTTTACAAATGAGGAAACTGAGGCAAATCGGGTTAAGTGACTTATAGAGCATCAGAAAAGTGTCTGAGGTCAGATCTGAACCCAGGAAAATGAATCTTCCTGACTTGAAGCCTGCATCACCTAACAGCGCAGAAAGAACATAAGCTCACTGAGGGTAGGGACTGTTTCATTTTTATACTTTTATCTATCCTCAGCACCTAGCACAGTGGCTAACACAGATAGTGGCTTAACGATTGATAAATCCTTATTAAATAAATGAACTAATATAGGAACTGGGATCTAGTTTGTATGTAAAACAAAAAACAAACAAACAAAAGAAGCCAGCTTGGCTTTGGCCAAACTTAGGCCAACAGCTCCAGAATAACTTTTTAGCTGAATTTAGCATGTATCGGTAACCTAGGATTCTGATCTCTCTCTTTATATTCTGTAATCTCCTTCTATTTGTAATGTCCAAGAAAGTGTGCTATACAATTGTACCCTTTATATTCTGTAATCAGTTATGATTTCTAATTTGCATCTGAGACCAATTAACAATAATATCTTTGATCTTAAAGACACGTAGTTTTATTTCTTGAATTTCTTTAAGGGAGTTTACTGAGGTACTATCTCCAGGGAGAAGAAAAGTCCTCTAACAATTCCTAGGTGCGAATATTATTGTAAACATGCTTGTGACATTTCCAACTCTAGAACTGATGTGCTTTGTCTGAGGTTGCTGACAAGACTTTTTGCCTCCCTACTTGAAAGCAAAGAGGTGATGGGGAGAAATTGTATTTAGAATGGCCTTTATGTGTCAATTTTTATAACAGAATAATAGCTTTACTCATATTAGAGAGATTCAGGAATATGTATTTCATTTCATTGAGTATTTATACAGCCTCAACTACTCTAGGTGATACAGGTTCAAAGAGAATATAGTAGTTGAGAGTATGGGAAATGACTGTATTAATTGGCCTATAATATGAAAAGTACAAAACCATAAATGATAAGGCAAAGATAATCCTACTCTGACAGAGAAAGTGCCATTAGATAGGAATTATGCTGAAGGCTCCTTGAATTATTGAGCCAACTTGTTACTCACTCCCATTGAAATACAGGGTGTTCCTAAAGTCTGGACACAGGCAAGAAATGAAATGAATGAAATTTTCAATCACATTTTATTTAATTAGAACATTAACAAATAATATCTTCAGTATGATTTCCATCATTTGTGATGCAAAGGTTGATGTGCTTTGCAAGATTCATGTGAACTCGATGCAATAACTTCACATTGCCGTCAATTTTCCTACGTGTCCAGACTTTAGGGACACCCTGTGTAATGGCTATCACAATCTCCACCTAGAGTGAGGAAGGTAGTATAAACTGGTCACAATGTTAGCCAGCTCATCAATTTTAAAAGTCTTTTTGAACTCTCTCTCTCTCTCTCTCTCTCTTTCTCTCTCTCTCTCTCCCTCCCTCCCTCCCTCTCTCTCCTGTGTTGTGCTTTTTATTACCCAATTAAAAATAAAGAAGTTAAACAAACAGTGACATTAAAATAGAATGAAGATTCACAGGATGAAATGAATCCTGGAAGAACAAAATTCAGAGTTTTGCCCTAGGTGCCATATTCATCAAGGAGCCATCTTCCATCTGGCTTGAAAATGTCCCCAGATGTTCGATTTGAGGAACAATAACATTACCATAATCTCATGTAAAAATTTTTGGAAGATAATGATGGTATCATGAAATTACTGTTTAGAAGGCAAAGTGGAACTAAAGACTGGGTGGCCTTTTGTTTTACTAACAGTAGTGCTAGACACCAAACAGGAGGCCTCTCTTAGAGAAAGCATTTTACATTTGTGTGCTTTTGAACTCTGTGAGAAAATAGATTCAGTGCCTGTGCCTTTGAATTAGAGAAACAAGTTATAAGCAAATCTAATATAATAAAAACGTGGATTAAAAAAGAGATCAAAGAAAAAGAATAATTTGTTTTATGAGAGCATAACAAACCTCCTCCCTCTGTTTTCTTATTTCTGACTTTCCGAAAGGGTAGGAATCTACCATGGCAGTAAACTGATGGAAGAGGAGCACGAGGAGAAAGGTGGATTGAGCAAGCTTCAAAAGACCATGCAGCTGGAGTAACCAAGGCAGGCACACTTTGTTCAAGGGGCTGAAAGGTATCCTCATCTGGTCTCAGACTTGCTCTTGAACTTCGTGCCATCCCACAGTTACTCATGAGCATGCAATAAGTAGTAATCCAGTCCAGCTAAGGAGACTGTTTTTCCAAGAAGCAATTAGAGGAGAGGGTCAGAGGTCTCTACTTTCAATAAAGTTGTCAGTCAGTAGGCCTGTTTGCTAAATGCTTATTACGTGGGCACTGTACTAAGTGCCCAAGATACAAAGAAAGGCAAAAACACGATGCCTGCCCTTAAAGAGCTCACACTCTCTGCTCAAATCTCCCATGGCAAGAAATATTTTCCATTTCAAGTTTTCTCCTTGAGATTGCCTCCAATTTGCCCTGCATATATCTTGTATGTACATGGTTGTTTGCATGTTTCACCCTTCTTTAAAATGCAAGTTCTTTGAGCAAAAAGACGGTTTTGGTCTTTCATTTTTCCCAAAACTTAGCACACTGCCTGGCACATGTTTGCTGACTTGGCTGGTTGAATGAATATTCTAATGGTACAGACAATATGTAAATAACCACATACATACAAGATATATACAGAATTATGGAGTCAACTCCAAGCTGAGGCACTAAGTGAGAGAGTACAAGAAAAGGATCCTAAAAAAGGCAGGATTTGAGCTGAATTTTGAAGGAAGCCAGAGAAAACAGTATAAACGAGGAGGGAAAACATTCCAGGTATGAGCAATGGCCAATGTGAAGGCACTAAGTTGGGAGATAGAATGTTATATCTGAGAAACTGCAAGCAGATCAGTGTAGCTGGATCATGGAGTATGAAGAGAGGAGTAGAGAAAAAGAATAAAGGTAGGGAAGGGGCAGGTTGTGAAGGGCTTTAAATGCCAAACAGGTATTTTCATTTGATTCTAGAGATAATAGGAATTGAATGGAGTGTGTTGATTGGTGGTCCGAGGATCAGGGACAGATGACATGGTGGGCTTTAGGAAAATCATTTTGGCAGCTGAGTGGAGGATGGCTTGGAGTAGGCAAATACTTGAGGTGGGGAAACCAATTAGAAGGCTATTGTCACAGTCCAGGCAAGAGGTGATGAGGACTTGTACTAGGGTGGGGCTTGTGTGAGTCAAGACAAGGGGATATGTGTAAGGTCAGTTTTGAGGATAGGAAAAAGCAGCTGGGAGGTGGCACAAGTCCTGAGGGCTCTGACTGGACACTGACCCAGTGGAAATCCATAAGCATGCCTACAAGATCCCTCTAGGAGTGACTGAGGAAGTTTGAATGTAAGTACTTAAATGTTTTTTTCTTGGAATTTCTGGATTCATTTGGATGTTGTCTCCAAACTAGGAAAGAGGCTGAATCCAAGTACCTGAACTGTCTCCTGAAATTCTTGGGCTCACTATAGACTAAAAAAGAGAGGGAGGGGTGGACTGCTGGACTCAGAGAATCACAAGCACCCAGTGTTTATATATTTTGAATATTCCTTTTGCTTCTATAGTTATAAATAAAGAATTTTATCCAGTTAATCCAAGGATGTATGATTAACTCCATTAAAGCATATTAATGTGAATGACTCTATTGAAATGCAATGGGGAAGGAATGAAGGAAGAGTTTTACTGCTGGGTGGGTACACCATATGCAGTAAAATTAATTGGCTAAATCCGCAACATACCCATAGACTAATGAGAAGAGTGCTGACATCTGTAATGGAGAAAGAAGCAAGGAAAAGAGGTAGTCACCTCTGTGAACCATGAAGAACATGACATTTTCCCAAGAGTGCCATCTGGCCTTGTATACAATGCACAATTGCTATAGGGTGCAAGAGACCTTCATTAGCTAGACCTTTGTACCGAATAGGATCAGGCAAATGGCCAGCAACACCCCCTTGTGGTCAAAAGAAGATCGTTCTTTTATACCAGAATTCATAATGGTATTCCTTCAAATAGCTAGCTACCCAAATGCACTTAAAATATGATTGATTTACAAAAATACATACATAAATATACATATATATATATATATACATAATTTTTAAAAACATCTTTCTCATTTAAAGGAAAATAAACTTGCACTATTATTAGGTTCCCTTTTAAGTCACTTTGTAAACACCCATCCAAAAGTTTGCTTCTACAGCAAGAAGATGCAACCTACATCATGGATGCTACTAAGGCACGTGGAAACAATTCTTGGTAACACCACATAAACCTTACTTTTTATTTTAGTCCTCCATCATTCCTCCAATTGTTTTGCTATTCCCTCTGCTATTTGCTTCTCAGTCTTTCTGCCTCCCCTTTTAATTCTATCTTTTTTTCCTTTGACCTACACCTAAAGATTGCATCTGATTGAAAGCTATTCACAGCCTCTTCTTGGCTAACAAGAATATCCAGATAGAGATGATGAGTCTTTGTAGCTGCTAGACATCATCTTCTTTTTTTCCTGGAAATAGTGCCTCTGTTTTCCTCCTTTCTTTTTACCAACACTCTCCTTGGACTTACGATATCAGCCCTGCTTATATTGTCAGTAATGCTGTTCAAATTCCATATCAGGCACTTATTAACTATGTGACTCTGGGCAAGTCCTTTCTGGGGCTCAGTTTCCTCATCCATAAAATGAAGGAATTGCACACATTGACCTGTAAAATGTCTTTCAGATCTAAATCTAGGCTCCCTTGTCCAAGGTTTCACTTCAGAGAAGAAAAAGTAGAACTTTTCAAAAAGCTGTTAAGCATTCTTTCCCTGAGACTACCAGAGGCACTTGAGCATATTGGTCAAGATAGCTGAATGCTAAAAAAGATTTGTAAGGTTTTGTGTTATATGATTGCAATGGAATATTATTGTGCTAAAAGAAATGATAAGCAGGATAATTTCAGAAAATCTTGGAAAGACTTATACAAACTGATGCTGAGTGAATTAAACAGAACCAGGAGACCATTGTACACAGTAACAGCAATATCGTATGATGAAGAATTGTGAATGACGTAGCTTTTCTCAACACTACAATGTTGGGCTTGTGTTCATTTTTCACCCCCACAGCAGCTGCTAGCCAAACTGTTGAAACAAAAGGCGTAGTTGTAGCAGGGTCTGCATTTTAAAAGGAAAGTATGGCATTTTGGGGATACTGGGATGGTGAATGTTTCCCAGTTTTTGGATTGCTCTTTGTACTTGGGGTGGCTATGGTTCTATGGAGCCCCAGGAGCAACAAAGGCCTTAAGGAAAACAGGCTGGAGGAATTGGGGCCCAGAGTAGGAGATAATCCCCCTTCAGAGAACTTGAGCTGATAAGCCTGTCTCTGGAGCACTGTGCTGAAAGGGTGAATGTCTGGAGGTTGTATTCTGTGCGGAGTTTTGAAACAGGAGCAGAGAACTGCCTTCATACAGACTGGAGAGAAAAATCAGAGAATGGCCTTTGTGCAGATTTGGTGGGAGCAGCTGGTGAGGAAAGAGAAGAAGCAGACAGTAGCTGCCGACATATTGACCCAGACAGAGCAGAAGACTGCATACATGAGAACTTTGGAAAGGTGAGAGCAGTAAGCTGCCTTCCAGCCAACTTTGGTGAGATGAGCACAAAGATAGAGAGCTG